>NC_141693.1:1877367536-1877735319 GCF_964263255.1 Lissotriton vulgaris
AGTGAGCCAACTTGAGACACTGGCTCCCATCGCTGTGATTGGTGGCATTCTGCTTGTGCATAAAGGACACTGCTGCCCAAAATATATTCTTGTGTTCCCACGACTTTGTGCAGATATGTGGCTATTTTTTTTTATTCATTCAAAGGCGGGCCAGCAATTTTGTTGACACTGTTAACTGCCCTTGCTTTCACTTGCAGTGCACGACATCATACATTTTTATTGAGGGTTAATCCCATTCAAATATGGCCACCAGTGAATGTGTGCCCATGCGCGCTGGTACGTGGCTATCCTGTAATGGACTTCCAACCCATTCAGATGTGGCCGCCCCACATGCCTGATTGAAAATAATTAATAAAGACTTGTGGGAGGGCTTTATAGGAAGCTGCAGGGAATAGCAACATCCAATTGTGCATATAAAGCACTTAAGGCCAGTAACCTAGGTCAAAACTGGAAAAACAGACAATTTTATTGGGGATGTACAGGTTCATTTATGTCAAAAGTTCTAACATATGATGCATTAGAAAAAAACCGTGAATTAGTAACTTTAGTCGAAACTAAATAAAATACACCTTTTAATAGAATTTAAGGTTATTCTCAAAGTTGTTTTTTGAAAAAATAATGGTTAAAAGTAGATTACTAAAATCAATGGAGTACAATTTGTGAAAATTGGATTGGATTAGACTATAATAGGCAGGTGTCCACTTCCAAAAGGAAACACGGAGAAACATGTGCCAATGGTGTATTTTGAAGCATATTAGGCCACTATATTTTTGGTCACTAGTACCAATTCAAAATGAGTGATTCCCCATCAGTCTCAAAGAGGCATCGATAAGCTGGATATAAAAAAGCTTGGTCATTGGCACGCATTAGGTCTAGCTCCCCACATTTGATCCAGAAGTGGCCACCTATCTCACACTGACCAAACTTTGGCAGCCTTCCACTTCAGCCCTCAAAATCAATGTCAATACCGAAAATATTTGCATGAAAAATGCTTCCCATATCATCACATAAATCCTCAAATTTGCAGCGATCAGTGCATAATCACAGTGTCAGCTGGCATATCTTGGTAACCTGTTACCCCCCAAAAATTAACCTGTATTACATTGTTATGCCTTAAGGCAGTCATGTAACTAGTTACAACTTCAGTTTCCGAAAGCAAATGGCACCTAACATGCATGGACCAGGGAACCCATATCCAGAAGGGAAAAGCAAAACTCGCTCATGTCTGATTTGCTGTGTTGGGCTCTTTTTCATTGGCTGTCGGTGCAGATGCAGGTCTCAGTCTGAGGATAATGCAACTACAAACTGGTGAACAGAACCGTGGGCTCAGAAGTAATAGTAATAACCAGCAGCACGGATAGCTCTTTTCCAGGGTTGGAGCATCCTACACACTTTTGAATGAGGGAGACCTTTGTGCTGGCTGTGGTCTTCACCAGCAGAGATGTGTAGGTACTGGACCCGCCAGCATTAGGTTCCTTCTTTATTAGGACGTTGGAATGTTGGGAGCTCCATTGAAAGCGATGGAGCGCTCCGGAGCTCTGAAATTCCAATGGCGCCATTCACAGCTGTTGCTGTGAACAAAGGCCTCGCATGAGGCCTTTGTTTTATTTGTTAGAACATTCTGCACTCTAGCAGCGCAATGTTCTTATAGCCTTAGAGCCCTCCATAGCTGGAGTATACCTGCATTAAAGTCCCCCTTAGTTGCTGGAGCGGGCCTTTAATGGCCAGTATAGCCCAGCTATATTATCAGGACACCAAGGAGGCCTGCACACCAGTGTGGTAGAGAAGACTCTGACCAAAAGTAGAATCAACACTGGGCAGGTTTCCACCTCCAAAATTGGCTTACATTTGAGAACCCTGTGGAATCACCTTGCTGCTGTGATTTAGGGAAAGGGAGGCTTCCTGAGGCCCTACCCTGCACCTGCTAGGAGTGACCTAATCCCCAGGAAAGCCTAGCAAAGGTCCGGCTGACTGTAATGTAAATGTACATGTACATGTATTTTTATATAGCGCAAATCACCACTGGTCTCTAAGCGCTTGCTTAGGGAACCCGTCCTGGTATTCCCCTGTGAGATAGCCCCAGCAGGGTATCCGCAAGGTGAAAGCCAGGCATCCTGCCGCGAGGGGCCGTTGTGGAGATTAAGCAAGCTATTGCCCAGAGTCCCAGAGTGTGAACCCATGAATTGAGTAGGCACCGGAGCGAGAATTGTCGAGTCCATGGACATTTTAGGACTCAAGACCCCGCCGAGCTGGGAATTGAACCCTGGTCCTGGGCTGACCTCTGCTTCCAGGTCTGCCTCCTCTAACCAGTGAGCCACACTTCTCCACGAGAAATACTTTGCTCAGAACAGGTTGACGGAAAGAGACTGCCCAAGAGACAAGATCAACCCACTCCTCTAGGAGGTAACAAGAACCGCATCCAGGTCATGGAGATGTTGCATGCACTGCATGTAATTGATGTAAGAGCAGTTGTGCACTTTACCCAGTCCATCCTGTGTACTGAAGGGCACCTGCATCATCTCTTTGTCTGCCCCAGAATCACCCGGAGGTCGTTAAACTTCATACCGAGTTGAGATTTGTTGTAATGTACTTGTCTTGTGCATCCTCCCTATGATTACACCTGCTCTACTGCTTGGCCCTTGATGATGTCATTGGAATGTTAGGATGGCTGAACAGTAAGGAGATGTCAGTTGGCATGAGGGGCTGAGCAGTGGAACTGCTCCTGGTGGGGTCTCTACTCTATCTCATGGATCTGAAGAAGAAATAAAGTTATGATCCTGAATACACCTACAGACTATGGATCTTTCTTTATTGTAACACTAGCGACGAGGTAAAAGAACCTGCGTGCTGGACTTTCAGAAACTAAAGGAAACTCAAGTAAATCTGGATTTGAAGAAACTAATGGACTACAACCTATGAATTTAAAGAAACCTGGCACTGCTTAGACCCCACCAGTGACCACAGCATCGGTCGCCCTTCTCATGTAAGTGCCAGTTTCTTTCACACTGTCTTTATCAACATTAATCTGCTGTAAATTCCTACAAGCTGTTTGGGGAGGTGAAGATGGTGTTTGGTCTTTGCCTCTTATATGCAACGTGATTTTGTCTTTCTGAATGGATATCTACTCTGAAGCCCGAAATATTTGAAGTCAAAGGATTAGGAAAAGATTACAGCAGTGTTACAGGTCTTGGCTGATTTAAAAAAAAAATAATACTCGTCATAGTTTCCTGCTTTTATTTGAACTGGAGTTTTGCTAAACATGTTCGATGTGGCAGAGATAATCATCGGGTTGGTCTGCAGTCTGCTGAGCGTCTGGTGAGACTACAGCGTTCAGAGCCTAATCCACATTTACCATCTTTTGGAAGTGTGAATAAATTTGATTCTTGACTTTTGGAACTGCCTGTTTGACCCCTATGCTACGTGAACATTTTTTTTTGTACAAGTCATGACCCGGTGAGTGTTTGGCAGTACTTTGCACAGTCAGCAATGACAGTCGATGGTTATTGGTGATTTAAGACTTTCCACATTACAGCGAACATTTTGAATTTCGTTGTCAGCTTTGATGCGTATTCTCATTCCAACACCTACCAACATTCTGCAGTGGCGCATGATCCTTTTGTGAGCGTGGGTTCCCGCGAGCTGAGGCATTGTTTATGTTCCTGCTTGGTCATAGTGAAAGACACGCACTATCTACGTGCGTACGTGTCTACGTAACGTCGCGGTATCCTTAGCAACCCACAATGCTGTTATAATTCCCTGTGCTGTTACGCAACGTAATTCGACGTGCAACCTCATTGCAGATCATGGAGGATTATGGCGGATCTGCGTGCGGCTGCGTGCGACAAGTCCATACAGAGCTGTTCTACAGCGGGGCAACTCAGAGGCGGTATTTGGTTTTTGAACGGTCATGATCTATGCGATGTGCAGCATATTTTAACTACAGTGACTGCCTGTTGTTGGGTCGACCGTGACAGTCTGCTTGTTATAAAAAATGATCCAACGCTGGTTAAGGCTTCTGTATACTTTTAAGTGCTGTTTCTCTCAACATTTTAGTGGAATGGCTCGGGAGCATAAATCGAGCTCCGGTGTTTAAGACTATTTATGGACTATTTATATCATCCTCGCCAGTGTTAAAACGAAGTAGGAGGCGCAGACATGTCTTGTAGTAGGTATAAGTAGATTTATTCTTGTGGTAATTTACAGGTTCTCAGTTACATAGAAGATCCTTGGTAATATCTGGTAAAGCCTAGAGATGCCAAGGAATGCCCCACCAGGAGCAAGGTCCTCTCTGCTCAGCCCATCACACCAACTGATTCTCCACTAGATACAAACCAACCCCAACATTCCAAGTGACCTCATCACAGGCTGAGCAGACAGGCAGAGAACCACAGTGGAGAGACTGCATTAGTAAATAGCACATTACAACAAGATTCTAATTTTGCTCAGCGCAGGAGGACGCCTTTAACCATCTTGTTAGTCCTTACAATTCTGAGAATATTGCAGGTTAAAGTCAAAGTCAAGCCGATCAACTGACCAGTCGGGACTGGTGCCACAAGGAACAATTGTGGGTGCTCCATTACATGGGTCATCCTCCAACCCCCCAAAAAATCTTGATAGTGACTGCCACATCCGAAGGCACCCAAGGGAAAGCTTTTTTTTTTTACTCAATAGAGGGAGCTGAACAATCATTAGCATCAGTTCCCTTAAAACAGAGACCAATTGGGCCCATAAAATGTCCCTAGATTCCAGTTACCTGTGTCTCAAACCGAATGCTGGGGACTGGACACTGGGCAACCAAAGTATCCCTGGGGCGACAACTTTTATTTCACCCCCATGGTATCACAGTGCTAGCAATAGACCAGAGTTGGGTTCAGAGTCACCAGACCTTCACCAAAGACCTTGTGTAAGAAAAGAACCCGCAAGATATTAAACTGTGATAAGGTTAGCTAAACGGCTGGCTACTGTTGGAAATGGCCCTTTTTGCAGGGTTTTCCCCAAACTGTTTGCGTCTTCCTCCCTTGTTTTTCCTGACCTGTGGTTGTTGGCTATAGGACTCTGGGCACTTTACCACTGCCGATAAGAGCTAAAGTGCATATGCTCTCTGTATACATTGTTATTGTGATTGGTTATCCATGATTGGCATATTTGTTTTACCAGTAGGTCCCTAGTGTAGTGCACTGAGTGTGCTAGGGATGGTGATTCAAATGCTACTAGTGGGCCTGCAGCACTGATGGTGCCACACACATGAGTAGCCCTAAAATGGCGTCTCAGGCCTGGTCCCGCAGTGCCTGTGTGCAGTTGCTAACTGCCATGTTGACTGGGCAAGTGCACCCACTTGCCAGTCCCTAAACCTTCCTTTTCTGCATATTAGTCACCCCTATGGTAGGCCCAAGGGCAGGATGCATTGTAGGTAAAAGGTAGGGCATGCCCTGATGTGTGTGGCATGTCCTGATAGTGAATTACAGCCATTTTCGTTTTTCACTATTGCAAGGCTACCTGTTCCCCATAGTCCAGAATGGGCAGGTTGATATTACATCCTATAATCCTAACTGAACCAGGGAACATGGTAGAAATTCGAGATTAGTATGCCTGAACTCAGAATGATAAAATACATATTTTAGTGAAGTTGGTTTTAACATTCTGTGTTTGAAAATACCACTTTTAGAAGTAGGTATTTTCCTGCCCAACTATCCAAGCCTGCTTCCGCTAGGTTGTGTAATCCTTGTCTGGAGTTTGAGTGACAGGGGTTGGGGGATTCCAGGAGACAGGGTGAGTCAGAACAGGGCTGAATAAAGAGATCTACATGTACATGGGTGGGAGGAGTTGCACCTCGGACCTGAATAGGGCTGTGCCTTCCCTCTACAATGCTGGCTCCACCTCCTGTGGTGCGTCTGATGTCTCTGCCCTGCACTGTGAAAGGAAAGGAGTCATGTAAACAGAGTGCTCCAGGACTGACCAGAACTGGTTTGGACTAGGCAAAGGCCTCTCTGCCTTCAGAGACAAAGAAAATATTGGTATAAAAAGTTGTACAAAGACAGCTTTACAAATGTGGATTAATAATATTTTTACAAATGTGGATTATTGCTATTCTGGAAAGGAGAGGTGAAGGACCTTGCTGTTGCTGTGTCCCCTGCTTGAAGAGATCTCCAGGCGCCTGAGGAGAGATGGCCTCCTGTTAAGAAGTCCTAAGGAACAAAAGGACTTCACCTCCAGCTTCCCCCCTGGACTCTGTTGTGTGAGTTCTGACCTGCCTGAACATCGCCGCAGAGTCCAGCGCCAACGCATTGAGGGGCCACAACAGAAGATAAATGCTGCGCCCCGCATCACCGCTGCACCGAAGATCCTCTCCGCCCCGAAGATAGTCGCATCGTGCCTGTGCAAGACGCTTCCTACTGGAGAACCTACCAACCGGAATCCATACAAGGTATCGCATCGCTCCCCATACAGACCGGATTCGACCCAAGCCGTCCGTTGCGTGCAACGGGGTTGTCGCATCGCCTCCCCAGGGTCTCAGGAGTGACGCATCGCTTGTTTTCTGATGCTGCAGCTGCCGCTGGGAACTTTTGTCGCATCTACAGGTACTTTGGGCTTAAAGTGACAACTATGGATTATTTTGAGGCAAACCCTTGAACTCTTTTTAAAGTCTTATTTTGGAACAGTGTATGTTGGATTTTTGTCGTTTTGGTCTTGTATAGTTTAGATAAAGATACTTCATTTTTCTAAACTGGTGTGGAGTCTATTTGTGGTGTTTTCACTGTGTTACTGTGAGTGCTGGTAAAAAGGAGACAGGAGTGCAAACCACAGCGACAGTTTATCTGTTGAATCACTTGTACAACAGCACACACACTTTGTTTTGGCCACAGTAATGACAGTCAGGGGAAGGCAAAAATACAGAGGGATCTGGCCCCACTAAGCCCCCATAGCTTACACCATGTACTCAGACAGTCTTCACTCGGCCTGATATTTTAAAGACAACTTTCCGGCTACCAAGTAGTAGTGATGTGCCCTGGGTACTCAAAGATTGTGTCTTTCTACACGGCAGTATAAATTACACTAGAACTCACTCTTCTGCTCTGGCAGTGCTTGAGTCAGTGAAGCCCGCTAAGTGACTAGCACTGAAGACAAGGGAACATTGTTGAATAGGAGGCAGAAAGGTTTAGTTTTGAATCCACTGGTGCAACAAGGGAAAGGGCACAGTATGGGGGTCATTATGTCCCAAATGTATTTCTCCCATCACTACTGAGGCAACCCAAAAGCCAAACCAGATGCCACCATTGTTGTTTTTTTCTTTCCCTGAAAGAGTCCTGTTTAGTTCAATTTAGACTTTTAGACTTATTCGCCTATTGCACCTGGCAAAAATTGAAGCATAATCAATTGGGCACGGCATCAGCTTTTTCATTGCGACCCAGAAAAAACGTCCAACAGGACTGTCTGAATCACTTACAACGTACAACTCGGGGAGGGGGGGGGAGGGGGTGGTCTGTCTTGTTTATAAAGGCCAGCATTCACGCATGTGTATCAAATATGAGATGCAGGTTTTAAGGGTGATGCAACTGGCTCTAGCTCATCCCTCCTAAAGGTAGACCATTCGACCCAAAGGCTTTGGTTATCAAATTTCTTAAAGGCGAACGGTCCCCTGCCTTGCCACAATCATATGACGGGGACTACATATACCTGTCCTCTAGCTAGAAAGCATGGAAGTAATTTTGGGCCTCATTGAGTCAGACAAAAGGCGAACCACTTCTTATTAAAGTGGAACAGTTCCAATTGTACAGGAACTTGCTGCATATAATTAAAACCTTAAAAAACTGGGAAACTGTCTTGCAGCAAAGATATAGATGTAACACGGGCACGAGGTAGAGCCAAGGTGGTTGCTTTTTCAAAACCATCCATACACACATCATAGTAGAGTCCACCAAAACCTACTAAATATAGCCTGCAAGTACATAGAAAGGAAGAAAACAGTAAAACTTCACGATACAAGTTACGTACCAATGAAATGTGGATGTTTTACCTCTCTCCGGCTGTGGCCGATAAACACTGGTTGTATGAGAGCCAGACATGGCTAACCCACTCATGCTTCTACTAAGCAGCCTGAACAACGAATGCATCTGAACAATGCATTTGTTTACCAAGCATGCCATTACTACGCAATTTTGTGGTAAAGGCAAGATTGGTAAAGGGATGTGTGGTAAAGTTCACACCCAAGCCCCTCCACCCTGAACCCTAAAACCCTGGGTCATGCCCTATATTTAACCCGACCCCACCGACCCTGAATATTACCATCACCCCAAAAACATTAAACTACAGCCAACCTCCCCTAAGCCCTAGAACATCGGGCATGGAACCAAGTCACATCATCACAGCCAAAGAAAAAGAATTATTTTATTTATTTATTTAATGCCATTTATAGAGCGCGTACAAATACCCTTAGGCGTCTCGGCGCTGAAATTGCATTGAGGTTTCACCCTGGAACAGAAATGCGGAGATGGAAATCACTGATTGAACAGCCAAGTCTTCAGGTTTTTTCTGAACTGAAGAAGAGTGGGACTAGTTCTTATGTGGATAGGCAGAGTGTTCCAGAGTCTAGGGGCCGCAGTTGAAAAGCGGCGATCGCCCCAGGAAACTGTTCGACTGCGTTGTATCACCAGTTGATTAAGAGAGGTGGATCTGAGCGCTCTCGGGGGGTTGTAGGGGATCAGTTGCTCTCTAAGGAATCTGGGTCCTAGTTCCTGGAACGATTTAAAGACAATACACAGCGCTTTAAATTTGACCCGGTTGTGAATGGACAACCAGTGGTATTGTTTTAGCGTGTCCGAGATGGGAGCAAATCTGGGTTTTTTTGAAAGCACTCGGGCGGCGGCATTCTGCACTGTCTGTAGTCTTTTTATGACTCTGTTCTGGGCATTGAGCAGCAGACCGTTACAGTAGTCCAATGAAGACAACACTAGTGAAGAAACCAGTGTTTTTGCTGCTGATTCTGGCAAGTAAGGAGTGATTTTTCTTACCATTCGCAACTTAAAGTGAGCATTGGCAGCCACCTTATTCGCGTGGGCCATAAAGTTGAGCTGGTTGTCAAAGGTGACACCCAAGTTTCTAACTTTGGCCGTGGGACAGGGAGGAGTGCCCATGGCCGCTGGCCACCAAGTTGCCGACCAGGCTGGGGAGAGATTGCCGAAGATAACCACCTCCGTTTTCTCGGAATTGAGTTTCACGCAATTTCTTGCCATCCACTCACCTATGGCAATCATCCCATCTTGAAATCTCTCCGCCATTTCCTGTCCGTCTCCCTTTATGGCCAGAACCAACTGGGTGTCGTCTGCGTATGAGGTCAGGCCCATCCCGTATGCTTTGATGACACTAGCAAGGTCCGACACATATATATTAAATAGTGTCGGACTCAGGGATGAGCCTTGTGGGACCCCACACGGTAACGACAGGTCGACCGACTGGAAGGAACCCATTGTAACCGCCTGAGTTCTGTTGATCAAGAACGAGGCCAGAAGGTCTCTGGCAGTGGACTGAATGCCCATCCTCTCGACACGGTCGACCAAAATCTTGTGGTCGACCGTGTCGAAAGCAGCCGACAAGTCAAGGAGGACTAATACACCAGTACCTCCTTGGTCACGAATGATTCTTATATCGTCAGCTGCTTTGATGAGGGCGGTTTCCGTGCCGTGGTATTTGCGGAAGCCGAACTGGGTATCATCCAGCAGGTGGTTGTTCTCAATATAGGCTGATAACTGCTGGTTCATAGCCTTTTCTATGACCTTTGCTAGAAAAGGGAGACTAGCAATGGGACGGTAGTTCTTCAGTTCACTTTTATCTAGCCCAGGTTTTTTAAGCAGGGGTTTGATAAGTGTATTTTTCAGGGAATCAGGGTAGGTACCGGATGCTAGAATAATATTACAGAGGGTGGTTATGATGGGGACGACTGTGTCTGGTACTGTGGCTAGTACAGAAGAGGGGCAAGGATCCAAGGCTGATCCTGCTTTAATCGTGTTAAAAATACTCGTGACTTGATCAGTGGTGAGGGCATTGAAAGAGGTCATGGAAGTACTAGTTGGATTAGTCAAAGAGGTGGTCAGAGAGGTGGAAGCACTACTATGAGCCTGGTCCAGGTTAAATGCTTGATAGATATCATTGACTTTAGTGAAGAAAAAGTCTGACAAGGCATCACATAATGTTTGTGATGGGGGTGGGTTGAGGTCTGGAGCATTTCCCGCAAGGGTTTTTGCAACATTATAGAGCTGTTTGCTAGAGTTTTTAGCAGCTTCTATATGGCGAGTGTAGTAATCCTTTTTTGCAGTTATAATCATTAATTTATAAGTGGCAAGGGCTTTCTTATAAATGTCCTTGCTTTCAGTGTCATAAGTTCTTCGCCATTGTCGTTCCTTGTTCCTGGTGAGTTGTTTTTGGTTTTTTAATTCTTTCGTGTACCACTGAGCTTTGGGCGTGTTTCTGTTTTTAGAAATTGATTTGGTGGGTGCCAACTGAGTAGAAGCTTCACCCAGCCATTTTTGGAATTGATTGGTAGCAGTCGCTGGATCGGTGGATAGTTCCGGGATTGACGCATTGAGAAGCGACCTTAAATCGTTAGGGTCAATATCCTTCCAAACTCTAAAAGTGCCTTCTGTTGCAGGGTTCACTGTTTTCCTCTGCGGGCCTTTAATGGTAAGTTCGCTAAAAATGACAGAATGATCTGTCCAGGTCATAGGGAGAACAGAAGTGACGGACAGTCCTTCCACATTGGTGAAAATTCCATCCAGCGTGTGGCCTGCCAGGTGGGTAGGGGTAGTAACCAGCTGTTTAAGGCCAATCAACACCCCAAGGCCGTCCTTGACATATGGACGGCATAATCTGCATATAGCAGTGCTAATAGAGGGTGAGTGCCTATGCAGGGTGCATCACATTGCTTTTGTACATGGTAAGAAAGGAAATGGGCCAAGATACAACCCTGCCTAATGCTCCATGTGATAAAGAAAGGCTTATTGCAAGTGCCCTCTGCCCCAAACCTCACAGACATCACTGGATATCTGACAGAAACTAAACCAGAGCCAAGTCAATCCCTAGAGACATCCTCATAGAGCATAACTTGGCCCAATTCACCCGAAGGCTGGGGTAAAATCCATAAAGCTCAAAAGGAGCGTGCCTTTTTTGCCACATAATCTTTGAATTAATAGATGCAATTCAGGCACTGGCCGATGGTGTTAAGGCCAAGCCTGAATCCAACCTGCAGATCAGGGATAATATTGCTCTCCTTTGCCCATGACGATAGCCTCTCCAGAATCAGCTTGACAGTTGTATCAATCAAGGAGATGGAGCTAACATCTTGGGTCAGCCTGGTTTCCCTTTATTAAGATGGGGATGGTGGTAGAATGGGACCATGAATGAGGAGGACCCTGGTTTGTTGCTGCATTTAATACTATGGTCAAAAGTGGGGCCTACATCGCAACGTCCGTCCCACAAAGGTCTGCCGGCACTCCATCAGGGCCTGGAGCCTTCTTACCGGTCAGGCCCTTGATGGCACTAGCCACTTCCTCTATTGAGAAAGTGAGGCTAGGGTCGCCCATCTCTCTTATACCATCAGATTTGACTGTGGGCTCAGACCCACATTCAAAGGATCAAATGTGGGGGAAATGCTCAAAACCACTTGAGTTCATCAATTGCTGAGAGAAGAGCAGGAGCATCCTCAGCTGCCAAGAAAGGGTCATCGCTCTCCAAAAGGAGGTACTGTCTCACTAGCTTACAGTAACTGATCCAAAACACCCTTAAAAGAACCCTTTCTGGTCTTTGTTGATTTGATTTATATTCAGCTCGCAAACGGCTCACCTCGGTTCTTTCCCCTGGGTAACGTTTGAGAGAATTCATCAAGTCGCGATGGGCTTTACAGCAGGACTCATCAAACCAGTGAGGTCCCCTGGGAGGCTTGTGACCCAGACTGGGAACACTGAGGACTACCCTCACATTATCACAGTTTGCAGAAAAAGCCTGCAAAACCGTGGTAGGGGCTGAGTCGGGATTAAGGCAACTATCTAGCTCATTACTTATCGGCCGAAAAAGATTTCCATAAAACATATCTAGAATCAACTTTTTCCCCTTCAGGTGTCTACCTTGACTACATAGGTGAGAGAATTCGTGGAATAATACTAAAGAAATATGATCACTGCAACCGGTCCACAAAATCCGATAGTCAACTACACAACCCGAGTGACCAGGTTAAAATGAGTAGATTGGTCTGGTACCTCGGAGACAAACATTAAAAATTTGCGGTCATTGAACGTTCTTCCAAAAGGGGTTCCCAACAAATCTTTTTTTTTTTATAAAACCGTTTTTATTGGCATTTTCTCCAAACTGAAAGTGCAGTCATCTCTACAGTAAAGTGCATTATGCATTTCCCCCCGCTCCCGCCGCCCCCCCAGTCATTACCCACAATAAGGCATACAATTCACATATAAAGGTGAGCACCAGATGGGTTCTCCACAACATCATCAGCATTTCAATTATCATAAAGTCTCTTTGTCCTCCAGTATGGACCTCCTGTAATGAACCCTTACAGTCCTGCATCAAGTCCGTGATAGTTGCGCCATTTCCCCCACACTTTTCTGAACTTCCTGGGACATCCCCTTGCCTTATATGTAACCCTCTCAGCCGCCATATACATATCTAGGCCTCCCCTCCATTCCTCTAGACGTGGTATTACTGGTGCCCCCCAGTATTTCGCAATGTCCCTCTTGGCCACTATTAAAGCCAGTACAAGGAAGGTCAGCAGAGGGCGCGGAAGGTCCACATCAATTGTCATGCCCAATAGAGCCAGCTTGGAGTCAACCTGTAATTGAATCTCTAGTACTGCATACAGTTCTGTGAAAACATCAGACCAGTACCCCTGTACTTTAGGGCACGACCACAGGACTTGAAAGAAATCCCCCCTGGGGTCCTAACATCGCAGGCATTTGGCATCATCTGTCTTTCCCATCTTTTGAAGCCTCACCCTGTCAAAGTAGGTTCTATGTAGCACGTTAAATTGGATAAGGCGGAGTCGAGATTTAACTGCCACCTCCCTAGGATGTGTTAAGACCAGTTCCCAGTCAATGTCTTCCATGCCTCCCACGTCCGCCTCCCATTGTTGTCGTAGCCTGGCCAGATCCCCCAACATGTTATTCGAGAGGGTCTTATAGGTTAGAGATACCGCCTTCTGCTGGATATGTTCCTGTAGGAGCCTGCCTTCAAGTGGGGCAAATTCTGCCAGATCTACAGTGTCAATATTCTGTTCTCCCCATGCATGTTGTAATCTAGTGTATTTGTATCTCTGTGTGGGGTGTAGGCCGAATTCTGTGGCCAGAGCCGTGAATGTTTTCAGGTGCCCTTTGGTAATGACATCTCCCAACGTGGAAACACCTATGTCGTCCCACCTACTGTATCCCATCAGTTTGTGGAGCTCCATCAGCCACGTGCAGTGCCAGATTGGTGTTTGTTTTGTTAGCTTCCCGTCCCACCCCATGCGTTTCGTGGACGCCCTCCAGGCATGGATGGTAATTTCAGTTGCCGGTAGAATACGCTTCCGGCCATGTCCCCCATAGAGATAGGAAAGGATGTGTCTGGGTGCTAATTTGTGGCACTCTAGTGCATAGGAGGGGTGGTCCGCCTGCGCATGCAACCATTCATTAATCAGGGCCAGGTGTTCCGCCCAGTAATATGCTTCTAGATTCGGGAGCGAGATCCCCCGCTATATTGGTGTCTCTGCAGGGTGGTCAGAACCACCCTAGGTTGTTTGCCCAGCCATATAAAGGCACGGAGGTCCGCATGTATCTTGGGGAAGACTTTTGGGGGGAGGGGGTAGTACTCATTTTGAAGGGCGTATAGGTACTTGGGGAGAACAATCATTTTATACATGGCCGCTCGGCCTAGGAGGGTGAGCGGGAGCAGTCTCCAGGGGTCCATATCTGCTATGGAGTTCACCATGATACGCTCAATATTACGGGTGTATGAGATATGTCTATCCAGGGTGAGGTAGACCCCTAAATACTGAAATCCCTCAGTCGTAGTGAGCAGCTGTCCTGGCAGGTCCGACCACTCCTCTCTCCTTCCGGGGTCGTATAAGACCGACTTATGCCAATTTATTCTGTATCCGGCATGGTCACCGTACAGTTCCAGTTCGTGAAATAGCTGCGGAATCGACGTCTCCGGCAAAGTTACATACAGGAGGACGTCGTCTGCATATAGCGAGATCTTTTCCTCATTTACTTCTCCTTCGGTCCGCCGGAATCCTCTGATGGTCGGGTTCTGGCGAATTCTAGCCGCCAAGACCTCTATCGTTAGAGCGAATAAGAGGGGGGAGAGGGGGCACCCCTGTCTGGTCCCTCGTCGTATTTGGAATTCCCGCGAGAGGACTCAGTTCACTCTCACCCTGGCCCTCGGTGCAGTGTACAGCAGCTGCACCCATTTCTGGAATTTCGGCCCTAAGCCGAATTTCTGTAGGACACCCTCCAGAAAAGGCCAGTGCACTGCATCAAAGGCTTTTTCTGCGTCTAGGGACAGGAACCAGTGCGGGTTCTCCCTGACCTCCTGTAGCCAATTGTGAGTGCGCCTAAGATTCAGTCTGGTAGCCCTGTCTGGTATGAACCCAGTCTGATCAAGGTGGATCAGCTGCGATATCACCCGTCTCACTCTCATTGCCAGAATAGTGGCCAATAGCTTTGTTTTGGAATTTAATAATGAAATTGGACGATAGGACTCGCAAAGCTCTTTCGGTTTGCCGTCCTTGTGAATAGGGACAATAGTGGCCATGGTCAGATCGGGAGGGAGCCTACCGTCCTGGAGGGCATCCTCATATAGGCCCTTCAGATGTTTTACTAGTAAGTCAGCCGTTCGTTTAAAGAATTCGGCTGGGAAGCCATTGGGGCCTGGCGTGTTCCCCGGTCTCAGTTTGGCCAGTGCCTCAGATATGTCGTCGAGTGCAATGTCAGAGTCCATCGCTTAGCGTACTCAATGGACAAAGTCGGGAGGTCAGTTTGGTCCATATACTGTATCGCCTCTTCTCTTGTCCCTAGATCTCTAGACTCATAGAAGTGTTCATAGTGGTCTGCGAATGCCTCAGCTATATGTACATCTGAATGGTGTGTCGTTCCCTGAGGGTCTGTAATCTGCTCCACCCATCTCTCCGCCCGTTCTTTTTTGCTGAGCCACACCAGGAGCTTACCAGACTTATCCCCTACATCGTATAGGCGATGTAAGGTAGCCAGTGCCTGCGTTTTCGCCTCTCCTTTCACCAGCTCTCTATATTGTGATTGTCTATCTGTGAGTCTCCTGATTGCCACTGGGTCCCTCGAGTTCTGGCATTCCCTTTCCAGATCCAATATGTCCTGCTCGATGATTTCGGCCTCAGAGTGGAGCTTTCTTCGCTCTTCTGCCAACCTATTCTTAGTCCTATCCCTCATAACTGTCTTGAAAGCCTCCCAGAAAACCAGTTTCGAGGCCACTGAACCCTCGTTTTTGGCAATATAGATTTTAATGTCCGCTCTGAGTCCCCGTATGACGTTTGGGTTTTGCAGATCCCATGCCGTTAAGTGTAGGTGCCAGCTATCTCCCCGGCATTTCGCCCCCAGTCTGACTAGCAGCGGTGAGTGATCCGAAACCCCTCTAGCTTTATATTCTGCTACGTCTTGTATCGTCAGGAGTTGGCGGGCCATAAAGACATAGTCCAATTTCGAGAAGGCTTGGTGAGCGCCCGAGAAGAACGAGTAAGCCCGTACCTCAGGGTGCAGCCACCGCCATGTGTCCGTGAGACCTAGGTTGGTCGCCCATTGTGACAAGGGGGTCTGCGTCCCTTTCCTCTGTGCCGTGCTTGACCTATCCTTAGAGACATCCATTACGTCATTAAAGTCTCCCCCTACAATCTGTATAGTGTCGGCTGTTTCCAGCAGTATGTCTGCTACTTTCTTAAGTGTGGGGGCCTGGAGTTTCGGTGGTGCATAGACTTAGACAATAGTGTAGGCGCATCTGTGCCATATCCCCTTGATTGCTACATATGTTCCCTGGGGATCTGTCCATGTTTGTGTTATGAGAAATGGAGTGGTCTTTTTCAGAATAATGGCGACCCCTCTAGAGTCCGACGTATACCCTGTGTGTGCTAGGAGCTTGAAACGACCTCTAGCTAGGAAGCCGCACTTAGTACCTTTGAGATGTGTTTCTTGTAGGAGCCTGATGTCTGGGGCTGCATGTTTCAGATACGAGCTGACCAGTCCCCTCTTGATCTTACTGCCCAATCCATTCACATTCCATGATAAGATACTAATCCCTCCCCGGCTTTCCCGGTGTGTGTCTTGGTCAGCTAGCATGGTGCGGGCCTGAAGTGGTCAGGTGGGCAACCCCCTCATGGTAAGCGGTATGGTATGTCGTGGTGTACCCAGGGGCATCTCTGGGCATGTGGGAATGACTTGCGGTGCGGAGGTGCGGCACAG
Organism: Lissotriton vulgaris; assembly: GCF_964263255.1. Taxonomy (NCBI): domain Eukaryota; kingdom Metazoa; phylum Chordata; class Amphibia; order Caudata; family Salamandridae; genus Lissotriton; species Lissotriton vulgaris. Next base: position 1,877,383,997 of record NC_141693.1, read on the forward strand.
CACACCCGTAAATTTGACTGCAGTTAACCAACTTTCCCCCCCTATCCCCAACAGAGATCCCCCCAACAGAACTGTTTCAACTGTTTCCCCCATCCTCCCCCCTCCCTACCATTCCCCCCCTTCCAGCCCATTCGTGTAACCCTCAACTAGTTGGACTTTCAGGCGGGGAAGGTCAGTGGCCCACCCACAGGATCCCAGGTCAAACTACGTTCAGGATTCAAACCAGGGGTATAGTCCTTACCGGCGCCCTGTGGAGCGTGTCCAGCCTCTCCGGAGATAAGCAAGACCACAGGGGCACCAGCATCACAGTGTTTCAAGTCAATAGAAAAGGTAATGAAATGTGAAAAGGGTTATAACTTGCGCGGCACTAGCAGCGGCGTGCTGCTACTACGGATGTAAGGTCCAAGCTTCCTCACAATTGCGAGTCCTGCGTTTCAATGTCCTGTTCCTCTGTTCCGCCAGTTGCACCCAGCTCCATCTCGTGGATTACATCGACCAGCGGGTGTGTAGAACGGTCAGTTGGGTCCTCCGCCTCCGATAAGAGTTCGTTGTCGAGGCCTCCGGTGTTTGCCTCCTGTGAATGAGCCAGTCCTCCAAATCTAGATCTCTGATCCCTGGGGGTCGACGGGAATCGCGTCGCGGCCTCCTCTGCCTCGTCCTGCCGCATGCGGGTCCGGATAGGGCGACGGGTGTGAGCCCCGCTGCATTCTAGGGATTTGGGATCTTTGCGCCCTAGGCGAGTTCCTCCGAAAGTTTGCGGCCGCCATTTCTGTTCGGATTTTGCGGCCCTCCTCCTCGGCTTCTCGAAGCAAAGGTCTTTCCTCCAGCCAGTGCCAGGCTTCCTCCTTGCGGTTAAAGAAATGCGACTTCTCCTTGAACATTACTTTCAGTTTCGCCGGGAAGAGCAGCATATACGAGATATGGAGTTCTCGAAGTTTCACCTTGACAGAGTCATATGATCTTCTCTGTTTTTGGACATCCTGACTGTAATCAGGGAAAATCATGATGTTCACGTTTTCAATCAGGAGCTCTCCTTTCCGTTTAGCTTCTCTGAGGATAAGGTCTCTGTCGGCATAGTTCAAAAAGCGCGCAATGTTCCTAACAAATCTGACACTTTGAAACTTTGATGCATATTAAAGTCACCCAGGACAACAATTGGAATGTAAGTGGGACTTAAACCGGGCACCAAGAGAAGAATTTTCTAATTCTGTAATATCTTAACCAGAAAGGCAATACCACTGAAGTGTGTGGTATGTCCATTTGAGTTATAAATATTTAAAATCAAAAAATTAGATTGATCTGGAAAAGTAACTAATACTGCCCCTACATATGAAGAGTTTGTCTCCACTTCAGCCAATACAGTTCAGGGTCAAATAAATGAGGGTACACAGCCAAACCTTAGCACGCCCAGGAGATGGTGGTATGGCTAGCTGAAATAAAAGAGCAAAACCAGCAAGGCAAGGGGTTTTCTTAACAAACCAGGTTTCCTTGAAGGGCCAGTATATGGTGTGTCCTAACCATATCAAGCAAAGTGCAAATCCTTGGTGTTAGAAATGGGGATCTCCGGTTGGCTAAGGCTTGCGCCAAAGCCAGCAAGAGACCACCACTCTAGTCAGGCAAGGATTTAGTATCCACCCCCCGCCCCCCCCCCCCCAACACACACACTGTATTAATTAGAGTATAAATATTAGTGTCCATCCCAGCCCTCCTGATTACCCAGTTTGCAATGTTTTTTTTTAACAGTGAAAACCCTTCAAAGGCATCGGATTTAAGTGGAGGTACATTTACGTAGACCACATAAGGTGTAGTCAAGTGAGAGATCTAGCTGATCGGTATTAGACCGAGGACTGACCTGGCATAACCCTGACCTGGACCTCATGTGAGATCTATTTGAGGTAAGTGGCATGAGGGGTGGCCTCACTCCGCAGCATTGAACAGATGGACCCTCCCATCAAGGTCAGCATTAGAGTTATCAGTAAAAGGACTGGAACCGCCCCCACAACCCTTTGAAGTGAGGGCTGCACACTCTGAGAGGGAGCCACACAAGTTAGAATTGTTAATATAGGTGGCATGACAGCAACAGAACAGACGACCGGGATTAACTATATCAAAAACACAAAGGCTGATCATCTAATCTGGTTCCATGGTTGTTTAGCAGAGACTAAGCAGGTATCTGCAAAAAGGTCACCCCTCAGGGACCCTAAAATATCTTAAGATACAGACATATAGGAGCATGGCTGATAGGAGCCAGGCGAGTGTTAGTCGGGCCCTTTTCTAACTTCCTCAGCAATTGCAAGGTTAGGATGGATAGCTGGCAGTGAGGAACACTCTTCATTGACATTCTAATGACAACCCTCCCCCACCAGTAACAGCAAGAGGAATGATGGGAACCATTGGCGTTGCATCCACCAAAGCTGGTACAGTCACAGCAGTAGATTACACTAGGGCACGCGCTTTTTCACTTTCTCTTATAAAATTGGGTGATCTTGGGGTTAGTGACCTTGGATGTCTATAGGACAGGATTTCTCCCATGATGTAGAATATCTTCTACTTCCATTGTTAAATTGTCGATGGCCTGAAGGGGACAGTTCTCTGCTGCACAACAGGCTGACTCGGGCTCCTTTCCAGAGCCCGAAGGATTAGCGCCTGCATTTCTCTTACCCATGGGTGGAAAGTAATGTCACCCGATAAACAAATGGGACACCCAAGACAAAAAGAGAAGACCACAATCACACAAAGGAAACCACAATAGATCTGCAAGAAGGCTTCAAAGGAAGAGAGACCTGGAAATGGATTTGTAAAGGGCCCAGGGGGTAGCTCTGCCCTGCCTCTTCCTTGCGCAGACAGGCTTTCTCTTCGCCCAGGCATGGGTCGCGGCATTGCAGCACACATTTTATAGCGCTCAATTAGCCCCTCCTGTTCCAAGGGCTGTCTGGGCAATAAAGTAAACTCCAAATTTGGGCAAAAGTGCAAATAGCGCCCCGCAGATCACAACAGTGCAGCACGTTTCATAGCTTAACCCCTCCTCTTCTAAAGGCGCCAGTGGAATAAACTTCCATAATATATGGCTTAACCCCTTCCACGCTGATGACGAGCTGGGCTCGTCATGGCGTAGCCTCCTCGCACGCTGATGACGAGCCCAGCTCGTCACGAAAAAGTGCGTTTTTAAAAATCTCTGCGTGCGAGCGGAATTCCGCTAGCGCGCATGAGGTTAAACATTTCTTCTGAAAAGGATCAGGGGTATAAATAGTGAGTTATCTGCAGTTACATTGTTACAAAAATAAATTTACTTTCTTCTGATGGATACTTCTAGCTGCAGATCCTCACCTTCGAAGGGATTCAACGCTTTCCCTCCAAGGTGGGTCGGAGAGGAACACATGAAAATCCTCGTTAGATTTGGGGGTCTCTAGTTGGCAGAGGTAGGTACCTTTGACAAATAGGGACCCTTGCGTCTACTCAAGATAAGGGGGTACACTCCTAAAATAACCCCTGCTCACCCCCTTGGTAGCTTGGCAACAGCAGACAGGCTTATCTCAGAGGCAGTGTGTAAAGCATTTGTGAACACATACAGTAGCCCAGTGACACTACAGATGGACACCACACAAGTTGTAGTATAAAAATACCTATTCTTCATATAGGTTTAAAACAAGACCTCAAAAATACTGTACTTCAAAAATGGTAGAATTAGCTCAATTCTCTTTAATATGTAAAATGCGACACAGAGTACAATGTACCTTAAGATGTGTAACGCTATACAACGTTATACGTTGGTTCTTCTCTGAGAGGGGAGTTGATGCGTCGGTTTCTTACTACACTTCCGTGGCAATGCGAGTAGCAGCGCTGTGATGCAATGAAGATCCGGTGCAAAGAAACAAAGATGGCGTCTTCTTGATGAGACATGATTCGTGCACGTTGAGTGGCTCGACAGCGACTCTACGATTGTTCTGAGCCCCGACTGGCCCTGCGACACGCTTCCCGGTGATGCAGCGGCATCTGGTGCAATGTCGATCCTCTTCTCCGGTGATGCGAGGCTCTTTGGAGATGCGACAGCTGCATCGGCGGCGACACGCTTCTCCGTTGACGTGGCGGCGTCTGATGCGATGTCGATCCTCTTCTACGGCGATGAGACGACAGCGGCTGCGACACGTTTCTTCGTGAGTCGCGCTTCCAGCTGCTTGCGACACGCAGTTTCTCTGAAAGCCCAACCTAACTGTTGGCACTTCCAAAGAACTCTTGGGAAGCTGGTGGGTGAAGTTGGTTGTCCCTGAGACTTCAGCAAGGGGCACGCTCTATCTCAAGCCCTTGGAGATCCTTCACAAGTTGATTAAAGTATACACAAAGTTCCCCCAGCAAAGGTTTCTTCTTGTTTCCCCAAAAGTGATCTTAAATTCTGGGGTCTGGGCCCCCCTTTTTATACAGTTTCTCTTTGTTCTCTGAAGGCAGAGAGGCCTTTGCTTAGTCCAAACCAGTTCTAGTCAGTCCTGGAGCACTGTTTACATGACTCCTCCTTTCCTTTCACAGTGCAGGGCAGGAACATAAGACGCACCACAGGATGTGGAGCCTGCCACGGAACCTTTATCCAAATATGTGGACCGTTTCCTTCAACCATTAGTGTCCAAACTTCCATCGTTCGTAAAGGATACTGGACACTTTATATCCAAGATTGAAGGTACTCCATACAATTCTGACAGGGAACTCCTAGTTACTATGGACTTGGAGTCCCTATATACAAATATACCTAAAGAGGGGGCATTACAAGTAATTGAAAAAATTCTTGAGGATGAAACTGACCTCCCCAACTCCTCATTAATCATCCATTGTCTGCATATTATCCTGAATGAGAACTTCTTTGAATCTGAAGGTGACTACTATCACCAAATTAACAGAGTGAGCATGGGGGCAGCCTGCGCCCAAAGTGTGTCATACATGGGCCACTTTGAATAATTAAACATCTATAATGAATTGGCACCATTCAGATAGAATGTTTCTCTATGGACGAGATTCATAGATGATATTTTCTTAATCTGGAAGGGTGACCCTGATAAACTCAATAAATTCATTTGACCCCAACCTCAAGTTTACTGCTCACATCAGCAATCTCACATTGGAATTCTTAGATGTCTGGATCGAACACCATGATCATCAACTCTCGGTTTCCTTGTTTACTAAACTGACAGCAAGGAATACGTTACTACATTATAGTAGTTTTCACCCCAGACACCAAAAAGACGGAATTCCGTTTAGTCCATTTTTATGTGCAGAAATTGCACCTAGATTAGAGACTTTACCACACATTCAGAGATTTTAAAGAAAAAACTCTTACTGAAGGGTTATCCCTTGAGAATTGTCAAGCAATCATTCAAGAGAGCGATTATGACAGGGAAAGTATGTTCTAACCTCGACCTAGGGAGCAATCTGACCAGCTGGTTTGTGTACTTAAACATTCTACCTTTGACCAGAAGATCAGACAAATTATCAATTCCCAATGGCACATACTTAATCTCGAATCCCAGACACGGAATATTGGCAGACCCATCTTTGCCTTTAAAAGGAATAAAAACCTGAAAAACGTTTTAGTCAGGGCAAAAAACTCATCAGAAAAGTAGCTTAACCAAAAATCCATCACTGGCACGAACCCCATCTCTGGAAACCACAAATATGGCACGTGCCAGGCATGCCCCAATGCTATTGTCTGTGAACAGATATCTATTAACAATCACACTGTTCCCCTCAAACAAATGACCAACTGTCGAACAACCAATGTCAATTATGCTGTGATCTGCCCGTGTGGCCTCACATATATCGGGGAAACTGGCCGTGAGGTCAGATTCAGAATGTGTGAACACAAATCTAACATCAGAACTGGCAAGCAGACAGCTCCGCTGGTCTCCCATTGGCTAGATAAAAAACACACGGAATCTGACCTCCTCTCGATCATAATTGAAAAGGTCCATAACCATAAGGGCACTGACCTGCAAGCCATACTTAGGAAGCGAGAGGTTTTTTGGATCTTTACTCTGAACACTAAGAATGAGGGCCTTAATGAGCATGTCCCTTGGGAGAATGCCATTATTTGATTAGTTCACATCAACCCTCTGCTCTATACGCCTATTGCCTTGATGGGGCTCCATTGGGCTAATCTGTTTATATTTGTTTTTCTTCCATTATTTGCCGCCCTGGTGGTCATATTATTTTTTCTTAGAATCTTAGTACTCACATTTATGGTATAATTATTTTAGTGATAATTTTTTGCTTATTATTTCTTCACCAGGTGCTGTCCCGTCGTAGACAGGTTTCCCTTTAACCTTTCCTTATGTCTCACCAGCATGTGCTATCTTGTTTGGGATTTATTTACTTATTCATCTATTTCCTTTAACTCCCCTCGTTTTCATCTCAAGTTTCGCCAATCCCTCTTTTGTGTTGTTGGGGGGCTTCGATCTTCCCCAATGACCCCGCCCACCCACTACGTCACTCGTTTACGTGCATCTTTCCCCCTATGCACGGGGCACTTTGATTGGGAATAGCCCGCCAATCCAGTTTCTTTTAAATGACCACCCGTCGTCCAGGACATCCTCCCAGCTGCTTTCCCCGTGGAAACTGCCCTAGGTCACACACCAAAACGTACGTCGGCACCACTACAGCAGTAACCTGGCGAAGTCTTGTTTATTCATTGCTTGTATTTGGTGTATCATATGAAATCTCCACTGTGCAACCTGTATTATATATTTTCTGACATTTCTTTGATTTTGGATTGTTACCAACTTGGAGACAAAATAACATTGTGTTTAGGAGGGCCCTTTAGTCCCCCAGCTTTATTATTTAGAATTGTGGGTCTTCGCCTCTTGTGCTTATTAGTGTTTTTATTGAATTTGAATGAATGGATCATTTAGGATCTGGACGAATGGGACTGAGTATGTGTTTGAGTGACTGCGAATGATTGTGTCTTGTGGGGGTATGTAATTCTGTTTGTCCTTTTGATATAACAATTATTGAAATTAACGAATTGTATATATGTGAATATTGATTAAAACTTTCTCATGGATTTATGTCCAACTTTGAATTATTGATGACTTGCTCCCGGGAGCAAGTCATCAATATTTATAGTGACTTTACCAGCACTTGTTGATTCATTCCAGGTGGAGACTTCGGTTTTATTATATTGCAAATCAGTAAAGTAGCCATCCATACTTACCACAGAATACAAACAGTGCTTTGGCAAGTGTGGATGGGACCCATACCACTGTTCTACATAGGTCTACCACTGGCACGTCTCTAGCCACAGCTGCCTTGGTACACTTTGACAGGTGGAATGGGCTCTGATCTCCTCAGGTGGTTCTTTCTTCACCAATGTGTAGCAGACCTTGATGCACAGCAGAATCTATCGATAAAAAGGTTTCTTTTGAACCACCTTGCATGTCTTCTTGCCCATTCACCCAATTAACAGCTGGTTGTCAGAAATGATCTGCTTTGTGCAGCTGCTATATTACCTCTCCGCACACCTCGGGTTCAGTCAATACAACAGCTCCTCCTTTTAAGACAGGTGGGCAAAGTGATAGTGCCTGAGATGGATTGGGGGCAACACTTTAGAAAGGAAAAGCACCGTAGTTCACTGTTTATCTGGAAAGCAGCATGTATGGGGCAGGTGCAAAATTAAGGCCTGAAGCTCATTAGGACAAGCTGAGGTAAACATAACTTAAAACAGTCTTAAAAGTTAGCTGTTGTAAATGGCACCAGTGCACACCCATCATGAACATTGTTGTATATTGATTCTTCTTGCAATATGGCTGACAGTAGTCATTAGCATTTCCTCAGTGTTTTCACCTTCTCAGCTTCCCAGAATACCTGTGAGTGTTCTAATCTGTACCAGTGTGTTCTACCAGTGTCAGTTGATGGTCTGGTCAGCTGGTGAGGTTTTGTACTCAGCTGTGTCCTACAATAAATCTACATGTAATCAACTAGAAGTATCCTGACATCTATTTACAACATTTTGGCGACGTTTTCTGCTGACCAGACCAGAGAAGAAACCAGCAAACACAGCCTGAGCTACACCTCACGAAAAGAACCCACTGCGTTACACCTATGTGCTGCCAGTAATGTGATCAGAGGAAACAAGAAAAAAGAAACCGCATGGATGAGAGATAAGTCAAATGAATCTTGAGCAACTAAAGAAAAGCTTATCTTTCACAAGCATGAGTCTATTACTGATCCCTGGCAGCGCTGCGCAACAAGAACTCAAGACTCTGTGGCAATAAGTAAGGTGTAGAGAAACCGAAAACTGAAGAAACTATCCTCAAGTAGTTGTAGTGCTTTGAAATTTATGTAACCAGTCTCAAGCCACAGCTAAAGTCAAGTAAAACTACTTATCAATCATCTGCAGTCAACCAAAGAACAAAAGAAATTCTATTTCAGGACAGGAGGCTCCGATTATGCTAGTCTCATTTCTTTATTTAGAAATGCCCAGCAGCCATGTAAAAACTACATTACCCAGACACACTTGGGTCAAAACCATAGAGTCTGTACTATAAATAGCTATGTAGACAATCCCACTTCCTCTTTCTTTGCTGCTCCGCAGCCAGTTAAGTGCTTTCAATCTATATTAGTTGCTTACTTGTTCTGTTTGCATTGTTTGTGTTAGCGTTTTGCTCGCGCTGTCTGCCGCTTTGTTTTGCGCCTTGTCGCGCTGTTTTCTGCCTTCTCGTTGCGTCTCTGGGCTCGGTCGGCATTGCAGCAGGGAGCGTGTGTCACCTCCCAGGGTCTGGGCGCGTGCCGCCTGCTTCCCGTTTTTTGATGTGGAGTGGAGTGGAGTTTTTGGGACAGAACTGCCTCGCGCGTCTTGCGCGAGCCGTTCTATGACTGAGAGGCACGCCGGTAACCGCGCATGCGCGGCTTGACGTCCTCGCGCGTCTGGCTCTGATTTCCAGTGAGGCGCCGGCTTTGAAGGTTCGTCTACAGGACGCACACGCCCACGGCCTCGCAGCTGTTCCCCTGACACCGGAGCTTCACAAAATAGTCCCGGTTGATAATTGTGCATAGGCTTTGCCGAGAGTTAGTATTTTTCTATTGACAGCAAGCCCTCCCTCCACCCTCTAACAGTGTTTTGGTGCAGTTTTTTCTGCCTTGCCTTGCTTGCTGTGAGGTTTTTTCACTCCCTCAGACTTTGCCTTTGGCATTCCTGATATTTAGTCACCTTGTGGGCATTTTGATTTTACACTACCTGTGCACCATGAGTGATACCGATTATTATGAGGATGAAGGTGACAATGAGGAAGAGGGGGCAGCGTTCCTTGAGCAGGACCTGGTTGAGGCCCTTGACAAAGGGGTCCAACATTCTATGAATAAGGCTCTTGTTCGCGCCATCACGCCGCTTAAGCGCCATTTGACGCAATATGCCCGGCAACAGGGCTGGGTGCCTTCTTCAAAGAAGTCCACTTCATCTCCTTGCAACCCTCATTCTTCTGACTTTCGCAGGCTGGCGCAAACCTTATCCTCTTCCAAGTCTCAGTCTCTCCCTGTTGCATTGGATACTGATGAACAAGACTCCTCGTCTTCCTCTGAGGTTCTCTCTCCGCCGCCAAAGAAGAAAAAATGTAAGGAGAATTTTGTAGATGCGCCCAGTCATCCTCCGGCTTTGACTTTCGAGCCTGCAGACATTGTGCATCCTCATTCCACTGCGTGGCTCCCCTCCCCAGCTGTGGCGGAGTATGTTCAGCAACATATGCGTCAACCATTTGATAATACAGTTCGTGCACGTCTCCGCTCAGAATGTCCTCGGCCTGATTTGGCGGATAACCTAGCGGACACGCCTGAGGTCGACCCTACCATGTTGACCTACTTGAAGAAGCTTGCGAAGGATCCCAAGAAGGGTTTGGATCGGTCCTGGCGGGCTTGTCAGGATAAGGTCTTGGATCTCCTGGGGACTCTTACTAAGATCTTAGATTTAGGTTTCATGGCCAAGGAATCCTCCTCCGCTGTTGACCCTGATGAGCTGATTGAATGGGCGCAGCGGGCGATTTGTCAGCAGGGAAACGCCAACTGCGCGCTCTCTAGTGAGCGGCGACGGTCCATTCTCCTCAAGTTGGACCCGAATTTGGCTGAACTTTCAGCTTCCAAGGCAGGGGCTGCGGCTCAGGGACTCCTTTTCGGGCAACCTTTTTTGAAGGAGCTCACTCATTTTGTCAGTACTTTCAGCAGCATTGACAAAGCCCAGGCATCTTTGAAACGGGCCATGCGTCCGGTTTTCAGCAGGGCCGGACGTTACAGGGGACGCTCGTCCGGCCGTGGTCAACAGCCACCCAATCAGCGGGGGTATCAGTCCCATAGAGGAGGCCAGCAAGATTCGGGCTACGCCCAACGTTCAAATTTCTACCCTTCCAGAAAAAGACGTGGCCAGTATAAGAAGGGACGTTCCGGTGGAGCTTCCGGAGGATATCAGGATTCCGCCACTTCAGGTGAGTGGTATTGTGGCTGACCTTGAGGCCCTCCAATTGTTTCAATCGGTCTCGGATCCCACCCATGTTGGTGGTCACATTTTGGACCCCTTTTTTTCAAACTTAGCAGAGGTAAAGGTGGCCTCTCCTCTTCCTATGTCTTGGACAGACCACTCGCTGGTGACTATCCAATGCCCACTGCCAGAGTCTCCTTTTAAGCCCTCAACGCGAGTCCTACTCAGACGGCATTGGAGTAAATTAAAACTGGTAGACCTCCATCGTCTTCTTTCCGAAGACCCACTGGGCCTTGTGGAGAATGCGGAATCTGGCTATGACCGTTTTTGCGAATGGGTAACCAGAGCCCTTGATTCCCTTATTCCAATGACATCGAGTAAGTGTGGACCGCGTGACCCAAGTCCTTGGTATGATGGTACACTGCGTGCTTTGAAAAGCTCTTGCAGACGCGCAGAGAGAGACTGGCGGAAAACTTATGATAACAGCAAAAAAGCCTTTTATATGGCTACCGTCAAGTCTTACCATTGAGCTGTCTGCAGAGCCCGGGCCGCATTTTATGCCCTGGAATTCCGCAACAGTCTAAATCCATCCAAAACCATTTTTAAAGCTCTCAAGGACCTTGTGGCTAAAAAGCCCTCTGTGGACGTTATTGGCTCCAACACTCATTGTGAAACGCTGGCGGCCTTTTTCCTGGAGAAGGTTCACACCATCTATAGAGCCTTTCCCACGGTCGTGCATACAGGCGCCCGGCTGCATGGTCTCCCCAGACAGGTGGTGTTAGATTCCTTCCCCTGTCTTATTCTGGAGATTTTTAAGACTCTGTCCCTTCAAGTTAAGTCAGGGACTCCGGCAGACCCGGTCAAGCCAGCAATGTTTAGAGACCTGATACCCTCTAATCCAGTCTGCGATCTGATTAACATCTCACTCACGTCTGGCCTGGTACCTTCGAAGTGGAAGCAGGCAGTGGTAATGCCCATTTTGAAGAAGCCATCTCTCGATCCCAGTAAATCGGAGAACTATCGCCCGATCTCGCTTCTCCCGTGGCCAGCTAAAGTCGCGGAGGCGCATGTCAACATCGCCCTTTCTGACCATCTTTCGTGCACCAACGTTCTGGATGCCACACAGAATGGTTTTCGAGCTGGCCACAGTACGGAGACAGCAATCCTATTCATGGTGGAGCATTTGCGGGCGGTGCTCGATGCGGGTCAAACGGCGGCACTTGTTTTATTAGATCTGAGCGCCGCCTTTGACACCGTCTCGCATGGGATCCTCTTGCAGCGCCTTGAGGAGGCAGGTGTGACGGGCACTGCATTGCAGTGGTTTCGATGGTTCCTGGCGGACCGTTCTTTCTGTGTGGCTGTCCCGCCCCATCAGTCCAAATTCCATCCTCTGACGCTTGGGGTCCTGCAGGGTTCCTCGCTGAGCCCCACGTTGTTCAATCTGTACGTGAGGCCGCTGGCTGAGGTCGTAAAGCACTGCGGTATGACCATTGTGTCATACGCGGACGATACTCAGCTAGCGGTCACGATCAGCGGGGATTCTGAGGTGGAGGCCCCAAGATTTCGGGACGGACTACGGGCGGTGGCCAGTTGGATGACGTCCAACTGTTTCCAACTGAATGCCAAAATAACAGAGATTATGGTCTTTGGCAAACTGACGGATCTCTGGGGCGACACTTGGTGGCCCCCTGAGTTGGGTCCCACCCCCACTCCGGTTTCGGAGATAAAAAATCTGGGGGTGTAGTTGGACCCTACTCTCAGTTTTGCATGCCACACCAAAAGGATTACGGCCTGCTGCTTTGGCATTTTGCGTAACTTGAGACCTGCACTCAAATTTTTTGACGCCGCGACCCGTCAACTTGTGGTTCAGGCGAAGGTGCTGTCTCGGCTTGATTATGCCAGCTCCCTTTTTATAGGGTTAAATCAGGCCGAGCTCACCCGCCTCCAGTGAGTGCAAAATGCAGCCGCCAGAGCAGTTGTAGGCCTTCCTAGGTTTTGTCCTGTGTCTCAAACCTTGCGTGCTCTCCATTGGCTACCCATCAGGCAGAGGATTCACTTTTAAGTGCTGTGCATGTCCTTTAAGATCTTAAAAGGTCCCTCCGCCCAGATTCTTCATAATCTTCTGTGTCCCTACATTCCGGGTCGTTCCTTACGTTCTTCGGACCGTGAATTAGCAGCAGTTCCACGTTTCAAACGCAGCCGAGCTGGGGGGCGCTCCTTTCGGGTGCGTGCTGCTGCTCTGTGGAATGCCCTTCCATTTGAAATCCGGACCCTTGTCGACCTGCTCTCATTCCGTAGGGCTGTCAAGACTCTACTGTTCCCATAGTCCTCTCCCTTCTTAACGTCCATCTTCTCAGTTATGTTGTGTGGCTTCCTTGTCAGGCGCCGGGACGCTCCTTTGCTGGAGCAGCTGTGCGCATAATAAATGCCAGTAACATAACATAACTTCTTCCTGCATGCAGTGTTGTTCTGGGGGGCAGGATTCGCCTTTTTCTCAACAATTGGCGCTCAATCTCCAGCGATGCATGGGTGCTGGAGACAGTTCAGGGATACAAAATCGAGTTCTATCATCCCTTGCGTCAGTCCCATCCTCCTTTCCCCCTTCATTTCTCAAAGCAAAATCAAGAGTTCATCACAGAGGAACTCAAGTCTCTGGTGTTGAAGGGAGCCATTGTACCGACCGTGCGTCACCCTCAGGGTTTTGCCAGCTCCGTCTTCCTGGTGGAGAAGGGAGGGGGAATCGAGGTTAGTCCTTAATCTGAAGGAATTCAATGCGGGAGTGGTTTACCGTCACTTCAAGATGGAGGGCATCCATCTGTTGAGGGATCTCCTGCGAGAACGGGATTGGATGGTCCGTCTGGACCTCAAAGATGCTTACCTCTCTGTTCCGATCTTCCGTCCCCATCGCCGCTTTCTGCAGTTTCAGTGGCTGGGGACTTGGTATCAGTATCAAGTTCTGCCCTTCGGCCTATCGTCAGCACCTTGGTGCTTCACGAAGCTGTTGCGTCCGGTTGTGGAGTCGCTCCGCAATCGCGGGGTCCGCTTGATCATCCATTTGGACGACATCCTCCTTCTGGCGGATTGTCCGGTCAAGCTAATGTCCCATCTGGAGTGGCCTATCAACCTTCTTCAGTCCCTCGGTTTCCTGGTGAATGTTCCCAAGTCTGTGCTACATCCTACTAAAGTGATAGATTTCTTGGGGTTCAAGGTCAACTCCTTCACTTGTCAGCTTCTGTTGCCCCAACAGAAGATTTGTTACATCAAACGGGAATTGACTTCCGTTATCTCGAGTCAGACTGTTTCATTGAGATCGTTAGCACGAGTTGTCGGTCTCTTAGCGTCTTCACTGCAAGCGATCTTCCCGGCTCCGCTGCATTACCGTGCATTGCATCGTCTAAAGATTCAGCATCTTCAATGGGGCCTGTGTTATTCCGATTTGATTCCTCTTTCGGAGGAGGCGAAGTCAGAAATGCAATGGTGGCTGGATCATATGGAAGCCTGGAACGGTCGGGCTCTCTTCGGATCCTCTCCGGAGATTGTGATTGAGTCGGATGCCAGTCATTGGGGCTGGGGGGCCCGCTGCTGCCCGATCTCGACGGGGGGGGGTCGGTGGTCTCCCCAGGAACTCTCACTCCACATAAACTGTTTAAAATTGCTGGCGGGGTCGTTCGCGATCAAGTGCCTGCCGCCTCTTCAGTCCCACTGCTGCATACTTCTCCGGACGGACAATGTATCAGCAGTCCGATACATCAACAAACTGGGAGGGACTCGGTCGAGGTTGTTGGCAGAGATTGCCAAGGAGTTTTGGCATTATTGACTTCAGCACAAGATCACAGTTATTGCAGAATACCTCCCTGGTTGTCGCAATCTGGTGGCGGATTGGAACTCCAGGTATCCAAAGGACTTCAGCGACTGGAGACTCCATCCTCGTGTTTTTCGCCAGCTCATTCGGGCTTGGGGCCCTTGTCTGATCGATCTCTTTGCATCCCGTCTCAACACCCAACTTCCCCAGTTCTTCAGTTGGAGACCGGATCCGGAGGCTCTTGCCCCAGATGCGTTCCTTCAACCGTGGCCGACGTCCCTATGTTATGCGTTTCCCCCCATTCATGATGATCCCCAGGGTTCTGGATTATGTGTCCCGCTTTCGAGCGAAGTGGATTCTGATTGCTCCTCTGTGGAGAGCTCAGCCGTGGTTCCCAGTTCTCCTGGAAATGGCATGTGAAATGCCATTCCTTCTTCCTCAGAGGTGGAATCTCCTGTTAGATCCGCTTCGGAATCCGCATCCCCTGGTTCAGTCAGGCTCTCCTTCTCCTGGCGTGGCGGATTTCGGGGAACGTTGGGCGGTCTCTGGCCTTTCTGCGGACGCTACCAGATTTCTCAGCAAAGCCTGGGCCCCAGGTACTCACAAACGTTACAGAAGTTCATGGAAACGTTGGAGTGATTGGTGTGCTCAACGGCAAGTTGATCCGACATCAGCTGATGTCTCTTTGGTGGTCAATTTTTTGGCTTCTCTGTCTTCTGGTTTGGCGTACCGCACAGTCAACGCTTTCCGTTCCGCTATTTCTGCGGGTCATCTTCCAGTGGATGGTAAACCGGTTGGAGAACATCCCCAAGTATCTAAGGTTCTCAAAGGTATTAGTCTGGCTACTCCTCCACGGCCCAAATAAGTTTCTTTGTGGGACGTCTCGGTTGTCTTACGTTTTTTGGAGGCCTGGTCGAAGAATTATTGCTGTCCCGAAAACAACTGTCGGCCAAACTTACTATGTTGCTATGTTTGCTTTCTTGCAAACGGGTGTCAGATGTCCGAGCTTTAGACTTGGCGAGACGTAGTTTCACTCCCGAGGGTGTTACCTTTCGTCTCACCAGGCGCACCAAGACCAATACTGAGGTCATTTCTTACCAGTCTTTTCCTGCTCGCCCTAACCTTTGTGTTGTCCAATGCCTTAAGGATTATGAGGTGAGTACTTCTCTTCTTTGCTCTGATATGCAAGGTCAATTATTGATTGCGTTGCAGAAGCCATTTCGCCCCGTTACCCCGGCTACGTTAGCTCGTTGGTTACGATGGCTTATGGGGGAAGCTGGCATTGATGTGTCTGTGTTTGGTGCTCATTCTGCACGTGGGGCCATGGCCTCTAAAGCCTTCTCTTTGGTAGACACCTTGTTTGACATTATGAAGGCTGCTGACTGGTCATCGGATTCCGTTTTTAAGACCTTTTACTTTATACCAATTGCTAATGTTGCTTCTGCTGTGGTGGATGAGCTTTGAACAAGCATAATCGGAGCCTCCTGTCCTGAAATAGAATTCAAAATTTGCAAACATTTGTGACAAGAATTTTCAATTCTATTAAGGACAAGGAGGCGAGGATTATCCCACCCATTGTTTTGTACATTATTCTTACTGATGAAAGTTCAAGAATTGATTCATGTTCAACTGTTACCTTTGACATGTTTTTCTGCCCACCCTTCTTTGACATGTTCCTGTGTATTCTGGACGTGTATTACAGCTTTGTATCTCTTATTAGGATCTGATCCCAAGTGACGTCCCTACGGTGCGACGTGGATGTTCCTGCCTTCTTCTTTGAAGATTGTTTCCTGTTCTCCCTTCGGCCGTTACAGTGCTGGACTTTCCTTCGTTACCCTAGACTGGGGTTTGCTGTTTTACATTGACTTTCCTGTACTGTTTTTCTGATCTCCTGGAATGACTTCTCACCAAAGAAAGAGGAAGTGGGATTGTCTACATAGCTATTTATAGTACAGACTCTATGGTTTTGACCCAAGTGTTTCTGGGTAATAGTTTTTACATGGCTGCTGGGCATTTCTAAATAAAGGAATGAGACTAGCATAATCCTCGCCTGCTTGTCCTTAATAGAATTGAAAATTCTTGTCACAAATGTTTGCAAATTTTGAATTGTCAACCGCAACCAGTAATTTTAAGAAATAGCTCCAAAGAATTTCTTCTCTGCTTTCTGTAATCTTTCAAAGGATGTGTCAGACACGAGAAACTGCACATATGGGAGCGTAGTAACTTTAAAGTTCAAGCCACAGTTGCTGTATAAGGTAATAAAAGAGAATCTCTTGGAAAAAAATCGGAAACAGGCTGCCTTGAACGAGTGAACTTAACGGAGAAAGGAAAGAAACTATACACAAGTTCATCTACCGTGAGTCTTTTGTCCTTGTGTATACCGTAATTCTGCCTCCATGTTGCTCTGTACTTCCCCAAGGTCCATTTCAATACGATGACGTATTAACGTCTCCATTGGTCTCAGCAAAGGAGCTGCAACCGTGAGTACTCGCCTCATTTGAAAGCTGCCTGACATTTTTCGACAGATGCTTCATGGTATCCTGGCAACCTTTCTCTATCGTTCAGGGATGTCAGCAGAACAATCTCAGCCAGGAGAACAATCGTCGGGAAGTGACTGATCACACATGCGCAATACAGGAGTTTCAAGCCTCACTCTCGTTCTTCCTTCTGTGGCAGCCATTTCAGGTTCACAGAAAGGTTAGTATTCGGCAGCGCTGAGGTGAGAGTTATTCAGGCTAAACGGAGTTTCTATTTGTTGAATGCTAGTGGAATATTTTTCACTTATCAAAGGATTTGCAAGGTATGTTATACAAATTTTGAACTGAATATTTACAGCATTTTAAGTGATTGAAAGGAGGAACATGTTTTCACAAATGTATTCGTTGGAATGTAGCCGAAAGTATAGGAAAGCTAACACATTCTAACTTTGGCATTCATCAATAGTATTCGTTGGAATGTTACCACGTGTACTGAACTGCTGCAATTAAGCTTTACACATTGCAAGGGTACTTCTCATGTTGCCATTTCCATCAATAGGGTTTAGTTCAATCTGCATGAAGAATCTTTCACTCAACAGCATTTAACTCGGCAGATCTGTGCACTCGTATGTGTATTTGGCGACAGTTTTGGTGTGAATTCCCTCACAACAGTGCCATCTTGTGGACTTATTTAGTATTTTTATTTGGTTTGTTTTATTAAAACTAGGTTCAGCACAGAGTACTTGAACACAGAGTAAGCAATTCTTAAATTTTAGTTTCCTGAGAGACATTTCAGTACAGGAATGTATCTTTGGATTTAAAAGACGGAGAACTTAAGGACAAATGAACAATAACTAACGGTGCACGGAACCTTCAGAGAGCCAAAGAGCAGTGCTAGGTACTTAACTGAGCCGAAGAAACAAGGGGACAGAGGTAAAAGAAACTACACTGGACAAAGGCTGTTCCAAAATTAAAATATGGACAATGGTCAAGAGGAGACAAGGTTGTCCCAGAACAAGGAGCGGAATATCTCGGTACAAAGATGGAGAGCATGGACAGAAAGTCCGCAATGGGGACAAAGGTCTCAGGTGAGAGTCTGGACAGTATGTCCACAACAGGGGACAAAGGTCCCAGGTGAGAGTCTGGACAGAAAGTCCGCAATGGGGACAAAGGTCCCAGGTCAGTGTTTGGACAGTATGTCCACAACGGAGGCTAAGCCGGAAAGCCTGAATTTGGGACTAAGGCTCCAGGATCAACACAGAGGATGGACAGTGGTCCAGATTGCATCTAAGCTAGTCACATCTAGGACTATGTATCCATCAAGCAAAAAAAAAAAAAAAATTCTCTTTACATCGCTTGTTATACTGCACAGTAATCTTCAGGAGTACCTATGTTGCGAATCTTCAAAATGTATCTAAGAATGTGGCATCTATAAAGCACGAAGGCGTATGTTGAACTGTCTATCTTCAACTCAGAGCGTAAAGTGTTGATAGACGGAAACAGATTTGAGGGAGTTGACTGTCTCTTCCTGTTTTGCTGGTCAAAGACGGATTGGAGAGAGTGGACTATCTTTTCTTGTTTAGCCAATCTAAAGGGAGTAGGTAGTGGTGATGCCTATTAGTTGTTTTGAGTGTTGTGTCTCACCTCACACTTCACTTTTACACTCTTTGCCCAAAATGCTCTTTTGCCTTCATGAACTAAAATTAGTTCAAGTCGTCTTAGACCTCCTTTCTGTCTTTAATATCATTGTTGCGGTCTACCATACTTTAAGCTTTATTTTTATGTTTGTTTCATTTCTTTTCTGTAAAGGAGGAAGATGTGTTGTACATTGATTCTTCTTGTAATATGGCTGACAGTCATTAGCCCTTCCTCAGTGTTATCACTTTCTCAGCCTCCCAGAATACCTGTGAGTGTTCTTATCTGTACCAGTGTTCTACCAGTGTCAGTTGATGGTCTGGTCAGCTGGCGAGGTTTTGTACTCGGCTGTGTCCTACAATAAATCTACATGTAATCAACTAGAAGTATCCTGTCATCTATTTACATCAAAGGTAAACTCAAGTCACATTAAAGCATAACCTACTGTAAAAATAAATCCACCAATACGAGAACTAAGAAATGTTGGACAAGGACACTTTAAAAAGTTCAATCTGTCTGAGCAAAGTGCAGAAAACATTTTCCATCTCCCCGAGTAGACTTAGTTGAAGGGCTGTCTCTTCGGTGGGAAGTACTCAGATTACCGCAGTTAATCTCCATGCATCAAAGTGTAACCCTTTGAGATTATGGTGCCAATCCCCTTGATTAGCAGAGGTCTACTCTTTGAAAAAGAAAGCGTAAATGGGAAATGTCTATGTGGTCTGTGTACCACACCTTTTGTATCCAGTCTGTGGCAATGAGAATGGGTTAGGCCTAGTGCTGGCAAACTGGATGTGAAGCAGAAACTTCATGCTTACCAAGGCTCCATGCGACAGATGCAGGAGGGCACAGTACGTCGGACAATGGGCCTTCGTGGAAGGGGCAAAGAGGTTCACCTATGGGTGTGCCTCAGAGAAAAGATGACCTGAACCACCAAATGCCATTCGTGGTCAAGATGTTACCCACTGGTCCCTAGGTGTGCCTAGACACCTACTCAGCACCAGGATACCCTCCAGACAGTACTATACAAATCTGCAGAACAACCATGACTCCTCTTCCGATGGAGAGATCCAGTGCACCCTCCTGGCATTAATCAGCTATGTCAGAAGTTTCCAAATCCTGTCTAGCACTTGGGCTATTAGAAAACAGGGAATCTGAAAATAAAAGTATCAATCAGAAAAGAGTTTTGAGTTTAAACTTTTCAGAGCTAGAAAGCTTATGTATCTGGACATATAAGGTGCCAACAGTACCTTCCATGTATTATACAGATCCACAGCTGTCTAGATGGCATGTTCCAGTTAAGTCAGCTAGTCCAATGTGCCTGCCCTCCAAATAATAGCCAACGCATGTATTGTAAAATCTGACATGAGCAGATCTGCACTACAGCTCTAGACCTTCGGTACTTTGTTCAACTGGAGCGCTCAGTATAGTAATCTTCAAGCTGAGTGGTCCAAGTACTAGTAGCAGATGTTCTTCGAAAAAGTGCACATTTTGCACGAGTGAGGAGGGTGCTGTGCATGGTGATTTCGTTCATCTGTTCTTCCAGCTGCTGCAGTTGTGTAACATAGCCCTGCATTCGTACCTGTTTGACAATGAGAATCGCTACTTTTTTCAGCCAGCTCCACAGAACAAACTGGCACAGTCTACTGCGGGGAGAGGTGTGGCGCTGCTGCGACTGACGCTGGACAGCACAGTTTGATCCTTGGCTCTGGCAGCAGGGGTCTGCCCAGCACCATGCGACTCTGGGCAATAGCTCGCTTAAGCTTCCCAATGGCCCCCATCACCGAGATGTCCCTTCGGGGGTGATGTGTGCTATACAAGTACTGGATTTACATTTTTATTTACATTTACTGTGCCAGTTCAAGAAAGCCGAATATCAAACTACCAAAAAGTGATGCGATGCCATGCAGACAGATGGGTCAAACAATACCATTCCGAAATACGCTTAAAAGCCTGATCAGAACCAGGTTAGTAGTCCTTTCTGGCCATGTTCATCAAGTTACTGTCCAGTCATACCTGAATTAGGCCAACGTACCTATCTAGTTCCCCAGTCTGAAGCTATTTTTCTCCATTTCTGGCATATGGGTTACAGTAATCTACAATTGCCCAGCCCAAAAGGACAGAGTACTGCCAGGCTTGCATACAGGACATTATGTATCAAGTGTATAGCAGTAAGAGCCAAAAAACTAAACATATGGCCAGGCTTTTCCCACCAGTTAATGGCACCAACAGAGCAACAAGCATTGGCAAAATAAATTGGTCTGGCTTACACTTTGAACAGAATAAAACATTTAAAAACGCACACAACAGCGACAAAAATACAACTACTTTGTGTATGAATGTATGACAAAGAATTTAAAGTGTGATGTTTGTGTCATTTTGAAATGTGAAGTAGCCATATATGCTTGGCAATGTATGCACTCAGTTCCACATGAGGTAAAATGGTACAGACACCCAATAGAATGCTGTGACCGCAACATTCCCCTAGAAGAAACCAAAGTCTACCCTATGTGTATATTAAAGGACTGGCAACAATAAGTCCTGCAAACAGCTGTGCTTAAAGAAAAAAGCATTTACATTGCAATATGTCTTGCATTATTGAAAGTTTGAGCTATTGGCACATCATTATTTGCAAAGCCAATAGGCCAAACTTTCGGTAATGCAAAACCTATTGCTTTGCATATGCTTGTTTAATCTTGATCTTACCGCACATGACGTTCTTTGGCAGGCTAGTGGCCTGTACAAAAGGACCTAAATGTTGCCCCTCAAATTAATGACATGGATGGATGCTACATCTGCGGGTGACGGGAGGGTGTGCGAGCTAAGTCAAGAGATTGCCAGAGCTGGCCAACCAAAAGAATCAACTGGCGATGTCTGCTGGGAGGGAACCAAGCAAGAAAGGCGGGACAGACGCAAAAAATTAAAACTGAAAAGGAAATTTTGAAAAGCAGCCCAACTAACAGTCCTAGATAGCCCACATACTGAATACTCCATGCCTCGCAAAACCGCGTATACACTGGCCAGGTTCCACCTAAAAAAAACTAATAAGGCCACACCCTGAAGGAACATGGCTAAGATGCTACCTATGTAGACAGGTAGGTGACCAATCAATGCAGCACCATCATACTGTTCGCAAGCAGTAACAGCACTTACGTTTGAAAGTGTTATTTGAAAAGCAGAAACCTAGTAACACACCGGAGGATCATTTTCTATACAAAAAAAGAGCATCAATGAAAGTGGATGGAAGATCAATCTACATTTGATTGTGAAAATTGAGTTTGGAAAAGTGCAAATGGCAATTTACAGTGTCTTGGTTATGAAGGTTTACAGGGTAAATGTTTAAAGAACACCGACAACCATATTTTCACATTAATTTTATTATAACTTGAACAAAACGAGCAGATTAACGGTTGGACTTGGCCACACGTTCCAGCTCATCTTTTTTCTTGATGGCGTAGGAGTTGGAAGAACCCTGAAATAGAAAAAGGAATGTTACAAAATGGATTGCACATGCTGGTACATCATAAGGAGATAATACAGAAACTCAATTCCCACAAGATGAAGGTTCTGATCTTTGGTAACAAAATCTCCCCCGGTGGCCATCAGAGCAATGACAAACACCCACCGACCATGCAAGAAACCGGGAAATCCTCTGTAACGGCAAACTCTCAAAGTCAACGCAGTGCGTACCTACTGCTGCCACATCCTACGTAAAATCTCCAAGTAGGTAACTACAAAACACCATACAAACGGTCGCCTAAGCACTCATTACAAGCTGGCTCAACTACCGTAACTACACCGGAACATCCAAGCTACTCCTACAAAGACTCCAGACCCTTCAGAATGCTGCCGCAAGACTAATTTTGGAACTAACACGCTGCAACCACATCACATGTAAAGGAACTCCACAGGCATCACATTACAAAATACATCATTCAAACTACTTACTCAAACAAAGACCTACACAATATTAGACCAACATACCTTAACCGCCTCATGCACTTCCACCAGTCAACCAGATTCCTACGCTCTTACCTCACTTTTGCTCACAGACCAAGCATTTGCAATGCAATAGGTCTCACACTTGTTAAAGTTAGAGCAGTTGGCGTTGAAAATAATGTTTTAACTTTATTTGCCATGGTTATTATATTAGCATAGCACT
Source organism: Lissotriton vulgaris (assembly GCF_964263255.1). Taxonomy (NCBI): domain Eukaryota; kingdom Metazoa; phylum Chordata; class Amphibia; order Caudata; family Salamandridae; genus Lissotriton; species Lissotriton vulgaris. Next base: position 1,877,406,511 of record NC_141693.1, read on the forward strand.
ATTGCCAATGGTATAAAAAAGCAAAAGTATAAAACAGTTATTTTCAACACCAACAGCTCTGACTAACAAATGCGAGAACGATTGCATTAGAAATACAACCGGTCTCGCATTTGTTGGAGTTAATGGCCTAAATGCCAATTTTTTTTACCTAGCCATGTTGCAGTGTGCAGTACCTTATGTGGCCAAAAAAGTCCAGTGGGTCCTCTTTTGGTCACATATTATGCTGCACCCTGCAGAGATATGGGAAATCCACCCTACCGATGACGCATTACATACTAGAAAAGACCACAAGTAGAATCAAATAGCTACGTCCATATATACAATTAGTAGCTTTGAAATGTGACAAAAGAATTAAATTAATTCCAGATTAGGTTGTACTCTGTGTGGAGCTGACAAAGGGACATTTATAGAAGGTCTCAAATAAAAGCTAGATGTGCTAGTGAGTAAAGTAACCACTACCAGCCACGTTTAGGACCAAGCGTGTGTCCTTTAAGAAAATAGTGCTCTGAGGCTGTAATTAAACCCAAGGGAGTAACATGTAACAGGGTTTGTCCTCATGAAGGTTACAAGAAGAGACAAGGCGGTACTACGGAGGGACTACTAAGCCCATTGAGTAATGAAAAGCTACCATTTGCAGAGGACAGGAGCCAATTAAAAAGATGTGCGGAAAGTGGGAAGAACTTTATGCCCATGTCCAGCATGTCTCGCAGAGATAGCACAAGCGCTGCCAAGGCGAGACCTAAACAAAAAAAAAAGCATGATTTCACTCCTAAATTGCACCCAAAACATGGAACCTCCTCCCCCAGCACATTAGGGCCGAATCCTCTCTTTTTGAGTTCCACAAGAAGCTGAAGACATGGCTCTTCGAATAACTCCACAGGATCATTTGTCCATTCTCCTGCTCAACTTTATTGGTAAAACTACATTCCAAAAGCAAAAATATATTTTTTGGTTTGTTGAAGCAGACGGACCCTAAGACTGTAGGAAACGGTGTTCCTTTGTGGAAGAGCAGAATGCAGTCACACAGTGAAGTTAGCTAACAGGCTAACCCAGTGAGCTGACCGATTGTACCATGTGTGCACTGCAGTGGACTGAAGAAAAATGTGAATTACTTAATAGAGGGCTGCTGAAAGCCCAATAAACTTTTAATGCATTTAGCCTTTTCCATGCGTCAGTGGGCGGAGGACGGCCGGGGCCACCCAATATGCGCACGCGTCTAGTTGCTGCCATTCAGTAAAATCACCACAAGGGACACAATGAGTAAAGTGAAATGAAGTTCGGGTATGCAACAATCAATAATGAACCCTCATACAATGGCATACTTCTTTTAACTGCATTAGTACTAGATAAGAAGGGATTTCTCACAACAGAGTTGAAAATAATTTTAGACTTGTTTGTTGCATGCGCTGTGCGGGAGATACATCAGTAACTCAAACAGATTAAATAAATACATGTAATGTCTATCAAGTTTGTTCAATGCCTAATATTTTCATCAAAAATTGATAGATTGGGGTATCGCACTGTTTAAATATAACTTGATTGTTTGTTTGGTAAGTGTGCTGCGCTAGATCAGTGCCTGCTGAACTGTGTGTATAAATGTATGTGGCCTGGTATCACTAGATAACCAGGACTCTAGCGCGCACAACAGTTAGAAAAAATCTTCCAATGAAACATTTGGTGAAAATACTTTTATCCTCAATTCATCAAGAATTCATCAAATAAAGTATATGCTCAGTATAAACAATCTTAAAAATAATCACAATCAAAATATATGTCATATATGCTTTTTGCACAAAACAATATATTCTGAAAACCCAATGCATTTAGGGGTAGGAACCCCTTCATCAGGGGTCTGTAGGAAAGGAAGAAAAGAAAGGAAACTATTACTAAAGATGCCTTAGAGGATTTAACCTTCATAGTTAGGAGATATACAAATTCCTTACCAAAATTGTGGATTCATCCGGTATATCTATACCGAGTGAAATATGTCGTGGTTAACGATCAATCTAGGGAATCAGTGAAAAGAGATTTCTTAATGTGTTGTTCATATGTACATACATATAATTGCCCAAAAGAGTCCAAGTGTGATTTACCTGTATCTTGGTTGTGAACAGTGTTAAAAAAGTGAAAAATTATGGGATATTTATAAGAATAAATCAAACATATATCACCTATCTACGTGATATACTTGAACATTTAAACGGCTCACCTGCAGGTCTTGCGTGTGGCCACTGCTTTAAGGGGTCTGGGAAAGAATAAATGAAGTTATGTGGGTTATGTTAAACTTAACCGAGTTAATGCGCTGTAAGTTAAACATGATGCTAATAAATAAAGTTTACCTGCGAGCCTCGAAGTTAATGCGTAAGGTCTCGCTCGTATGTATACTTAGTGTTGTGCTAGGGGATGCTATCTTGTTTTTCCTAGCACAACACGAAGTATACATACGAGCGAGACCTTCCGCATTAACTTCGAGGCTCGCAGGTAAATTTTATTTATTAGCATCATGTTTAACTTACAGCGCATTAACTCGGTTAAGTTTAACATAATCCACATAACTTCATTTATTCTTTCCCAGACCCCTTAAAGCTGTGGCCACACGCAAGACCTGCAGGTGAGCCGTTTAAATGTTCAAGTATATCACGTAGATAGGTGATATATGTTTGATTTATTCTTATAAATATCCCATAATTTTTCACTTTTTTAACAGACTGTTCACAACCAAGATACAGGTAAATCACACTTGGACTCTTTTGGGCAATTATATGTATGTACATATGAACAACACATTAAGAAATCTCTTCTTTTCACTGATTCCCTAGATTGATCGTTAACCACAACATATTTCACTCGGTATAGATATACCGGATGAATCCACAATTTTGGTAAGGAATTTGTATATCTCCTAACTATGAAGGTTAAATCCTCTAAGGCATCTTTAGTAATAGAGTTACCTTTCTTTTCTTCCTTTCCTACAGACCCCTGATGAGGGGTTCCTACCCCGAAATGCATTGGGTTTTCAGAATATATTGTTTTGTGCCAAAAGCATATATGACATATATATTGTGATTGTGATTATTTTTAAGATGATTGTTTAAACTGAGCATATACTTTATTTGATGAATTCTTGATGAATTGAGGATAAAAGTTTTTACCAAATGTTTCATTGGTAGACTTTTTCTAACTGTTGTGCGCGCTAGACTCCTGGTTATCTAGTGATACCAGGCCACATACATTAATATTTTCTTCAGACAAGTTTGAAAGAAATGCAGGTACCATAACGGTCTATATCCGCTCATGGTCTCTCCCACTAGCTCACTGAACTGCATTCATTCACACTAGTTTGTTCCTTTCGTTTCTAGTTTGTCCTGCCATCTTAAAATGACATTAACATAGAAGGGCTGAACCAATATTCATATAACGGGAGTGCTTGAATAGTAAGGCAATATGATATTTAATAAAACTGTGCTCCGATTTCTAGAAATTGGTTAGCCTTTTGTTCACACCATGATGAATTTGCAGTTTCAGTCATTTAATGAGAACATTTTCTACAACAACCCACAAATTTTGGGATGAGCCACAGACCTTTCCGGTGCTGCTAGGGATGCTAATTTTGCCCCTCATTTGAGCGATAGAATTTTTCTCATTTAGCTTATTCTGAATTCTTCTATTGCCAAAATCCTTCATGGCAATGCAAATACATCTTAAATTAATTTTTTTATAATTCTTCCCTAAAACTCATTGCAGTTGGCCCTCACTTAACTGACTATTTTTTGTGCATGGTGCCTTTTCTCTTAATACCCTGCTTCAAGAGATTAAGGTTTAACAGTCTCCGACCCATCCACCCATGGGCATTCTCTATTGAAGTCTTTTTGGGGTCTAAGAATTTAGGGCTTCCCTTCACCAGCACTTGTATTACAATAGTCAAAGCGTAAACCCACTTTAGGAAGTTCATGAGGCAACATAGTCAGCTTTAAGATTCTCATTAGGAATAAAGTTTGTAATCCTAGGACACTGGGTTGAACACCATATTCTAGAGAGTGAGAAACTGTCAGATCCTAAGATCTATTGATATGTCCGGTATTTCCAAGCAAAGTGATTATTCAGACCGAAAAATAGAACTGAAATAGCCTGGCGGCTTCAAACTGGCCGTCTTCGAAATGAAAAATGGAAAGGAAGTCATCAGCTTTCAAAGCACAATCTTGGGCAACATTGGCAAAAAATGTCACTACTACTAGCCAACAGGAAAGTTAGGTTGCCTGGCCAAACCATAACTGGTGTTGGTTGAATAATACCTAATAAATGAACTACTGCTAGGAACAAGCATGCTCTATGCCAACTGTCGACATACACTTCTTAGCCCGTCATTGACTCATCTGGGGCAATTGTGAGCGGAGAGCCACTAGGCACAAGTGCTTTAACTGCTATGCCTTTCCTACACCATTTTTTTTAAGGGATATTTGGAGGCACTGGCATACGCGGAGGCACATTTGAAGGAAAAATTGACTTGTTAGCTTTAACACCATGAAATAGCATCATTAATTTGACTATTCCTTACGCTCTCCTTCCTTCTTGCCTTTTTCTCCTTTTCATTTGGTTTCATTTATTGAGATTAAGCACACCAATTTAAGGTGTTTTTTTGTTGCGATTATGTTTTTTTGAGTTTGTGTTGATACATTGTGATGTTTTGTTTATAAATTGGTCTGTATAGTATTGTAAATATATGTACAGTTTGTCATATCTTTGCTAATGACTACATATGTAAAAAAAACTTTGAAAGTAAAAAAAGAAGTCAAAGCTATCAAATATAAGTACCTGGTCAGAATTCAATAAAGAGTATTCTTGACTTTCATTAATTGTTCTTGTGTTTTAAAAAAAAGAGTGGTCTAGGTACTTTGTGTTTTTTGCTTTCCTAAACCAGGGCAAATAGATTCCTGCCCCACTGCACTCTATTCCCAATCTACATTAGTATTAGATGTCCATAGAAATCTTAGTTTAAATACATTCAAACGCCAAGCGCGAGAACACCCTCTGCCACATGCAATCATGGGAAAAGAGTTGGTGCATTAAAATAAATACATGTGCTCAATCACTGGCACTGCCATATTTCTTTCACTTCTCAAAACCAAACAATGTTTTCTAACGTCAAAAGCGAAAACATCACGCAAGGCTGGAACTGTGCACAATGTTGAGTACATAGAAGCAGATCGTACAGAGCAGCAAGAGTGAAGAGCACAATATAAATACATATAAACAAAACCGCCAAATGAATGGAATTGTTCTCACTAACTAACAAGTCCTCAAAAACCCCATAATGCTTCACTATTACTGGGAAAATGTATTCTGGTCAAAACAGAAGTGTAAAGTTGGTCTTCCAAAAGTCTTCTTGATAAGAGCTTGTTGCTTAGGAGAAAACTTTAAGCAATGAACAGAATATCAAGGATTCATATTAGCCATTACAAGACTTTGGAGTTCATACAATTAGCTTAAAAGGTGTACAAGTGTATAAACATGCTTATATTGTAGTTGTCCTAGGCAGCCGCCCGTGGGGAGGGACGAGAGGGGCTTGAGGGGCCGCACCCCAACAGTACCACATCCTCCAATTCTGCATCCGAGCCAGTCGGACCCCGCGCAAGGCACTGCTGATGCCCCAGGAGGGGAAGGAGGAGGAGACCCCCAGCGACCCGCGCAAGGCAGGGATCTGCTGACGCCCCAGGAAGTGAAGGAGGAGACCCCAGCGAGGCCTGCAAAGCCACCACGTATGTCTCACAGCTGAACTCTCGACGCCTAAACACCGGGAAATGGTGGATAGGACAACACGCGGGCCGCATCACCCGCACACGCGGGCCGCATCACCCGCACACGCGGGCCGCATCACCCGCAGAGAGCCAACGCCCCCGGTAGGCCGGAAACCAGCCCCTGGGGACAAACTGCGACACTTACCCACCGGGGAACGACGCTCATGTGACATCGGAGAAGGGCGACGACCACGCCTGTATCTGAAGCCGTCCGCCGAAGCAGATCATGGGAAGGACGTCGACCTGGAAAAACGAGCCGAGAGTAGTTTCATCTGGCGATCCCGCCGTGACTTCGGCTTCAACTGTTGGCATGCCCCACAATCAGTGGTGCCGTGATCCTCCCCAGGCCCGTAGCAAGGACAGGATCATCACACGCGGAAAAGGTAAAAAACTGACGTGGCGGGGCTTTTGTGACCTTGCTGACTTCACATACGAGGACGGCTGGGCGGAGTAGTGAGATGCTACCCCGGCGCGCAGGGATGCTGTGGCAAAAAGTTTCCGGATCCAGTCTCACGCCTGGGGATAATTCTACGTGAAGGAATCTGCGGCTAGTAGTCTATCAGATGTAGATAGCAGTTACTGACATGACGTAGTACCGAGGCCATTACATTAAAACTACTAACTACCCTTGGTTACAGGCCGGAGCAGATATTTAAACGAGAAAATTTGAAGTATAAACTGCAGCTGGTCTGGTATACTTCGGTTCACCGTTGCCATTTGCTGCAGTTAAAGGAGATTAAGCAGTGTCTGAGGACTATTGTTCTACCTAATGTGAGGGTTTCACTGCTGTACAGATTCAAAAGAAACTAGAACCACCACCAGGGAGGCCCCAAAGAGTATGATAACTAATCAAAAAAAAAAATCAATTTATAGACATCTACATTGCACCTTTGGTAAAGAGTCTCCCATCTTGCATAGGATGGTGACTTCCTCAAATTAATTTGACATCCCACGGGATGACGATGCGCTTCTGGTCACCATGGGTGTGCTCTTATACCTCTGCATGGACCATGACATGGGTATTAAATGCACACAACAGTTTCTGTATACTACACAGGTGGATCTAGTTCTAGAGTTATATATTAGTTTACCATTTTCAGATGATACAGAAATTATATTTTTAAATAAAATGTATCAAAATATGTCACCAGGAAACAAGCTATTATCTTTAGGAGAGGCCTCACACTGAAGAACTCATTACATTCAAGTGAGACTCAATAAGTACTGTATAACTTCAAAAGTATCAAAGATTCAAAATTAGCTTTATTCGATTTGTTTGATAAAATCATAAAAGCATACAAGTACATTTTATACAACAAATTTAAAAAGTTTTCCCCATCGAAACATTTATAAGAGTCTGTAAAACAGTTTTCCAAATGAAAGAAAAGTCGATGATGAAGTTACGGCAATCTGCCTCATGTAAAAGCGTGTGATAAAATTTAAACATGTACGGCTTACATCATAGAATTTCTGTATTTCATCACTGACATTAAAAAGCGAGAAACGACAAAGATGGCATACACCTCATCTAACAGAAGTAACTTCAAATAAGCGTTTTTACATGTTCTTATGCCCCAGTGTTTAAGAAGAGGTAAGAGGTACAATTTCCTTGGGGCAGAATACAGATTGCAAAAGAACATAATATGAATGTTACTTTGTGATGAGTGATCATCGCATGGGCAAATTAGGTTCGGAGAAATCCAAACATTTTGTTTTGGAAGAGTGACCATACGGAAGAAGGTGCCTAGACGCAGCCTGGTAATAAGCATACGAGGATAAGGTGCAGTTTCGGTCCTGAGATACAATTGCAAACCTTCGATGGGAGTGATTATTTGGTAACTCAGGGTGGTATTTTTGAGTTTCTCAGTGTCCCATCTAACACCTTCCAGGTGTGTAATTAAAAGTTTTTTGAGGGCTGACCTAGACAGATGTTCTAAGGACTCTGGGTCGTCAGAGTATTCAGGATGACCAATCTTGGAGAACATCAACCGGACGTGTCGCATCCATTTGATTTTGGATGCGGCGTCCAAGTTCATGCAATCCGTGATGAGTTCTCTATTAAATTGGCATTCCCTGGTAGTCCAGATTTTGTGCCAGAGCAAACACGGTGACAGCTTTATGGAGTCGCTAAGGTATTTGAGGCCAGTCTCAATGTGAGTGATAAAGGTTGAAGTAGATTTACTCACACCCAATAAGTAGCGAATAAAAAGATTCTCACAAATTTGGAGTGAGGACACATCTTCAAAGCCCCATAGGCCTGCTCCATAGGGGACTGTCGCTACACACTTGGCTTGGTAGATCTGTATCATCTCAGCAGTCGGTTTGCCCCCAATTTTCGCTGCAAAAGTTCTCAGGGCCCCAATAGCACGGGTAAAGGCAAGCCTCCTAGCCGATACTGCATGTTTCCAGGCTCCTTTTCTCTCAAAAACAACACCCAGATAACAAAAAGTGTCTGTGCTCTCAATTCTTTGCTCGTCAAGGTATATCGAACATTGTGGCCTTTTGCTCTTTTGGGTGCACGGCATGGAGAAAGTTTGAGATGTTCACTTTCAGATTTCTTTTCCCCATGTAGGATGAAAATTCTCTTACCGCTCTCTGCAACCCTACCATAGTCCTAGACATAATTGCCGCGTCATCGGCGTATAATAGGATGGGTACAGGCCTACCATTGACAGCTGGATAGTCATTTTGCAGATTTGTTAGATGGTCTACAATAGAGTTGATATAAAAACTAAATAGAAGGGGCGCAAGTATACAGCCTTGCCTAACCCCTCTATTTATGGCAAATTTCTGTGTACATTGCCCCTGGGTCCCGAACCTCACTCTGGCACCGGCATCTCTGTACAGTTCTTTTATAAATACAACGATGGTAGGATCCACCCCAATAAGCTCCAATGTTGACCAGAGCTGCAAATGATCCACACAATCAAATGCTGAGCTAAGGTCAACAAATGTAACAAACAGATCCCCTTTTTTGGCCTCAGTATATTTGGACATCAATAAGGACAGGCTTAAACATTGTTCCTGGGTACCCAGTCCCTTTCGGAAGCCATATTGGAGTTCCGAGATGACCTTGTTTTCTGTCTCCCAGTGCTGAATCCTCTTAAGGACGATCCTTCCTGCGATTTTCATGAGGCCGTTTAGTAACGATATAGGACGGTAGCAAGCAGGATCGTCCCTATTTCCCTTTTTAAAGATGGGGACCACAATAGCGTCTGACCAGGTGTTAATTAAGCCGCATTTGTTTCCCATATTTAAAACGTTAGTTAAGAGCGGAGCCCAAAATTCCAGATTTGTTTTATAGACATCCACTGGTGTGTGGTCCAGACCAGGGGCTTTCCCTGAAGGGCTTTCCCTGATTGCATTTTCAACTTCTAGGGTGGTAAAGACCAAGTCGATTGGATATGGGGAAACTGGGGGATCACTTGACTGATAGTCCTGCGTGAATTTGTTCAAGGATAAAAGTGCCTTTTGTTGATTCATGTTGTCCCTCTGTCTGTTGGTGTAGAGTTTGCCATAGTGTTCTACCCAGAGCTCTGCTGTGATTGCTACATCTATACAATTGTCAGTATCTTTTGTGTTGTATACTGATCTTATCACTTTCCAGAAGAGGTTAGTGTCCTTATTCCTGGCAGCTTCCCCCAACGCTTCCCAGGCCTCCTTTTTTATGGTTGCTTTCCGGAGGTTAATTTCTCTCTTATACTCTCGTCTGGCCTCAGAGATTTGATCCCTGTTTTTCGGAATGGCGTTTAAAGCTTTCTTCAAGTTCTTTAAAGCAGCTGTGCACCTAGAGTCAAACCACCCGGATGCACGTTTCCCATTCTTTTTGTGGCTCTTAGTTAAAACACCTTTTATGTACTCCTGAATATTAGCGAAAGCTGCCATAATCGCCTTAGGATCAATATCTTCTTCTAAACAGATAGATATGTCTGCAAAGCAAGATGATATTAGGTTGTGGAAGAAGATTGTGGGGTTCAATTTCTCCCACTTTAGCACATAGCCATTTATCTTTGTTAAGGCGACCTCTAGTGGATAAAGTGGGCCGCTAGATTCCTTTGCTTTCTCCACTGGGAGCCTAACCCCAAAGGTAATAGGGTAATGGTCACTCATTGGGTCATCCCCTATCTCCCAAAAGGTTATAAAATTGGGTGTGGTGGGGGATATCAGTGCAAAGTCAATTGTGGTTTCACAGCCTCTTCCATTATATGTTGGGGCAAAGGGAACTGGGGGAGAGCATGCCTGATTAATGAAGGTGAGATCAAAAGTAAATATAATACTGTTAAGGAGAGACCCCAGCTTGGTGTGTGAGAAGTGAAAAGGACCGTCCTCCTCACGATCTGCAAGGCCGCACAAACCTAACTCAGAAAGTGGGCAGACGGCACAATTAAAGTCTCCCACCCAGAGAACTGTATGGTCTCCCGTGTTTTGATCTCTCACTTTATGGATGTGGTTTGACATTTTATTCAAAATGAGTTCCATTTCATTTACTGGCATATTGTTATAAAAGTTCACCAGTATGACCTTTTGTGTGGTGCCCCATTTAAAAGAAAGGATTTGGAAATATTGGTCAGAGTGGAAATTATACACCTTTATATCCCCTACATTCGAGGTGTATATACACAGACCCCCTTTATTGCGGCCCTGAGGAGAGGGAGCAGCGGGTGAATGGAATGTTCGATACCCCATGATATGCCTTTCCTCTGCAAGCCAAGTTTCTTGCAGGCAAAGTATGCCATGTTTCTGCACGGTCTCCAGCCAGGGTGTGTGCATGATCTTATTGCCCAGACCTGCTACATTCCAGGATAATAGTGAGTGTTTTAGTTCGCTAACTACCTGATGTGTTTGGCCCACACTCTCTGTTACGTCTACCTGGACTTGGAAATGTACCCTATCTAGGTGTTGTGTGGCTCGCACTGGGAGCGGGTGCTGGACGGAGGAGGGTGGTACCACCACCAAATGGGTCGAGTTGTTAACAATGAGTGGTGATGTATTGCTATTACTGGCAATCACTGCGTGATTTTGGTCACTTGGTCGGGGTGGGGGAATCGACGGTTCCCAGTCAGTCCACCTGATCTAGGCAACCAAACCTATTCATAGTGGGTGCACCTTCCCACCAATTATTAGTGGGTTGCCATCCCTGCCCCTGCCCCTTCCATCTATGATTGTGGACTATGGTCCAAGCCCCAGGATGCTCTGCTACCTGTTTTGGAGGGTAAAAAAAGGTAAGGGGTTTAGTGACAATGATTTGTTCAGTCGCGTATGGGTCCCATGTGGTGATGAGGTGGGCTGTGTGAGGGTCTGCAAATGACACCACGATACAGTCTCCTGGTATCGATTTGTAAGTGCGGCCCACCCAAGGGACTCTCCTGACCATTAGGACCCTACTCCTGTTGGTGTGAGGGAGCTGCCTGTTGACATTTAACCAGTGGATCACTTTGTTTTTTAAGGACCACTGGGTTTCCACAATGTCAGGGTCAAGTGGAGGTACCCCGGCCAAGATAACCACGTAGGGCCCAGCCTCAGGGGGGAGATCAATATAGCCTCCGCGAAAGTTCTGATGGTTTTGGTGTGAATTTGGAATGCGCTCTAAGAGAGGAGTGATAAGGTTACTCGCCTTCTGGTCGGCTCTAGAAGAAGATTTGAGCTGGACATGTTTTTTGGGAGGTTTTTCCTCTATTTTTGGTGGGTTGGCAGCGACATTTGCAATTGTCCTAGGTTTGGGAATTGGAGTAGGTTTGGGTAATGGAGGGGGTAAGGGTGCGGCGGGCAAAATCAAAGGGGCGGGGGGGGGGGGGGGGGGGGGCCTCCTTAGACGCTGTAGCTGCTTTAATGCCAGTGTTAGAGACTGGAGCAGGTTGAATACCAACGTTTCTAACCAGGGGGGGACCCTCATTAATATGGGGATGTGTTGCTTCCAGCTGTTTTAGGCTAAGCGTGGCCAGGGATACTAACGTTTTATCCATTTCAAGAAGGTGATTCTCAATACGTGACAGTCTGAGTTCGAATGGTGTCAATAGTTGTTTTAAAGTGACCCAGACTGTTTGGAGAAAGTCTTCATCATCGCCCGTTTTATCCATGTCCCTCCCTATCTCATTTGGCCCTCCCAGTGTTAAGTTACCGACAAGGATAGTAGGATTCTCTACCACAGGGGCAGTAGTGGAGGTAAAGTAAGTGAGGTTGCTATCACCCCCTGTTGGCTGGGTAGCTGGAGGTGATGTTTGTTTAGAATCCCCTGTGTTTGGTAGAGTTCTTCTATGATTGAAAAACTGCTGCCTTGCAATTTTGGCTTTCTTACGAGCATAGGCAGATTTTGCATTGTTTTTCTTTTTCAAACCTTGGCGACCTGGGTTTATACTTTTTGCTACAGAAAAGGAAGGGGCAGTTATGTCCGGCAAGGTGGTAGAGTTTCCCTGTTCGGTAGGTGGTTCGCCCTCACTAGGTTGGACGGTCATGGGTGAGAAGATGAAGGAAGAGTCTAATGGTGGTGGAGAGGAAGAAGGGGGGGAGTGATGAACATCGGCGAGAATCAACAAAGGAGGGGGGCGTGCAGCCTGTTGGGGAGATGCAGCGGACGCAATGTTTCCCAGGGAAGATTTTTTAGAGTTAGCAAATGTTTGGGAGAGTCTGCGTGCAGCGTCTAACTCGATTGAAACCCTCTTCTGCATTTTTGTGATTTCGGCATCTATTGCCAAATTTGTTTTTACAAGGAAATCGTCCAAGGTACCATTTGGCTTGGTTAAACCCAGCGCAGTCTTACTGCGACTCCCCCGAGTACACATAATGTGTGACAGTTACGATTTCTGTATGGTACTTACTAGACTCAAAGTCCAGGCACGATAACCGTGGAAGGAACCAAGGGGTGTGGGCCAGGCCAGTCCTCTTAGTCCTCGAACGGCCTCAAACGGTCCCGCCCTTGTCCCGGGCTTCTCCCGGGCTTCTCCCGGCGCCCTCCCGCGCAGCGGGGTTGTTACCTTTGCTTTATAGGAGGGCTGATCACCCCGAGGGGGCGGGGCCGGCAGGGAGAGGAGCCCAGCTGGTAACGGGCGCGCGGGGACTCCTGGTCTATGGAGTCCTCCGCTCTACCCTCGCAGCCCTGCCGGTTGAGTCAAGCCCCTTGTGAATTGGCAGCCGCTGTGTATCCGCGAAGCGGGTCCGGCGAGCAGGGGCGGCACACAGCGGTCAGGAACAGCGTTTTCAGAATCAAAGTGCCCAGCGATGACAGGAGGAATCCAAAGGGGGAAGGTTCAGGTGCCTTTTCTGCTTTCCCGGCGTTGGGGGCGGGGCCGGCAGGGAGAGGAGCCCAGCTGGTAACGGGCGCGCGGGGACTCCTGGTCTATGGAGTCCTCCGCTCTACCCTCGCAGCCCTGCCGGTTGAGTCAAGCCCCTTGTGAATTGGCAGCCACTGTGTATCCGGCGAGCAGGGGCGGCACACAGCGGTCAGGAACAGCGTTTTCAGAATCAAAGTGCCCAGCGATGACAGGAGGAATCCAAAGGGGGAAGGTTCAGGTGCCTTTTCTGCTTTCCCGGCGGTGGGGGCGGGGCCGGCAGGGAGAGGAGCCCAGCTGGGAACGGGCGCGCGGGGACTCCTGGTCTATGGAGTCCTCCGCTCTACCCTCGCAGCCCTGCCGGTTGAGTCAAGCCCCTTGTGAATTGGCAGCCGCTGTGTATCCGCGAAGCGGGTCCGGCACACAGCGGTCAGGAACAGCGTTTTCAGAATCAAAGTGCCCAGCGATGACAGGAGGAATCCCTTCAAAAGTACTACTATGATTTATGTGGAATAATTCAACAAAATGTTGCAATTGCATGTGCCTAGCCTATATTTTGGATACAGAGCATTCCAGTCTGGGGTCTACTAAGAACAGGAGTATGAAATTATGGATTTTATTAACTGCAATAGAGCCTACTGTATCTATTGCGTTAATTGTGTATATTAAAAAAAATCTATGAGCTCCACAAAGACCAGTGAAAACATCCTTCAAAAAATGTATTTTAAAGTATCCAATGGCACTACAAAAATCAGACTGTAAATTCAAGATTGATGATAGATTGAGCCACCACGCAGTAACTAATATAAGCGGTGGGGATAAGTGTAACGCTTAAGAAAATCTGAAAACTTTTGGATATAAGCTTAAATTTGCACTCTGAATGCAATATGGATGAGGAACTTCATATTTAAAAAAAATCCAATTTATTTTGAAGAAATGTTAAGCTACAAATCAGTAATGTCTCAAGGCTTTAAATTAGCAGACCAAGTACTTTCTGCACGGAACAGTTTTAGCTTTATGGAAAGAATCATACGACAAATTTGATTGATTACAATAAAAGTTTTTTATATAAGTCATTTACATAACTTCATTATGAATAAGTCTTGTAATAAGTACCTTACAGAACCATGTTCAACTTAGGAGGACGAAAAAATGAAATCAACATTCTATACTTATGTTTATAACACTTCCAACTATACCAACCATAACTATCTTTATGTGTTTGAGTCACATTTACTTGTATCATTTTCCACCATAGGGCCACTTCTGACATTTTCATGTCTAATGGCAATATTCTCTATGAAGCGATTACTGTAGCTGTGCTTTTTGACTAGTTCATAACTCAATCCTTCCACAAGGCTCCGGCTGTGATTCTTTTAACCTGTGCATGACAGCTCACTGTACTTACTATCAATCTATATTTTACACTCAGCTTCTTGCAGCGATTCCTACAATTGTGTTATCCTCCTGTCTCTCTCCATTCTTTTTAGGTTTTATTCCATTTTCTTTCCCTTCACAGCACACCTGATTTTACAATCAATATTGTTTCAGTAGTAACTCTCGGTCAATTTTGGATGTTACAGATTTAACTAGATTTATCAATCCATTAAATGCAATTTCAATTTCTCTTTATGTAACTATCATGGATGCATTAAATATAGTTTACACTTCTTTTTTTTAAAAAGTGCCTCTATTTTTCTCTCTCCTAGCCAATACCTTCTCACCAACTCGGTTTGGGTTCATTGTCCTTTTTGTGATAGCTTTAAATGTTTAGTGTTATTGTGTAATGATGTAACCCCTGATTAAGCAAAACTATGAAGATGTGAAACATTTGATTGAGTTAACTTTGTAAACTGCTAAATTAAAAAGCAAAGACCTGGGGGAGGAGCCAAGCCGGAGACTGCGATGGCCGCTTAGGCTCTCAGCTCCGCCGTCTCCTCGGATTTGTGTACTAATCCTGCAACCTATCCTGACCCCGAGCCGCATTTTTGTGAAGGGGAAGTGTGGCGGCTTTCGGTGAAGTGCTCCCGAGATTTTCACAAGCGGCAGATCCGGAGACATGCTTCCGCTCTCTATCTGGCCCTCCATAGCCGTGGATCCGGGGCTTTGCGTGCGAGGAATAGCCAGCCCCTGATACAACAATGGTTGCCTGTGACGGGGAGGAGCCGGCTGACCGGAGTAATTCACCCGCACTGTTTGACTTTTGCTACAATCTCCAGCCCACCAAGCGGGTCGAGTGCCGGCGGCACATTAAAAGAACCGGGGGATTACACCTTATTTGGGGTTTTCCGTCCGTGCACTGTTCGGCTGTTCCTTACCTGTTCTTTACATTTCTCCCGACGTAAGTGTGAGCGCCATTTTATGCACCTCGGGATATGTGTTTGAGATCTGAGGGCTCTGGCGTGCGATAGAGATCCTGTCGCCGCTGAGGCCGCCTCTGTAGCATTTTCTGCAACGCCATGGAGTTCGCCACTTTTGCAATCGTGACTCAATTGTGCTCCGATGGGGGGGCGAGAGGATGCCCGATCGGATGCATGGGACAGCTGCACCCTGACTAACGTGGCAAAGCCTGCTGAGAAGCCTTTGGTAGGGACGAGTTCCGTGGATTGTGCTCATGGAACGTCGCCAGGGGTCCGGGATGTTAGGATTGCTCTTGGTGCCCTTTGCGTTGCCATGGACTGCAGTGCTCGCGACCTGGGGAGCAGACTGGATGCCATTCCCGTGGTCGGATACGCTCTACAGGACTTTGTGCGCTCAAGACATTGTGCCACACCCTACACTTGAGCGATGTGTTATGATCTTCCCGGTGGGTATGGTGGCGTTGGAGGGCCAGTCTCCTGCAACGACTACGGAACTGCTGGCTGCCGCTGGGGATTGGGGCCTGATGCTGCTCATGGAACCCTTTCACAGTACCCTTGACTGCACACTGTTTATGGCTGGCGTTGGAGGGCAGCCCACCGGCTTCTCTTTGTCGCCCACGCCGATCATCATGGCGGCTGGCTGGCTGTACTTTGTTGGTGCACTCGATCGCACAGGACAGGGCTGAGACTGCTTCCTTGATTAATGGTGTTGGTTTACCTGTTGACTAAGTGGGGCACGCACTGTATTGACTGCCACTGTTCTCGCTTCCGTGTTGTTTTGGTTGTCCTGGGGTGTGGGTGACTGGGTGCTGACATTGATTTCTCTCCTCCTCCGGTTTCTTTCTTTTCTACCTTACTACATTTCGGGTCTATCATTTAGGGCGACAGGCACACTGCTGGGGGGGGGGGGGGGGGGGGGGGGAAGGTGGATAGGCCGTGGCCTTCTGCAGGGGTGCGGGTGGGATTTTTCTTTCTAGTTCTTTGTTTCCTCCTTGGTTCTATGGCCCTCTTTTCTTTTTCTTTTTCAGTATTACCGTTTCCTAGGGTCCCTGCAGTGTTTTCGGTTTTGAGGGATGGGGCGTTGGTGTATTATGACACGTGACTGTGCTGGGGTTCATCCCGATTTGTATGCGTAGCCTTTCTTCCCTACTGCATTCGTGTTGCTCGTAGACCTCTCCCTTTGTGCTGACTACCTGCAGGACCTGGAACGATTGCTTGGTAGTGATCCTGTGATTTATAGATTTGAAAATGAACCTTCATTACTCCTGACTGCCTATATACATGCTTGCACATACGTTCTGCCCTGCTTTTGCAGGAACAACTGGCCGTGTGCTGCTATGTTTTCCTATTATTGCTTTGCTATTATCATGACTTCCTTAGTGGCCGGCCAGGTGGTTGTAGGCCTATGCCTGTACTTGCTTGCGCTAATAATAAAGGTTCTCCAAATTTTTTTAAAAAGCGAAGACCTGCAAGATCTCAGTTCTAAATTTCAATAAGATGAAAAATTGAACAAACAGTGGTAGCCACATAGCATAACATCGCTGAAAAGATTCCGCGCCAGAATGCAATATCTGGCTATACACTGCATGTATACATGGGCCTTTGTACAAAAGGCTTTGCACAGTGCACATCGCTACAACTAACATTACACTGCTACAAATATTGGAAACCTAGCCTAGTGCTAGAGAAACAAGGCAGCTAAAACTGCTTTACGCTCAAGATTTTCAAACAAACACACGAGAGGGCAATAGGAGTTAATATTGATAACATCTTACAGCCTCAAGAGGAGGTCATTGTCAAGAGGATGTGGCCTAAAGGCTAGAGTGGTCTACCTTGGAACTGAGTTTGAGTCTCTACAGGGAAACACAACATACTGTGATTCTGGGCAAATCAATCTCCCCGCAGTTAACCCAAAAAAATAACGCGTCAGTCTAATGCAACTTCTGCTCATGCAAAGCGCTGATTGATACATTTGGGTCTAATTAGCACTATATAAAACTAAAAAAGAAAAAAACATTGTTTCAAGTAATCTTTTCAAAAAACTCTAGAGTCCCAGATAATGGCCCACTACCAGATGGCTCACCTTAGCAGCATTGATCAGTTCATCAGCCACACATTCTGCAATGGTTTTAATGTTTCGGAAAGCCGCTTCACGAGCCCCTGTGCACAAGAGCCATATTGCCTGCAAAGATTAATGGGAGAGTGACATTAGAACTCAGATCTCACAGCAGGAAACGTTTGGATTTTGACTGTCTCAGACTTTGAGACAGGAATGCATCTTGGAAACACTTCGAATTCATCGAACAAAAAGTCTGCTTTAAGTGTTCAGCCCCATTATAACCCACAGGAGACATAAGTGTCTCAGCAACACCGACAACACATTTGCAAGAACATTATCATGGCATACAAATATGAAAATAGCAGCAAACTGGGGGGAAGCATTGCGTACCTGATTGACACGACGTAGGGGCGACACATCCACAGCCTGTCTCCTCACAGTACCAGCACGGCCAATACGTGTGGAATCTTCTCGGGGGCCACTGTTGATGATAGCATTCACCAGGACCTGGAGAGGGTTCTACAGAACCAAAAAAAACAATTATTAGATCTTTAATACAATACAGGCCCCCAAACGACATGCAACGAGCTTTGGCCATGCAATGGGGGTGGTTATTTTTGTCATTACGCTTAGCACGCTCTAGTTAAAATTATATCTGATGACTGGCTGGACACATTTCCAGGTTGGGTTAATATCAAGATAACTACACAGCTCAGAGTGGCCGGCGAGTACTATAACTAGAATGTCTTTCCCCTCGCCAACTGTATGAGAATTACTGCCTGAAAGTTCTCTTGCCGCCTACGTGCATCTGTCATGGGGGGAGGGTACACAACTCAACTTCCAGTATTAAATGGTTCTTACTGCCAGGAGGGAATCAAATAAATCCATGCTGTAAGTAAGCAAATGTCCCTTAAGTTGTTTGCAGAAACCAGAGGCAAATGAAGTAGATAAATCATGTTCTTGGTAAACTCAGCCAGACTCACTTCAGAGCCAATAGCATCTGACAAAAGGGAAGCGTCATCTCCAGTGACGGACACTCCGAACACAATGCCATGGTGGAGGTCCTGTTTTACCTGTATCATCCCATTCTTAATCTTACCTCTCCTGTCAAGAGGTGGATGATCTCGAAGGCATGTTTTACGATGCGCACCGTCATCAGTTTCTTGCCATTGTTCCGACCATGCATCATCATTGAGTCAGTGAGACGCTCCACGATTGGGCACTGGGCCTTGCGGAAACGCTTGGCTGCATAGCGGCCAGAGCTGTGGGGAAGGTACTTGGCATACTTCTCCTTGACGGCAATGTAATCCTGAAGAAAAAACGTAAATGACATTTCATCGTACGTTGAACACTGTATTCGCCTTATAACAGTCACTGTACCACTGAAACCCAAACCCTAAGTGGAGAGAGAATCCCTTAAGCGACACGCATGTATAACAATGGCTATTGATGTATGGAGTAGAGAGCTGCTCAATGGGTACAGTCCAAATATGCAAGTCAGTAATAACAGTACAAAGGTGAGAAGTCAAGAGAGACGCAGTCTAACAGATGTTTTACCTGTAAGGAGATGTCGTTGATCTGAACATCTTCTGTGCTCCATTTTCCAAAGAGCTTAATTTCGGGGGTCTCGGCACCAGCCGGTGCTGCCTCCCATTCGGTCATGCTGCGAAGTCAAATACAAAAGTCACTCAAAAGGCCAAACAGAATTACACTGTAAGCTAAGGAAAATAGTAATAGTATGAATCTCCTGGAGGTTTAGCAGCAGTGATTTGAAGGCAATTGGCCGAAGTTTAGTCCATTTGGGTGCTGATAATATATGAAGGCACATTCATTGTCAGAATGCAGAGCTGCTTCTCCACAAAAAAAAGCCTTACATGGTACGACCAGAAATAAACCGTAGACATGGCACACAAGTAGAGCAGGATATTTATGTTGAAAAATAGCTAAAATAAAGACTGGTCTTAGAGACTCACCAGTGCCCATGCAGAGGCACCACAGCAAACAAGGGTAGGTATAACTGGTACAGGATATAACAGGATACTTTATTTCTAACATAAGGAGATCCAGAATATCAATGTACACGACTGGGTCTGATCAGAGCTTCTACATAAAAAAAAGCTTCCCACGTAGAGCACCCAAACACTTCCTTGCAACTAAGCAACACATTCGATAGAAGGACACAAGTAGCAGAGGTTCGCTACACAAATGCAACCATACAATAAGGTTGTAATGTTAGAAGCAGAACAAAATCCAACAATGCAATCAAAGTACCCACACAGCAAAGGAAGGACTCGTGCCGCACTACCATTCAAATTCCTGACAGTAATCCGATCTTTGCCAATCTCTAGGAATTAGCTGTCCAAAAACCAAATCCAAGAATGTGACAAACGAGAGGCAAATGAATCAAGTCCACTTTCCAAAATCTTCGGGGTAGGACTCCTCTGTCAATACGTATTTCCAGCCGATGTCACTTAAAAACGATTCTTTAATCATGACATTTTCATTAAAAAAAGCTAAAGGTTCTTATCAGAACTACAGCAATTTTGCTGCACAAATCTAGACTGCAATGGCTTTCTTGAAATAAGGACTTTAATAACCAATGTTAACAGGCAAGACGCATACTGCATAATCTCTTCAACCTCAACTGTGTACCCCTCAAACCGCCGCCTGCACATTCTAAAACGTAACGGCATCCTTTCTGACTACACTACGTTCAACCCTACACCATCCCAATCCTCCTAACTCATACTAGGGAGACAAGAGAGGAAGTGGCACCCCCAAGCATGTGGTTCCGTAACAAAGGTAGGTTAGTGTGCATTTGTCTTCCAACCACTTCTTAGAACGTTCAGATTTACACATAAGCCAACCAGTAATCAAGTAAAGTTATTACTGTGTGTAGTGCACCTTTTCATACAAAGGTCATCGCAAACACAAAATACAATTTTTTTTTTAAAGAAACAGACACAAGAAACCGAAGTATGTGAACAGGCGAAAGCTGGCACAAAAATGAAGAGCCCTGGCAGATGACAGTTGGCAAACAGATCGCACCAGACGTCGTAGTGTTGTTTTATTAATGTATTCTGTGCGCTTATTGGTGTCGTTAAATGAAAATTGGTGTACTGATTGCTCAACGGTTCGTCTGGGTGAACCCAATAGGAGGTAACGACAAGAATGCCACATGTCCCTTTAAAATATGGCATTCTGAACATTTGATTCCAGAAGGCGCGGGGGCACTAGCACGGAATCGGAGGGTCGCTGATGAGGTATGTGGTTTACTAAAAAGAGGCCCACGCTGGTCCCCCAACGTCTCTACGGCGGCAAGGAGACACGCGCTGCTATTGGCTGCCGACCACGCGTGACTTAAGAAGCGCTAGCCGTGCCACTTCTAGGTTGCCTCGCGCCGGCTGACTCTGGCAATGGAAGTTCGTCGCTTTCGTTACAGGTTCCGCACCCTGTCAAAGTTTATCTCGGTGACTCGCGCGCGCCTTCCCTCATTCGCACACTTACGCGGCGGGCGGTACGGACTCCATGATTGCGGCGATGTTGACGCTTCAGGGTGCTGAGTGGGAAAGAGGCCGCACGCGAGGATTCCGGGGCTGATATCCAGGGGCGTGGCTTCCGGGTCACGCCTACCCAAGCATGCGCTGTGAATAACACGTAGGCCGTCGCCACCTTTACTATGGGTATTGAGCACGCGCAGTGTGCATGGCTGAATTCTGCAGGGTTCCCAGAACACTAGGCGCGTGCGCAAAGCTACCTAGAACCGGAAAAGGAAACCCTTTGCGGTTTCTAAGACACTGAATGACTCCTGCGCAGAAGAAACACAGCTTCAGTTCTGAAGCCATCTTTACTGTGGGTAAATGGCAAGGATGACTTTATCTTGCTTATCTAATCCCGTGCATTTCTTGTAGATGCTGAAGACACGCTTCCAGGGCCGAAATAGTCACTTTCACCTTTCCCTTTTATATTCTTTCAAATGTCTGGCGCATACCCAGTCTAAAAATATACTTTATTTTATATCACTGTGGAAGTGCTCGGGTTTCTACTGATATTGTTCACTGTAGATCTGCATGCTCTCACAACTGTCCCATTCCAAGATGGCTGGCTACTACCTTTAGTACACAATAGTGAACCTGGGTAGTTTTCTTCTATCTATAGTGTCAAGAATTTTCAATTCTATTACAGGACCGGAGGCTTCAGATTATGCTTCTCAATATTTACTGCAAAAACACAGCAGCCAATAAAAATGCATATTTTCATAATAAGAGTATAACAAAACTACATTTCCCATTAGCGTGCTGCCATCTTCCTCTTTCTTTGCTGCTCACAGCGAGATAAGTGCACTTTGTTCCCTCCATCTGCTGTTTTGCATGTTGTGTATATATTGCGTAATTTCTGTTTAAAAAGAAGATTACGATTATTTGATAATGTCATGTTTAATTTGATATATGCCTGGTGTGCTTTCTGAATACATTTGAGGGAATTGTGCTTTAGCGGGCGAACGCTTTATTGCTAGCGCGTCGTTTTCACCCGCTGTCAATTGCATTCTTTTGTGGCGCTAGATCACGCCGGTTTCGGGCGTGTAGAAGTGACGGTCGTTGACCGGAGGCAGACCGATACCCCTTTTTCGTTTAGTGAGCCTGGTTCCTGGTTCAGTATCTATTCCCCGTTACGAGCGCGCTCCTCGCGCATCGGCAAGGGCTCCCCTCATCGCCCTGTGACGCTGCAGGCACCGGGTGGCTCTCGGCGGCAACGCGCTCCTCAACGCGCTGAATTTGGGCTTGTTTTGGGCTGTTTTCGGTCACGTTTGGGCGGCACGCTAGCAGCGGGAAAATACCCAGAGTTTAAACGTTTTTTTGACAACGATCATCACTCTGCCTTAGTGATCGCCTGTTGCAGGTAGTAAAATCCTGGCCAAGAGAGTGAGCACACGGTCTGTTTATTGTCATATTGGCCTGGGTCTCTGACCCTTCTGACTACAGCTTTGCTGAGGGGGTCGTGAAGTGTGATATTTTGTGTGCTGGTGGGCTGACCCCCCCCCCCCATTACCCTCCTTGTGGCGGTGAAAGACTCATTGACCTTCAATTACATTGTTTGCATATACCTATTGTTAGCTTCACGCCACTCTACAAATGGCTGAGTGGGAGCAATACCCAGAAGAATATGCTGAGGAGGAGGCATATGACCAACAGCAGGAGGCTGTTTTGGAGGACAACCTAGTGAATGCATTGGACGCCTCGGTCCAGTCCTCTATGAACAGGGCTATGGAGACCACGGTCTGGCAGACTGTTCAACAGGCTTTAGCGGCGACGCTGCGCCTTATCAGGAAACAGCTTGAGGGCTTCGTCAAGAGGCACGGCTACGACAAAAAGCCGCAAAAGAAGAAGTCAGAGGCTTCCACATCCGACCAGGGCTCTTCTAACCCAGTGCAGTGGCCACATGCGCATGCTCTTTCCACGTTACCCGCTTGCAGGACGACTGAACACTCCTATTCAGGTACCAAGGCCAAAGCCAAGTCTAAGACCTACATGGATACAGACACCGACACTGCCACTACCAATACAGATACCGACACCGACACCTCGGAGGAACCTCCTCCTCCAAAGAAGGCGAAGACAACTCCGCCGTCAGGGGCGGATCCTCCTTCTACCCCTTTCAACTTTGATCCTATTGATATCATGCACCCTCGATCCTCAGACTGGGTGTCTCCCCCGCTGTCTCGGCCTACCTCTATGAAAACCTGAGGAAAAGCTTCCCCAGGGAAGTACGCAATCGCCTGAAGTTTGAATGTCCACGCCCGAGCTGCCGGACAAAGTGGCAGAGACGCCCGAAATTGACGCAAGCCTGTTAACATTCCTGCGGAAGTTCTCGAAGGACCCCAAACGTGGCATCGACCGCGCCTGGCGGGGATGCCAGGATAAAGTGCTGGACGTTGTGGGTCCGTTGGCCAAAATCCTGGAAATGGCCTTGGCGGCCAAGGAATCCTCCCTTCCGGTTGACCCTGATATTTTGGCAGGTTGGACCCAACGGGCCATATGCCTCATTGGCAACGCAAATTGCGCTATTTCTTCAGAAAGGCGGAAGGCCCTCCTGATAAGGATGGACAGCAATCTTACGGAGCTGGCAGATGCAGAACCAGGACCCCTTGCAGCGGGGCAGCTCTTTGGGGAGCGCTTCGTTCAGGACGTGGCAAAGTATGTCGGTACGTTTACTACACTGGACAAAGCGCAGTCAGGGTTAAAAAGAGTGTTCAACCAGGGTGTTTTTAATCGGGCCGGGCGAGGCGGAGGCCGCTCGTCAGGCCGTGGAGGATATCAAGGTTCCCAGAGAGGCGACTTCGGTCGCGGAAGAAACAACTACGGTTCCACTCACGGAGGTACCTTTTATCCATCCCGCAGGAGGTTCAACCGAGGGCGTTTCAAGTCCGGCAACAACAGGGCGAACTTCAAGGCCCAGCAGCCCACATGTGAGCGTTGTAGACCTTTCTTTTCTTCCTTTGGGGGGTCGCACTCAACACTGTCTTCGTCAGTGGCAAGAGCTAACTCAGGACTCCTGGGTGTTGCAAACCGTGCAGTGTTTTCAGTTAGAGTTTTACTCTCGTCCTTTTCAGTCAAGTCCCCCAGCAAATCTCAATTTTTCCCAACAAGATCACAATTTTATAGACCAGGAGATTGCAGAGTTGCTGCAGAAGCACGCAATAGCACTGTCCAGGGGGCCTCACGGCTTCTGCAGCAACATCTTTATTATACAGAAGAAAGGAGGTGGGAACAGGCTGGTTCTGAATCTCAGAGATTTCAATCAGTTCCTAACGTACAACCATTTCAAGATGGAGGGTATCCATCTTCTAGGGGATTTGCTACAGGAAGGAGATTGGATGGTCAGGTTGGACCTCAAGGACGCATACCTATCCATTCCAATCTTCCCGCTGCATCGCACGTTCCTCCAGTTCAGCTGGAACGGCCGATGCTACAAATATTTGGCTCTTCCTTTCGGGCTCTCCTCAGCTCCTTGGTTCTTCACCAAGGTGATGAAACTAGTGGTGGCCTACCTCAGAGAAAGGGGTATAAGGCTCATAATATACCTCGACAACATCTTGATCATGGCGCAGAATCAGGAACAACTCAGGCAGCACCTCGTCCTCACGACAACGCTGCTTCAGAACCTAGGTTTTGTTATCAATCCGAAGAAGTCGGTGATTATTCCAACTCAAGTGATAGACTTCCTCGGATTCACAATAGACTCACAGTCGGGCCAACTATGCCTTCCAAAGACGAAATTAAAGGACCTCAAGAAGGAGATCCTAAAGTTATTGAGCAGTCAAACAGTCACACTCAGGGCGATAGCAAGAGTAGTGGGGATATTAGCCTCATCCATCCAAGCGATATTCTTGGGCTCTCTTCATTACAGGGCCCTTACGCCTAAAGATCAGACACCTTCAGAAGGGACTGTCTTATTTGGAGGTCATTCCGCTGTCACAGGAAGTCAGGCCAGAGCTACAGTAGTGGCTAGGCCATGTGGACGCCTGGAGTGGCAGAGCAATCTTCGATCTCAGCCAGAGGTGATAATCGAGTCAGACGCCAGCCGATGGGGCTGGGGCGCCGGCTGCGGGGACATCTCCATGGGTGGCAGGTGGTCTCCGCAAGAACTTTCATTGCACATAAATTGCTTAGAACTGCTCGCAGGGTCGTTCGCAATTCGGACACTATCCCCGAAGCAAACCTCATGTTGCATCCTCCTCCGCATGGACAATGTGTCAGCGGTGAGGTACATCAACAAGTTGGGCGGCACAAGATTGTCTCTTCTTGTGCAGATAGCCAAAGATTTTTGGCATTACTGTCTCACGAATCAGATCTCGGTAATGGCAGAATACATCCCGGGCCGGTCCAAACAGGTGGCGGATTGGAACTCCAGACACCTCAGGGATGCCAGAGACTGGAAGTTGCATCCCGAAGTCTTTCAGTGGCTTCAGAAGATTTGGGGTCCATTCCAGACGGACCTCTTTGCCTCCAGACTCACTTATCAAATTCCCCAGTTTTTCAGCTGGAGGCCGTATCCATTGGCGAAGGCGACAGATGCCTTTCTGCAGGACTGGTCGAATGCGATTCCCAGAGTGATGACACAGGTCATCAGGCAACGGGCGGGGATAGTCATGGTGATGCTGTGGTGTACGTCCCAGTCGTGGTTCCCCAAATTGTTACAATGGAGTTGCGATCTCCCAAGGTTACTACCGGAGTCGCAATCGATGTTGCTGGGTCCTCTTCAGGAGCAGCACCCATTGATTCTAGAGGGCAGGCTCACGCTGATGGCATGGAGGCTTTCAGGGAGCGATGGCAAATGCCAGGAGTTTCGGACAGGACTTAGGACTTCATCAGACAGGCCTGGGCACTTTCTACCAGAACACAATATTCCTCAGCCTGGAAGAACTGGGTGGATTGGTGCATGGAACGGAGTTTGGATCGTGTGGCGGCGGAATTACCCCACGTGTTGAATTTTTTGTCGGATAAAGCGGCGGAAGGTCTGGCTTATCGTTCGGTTAACAACTTTCGCTCAGCCATGCTGCTTTGCCTGTCGTCGTGCAGACGTTCCTCGGATGTGAGAGCACTCGACGTTACAGGTAGAGTATTTACCCCTGAGGGGGTTTCATTTCATATCACAGGTCGTACTAAAACATTGTCATGTCATATTAATTATAATGCTTTTCCAGAAAATGAAAAATTATGTGTGGTACAATGTTTAAAGACATATGAGGAATGCACGAGGGCCTTAAGGCCTCAAGGGTGTTGTCAATTGTTGATTGCACTGCAGAAACCTTTTAAACCTGTGGCGGCCGTCACCATTGCCAGATGGCTTCGCTTTATAATGCAAGAAGCTGGTATTGACACGCAAATGTTTGGTGCTCATTCTGTGAGAGGCGCAATGGCATCAAAAACGTTCATGTTGGGTTCTAACACTCAGGACATTATGCTTTGTGCAGATTGGTCCTCTGAATCAACATTTAAGACCTTTTATTATAAGCCGGTGGGAGATATTACTTCTGTGGTTTTTAAAGAGCGTTAAACTAGCATAATCTGAAGCCTCCGGTCCTGTAATAGAATCAAAAATTTGCTAGCATTCGCGACAAGAATTTTCAATTCTATTAAGGACACGGAGGCGAGGATTATCCCACCCGGCTTGGTTAAGTGTAACAAGCTTGCCCACCCTTATATTCAGTGGTTACGGTTGTTTCATTTCCTTTGTTTCAGGATCAGACAAGAAGTCTGACTAGACGAAGACGGCTGACAAGATCATATGCTTGAGGACCAGTTTTTCTTCCACGTTGGAGGAGTTATGCAATTATCCAAGTTATCGTTTGGACTTATGTTTGCTTCAAAGAAAGATGAATATGGCAGCACGCTAAGGGTTCTTATGGACTGTGGGGGCGTGCCTATACATATGTGCATCATGGGAAATGTAGTTTTGTTATACTGTTATTATGAAAATATGCATTTTCATTGGCTGCTGTGTTTTTGCAGTAAAGATTGAGAAGCATAATCCTCGCCTCCGTGTCCTTAATAGAATTGAAAATTCTTGTTGTGAATGCTAGCAAATTTTTGATTCTATTAAGGACAAGGAAGTGAGGCTTATGCTTCTCTTTCTACAACAGGCACTCAAAATATTACAAAAGAAAAACTACATTTCCCATGAGCCCCAGCACTCACTGTGGTCATGCATAGTATATAAGCCCATGCTTTCGACAAAGTCTCCTCTTTCTTTGACAAAAGTCATTTCCAAAAGTCCTTGTGGACATCAACTCCAAATCTCTAATCCTCAAATAACCTGATCTGTACGCCGAACTCCTCAATCATATGAACTGCGAAGGAAAATCTTCTCCTCCAATAAACACCGGAACTGGAAAGCAAGGCACTAATCCCCTCAGGTTGCTTTGGTTTCTGCCCCTAAAACGAAAAGGAAAAGCAGTAGCACAGCCTCCACTGATTCTGTAAACCATATCTCCAAGGGTGGGAAAACAACATTCCAATCATAACTAGATTAATACTAGACATAACATAATCAATTATAAATAGTGCTACTGGTTTTATGGCATTTGTTTTTTTTTACTTTTTCGTCTGTATTTATCCATATTTATTTTGTAGTAGTGTTATCTGTATTTGTCCATATTTATTTGGGGTTTTGTGAAAGCAAATGAAACTAAAACTAGTATTTTTCCAAATTTATTTAACCAATAAAGGTGCACTCATGCTTTAATGCCTGAGAGGTTTCACTGAAAACCCACAGATGATAAATCAATGCACTTATATGTAAACATACACATTTTAGTATCAACCTTGTGCACATCTACTGTTTTTTTAGCCTCCTTCCTATAGTTCCTTTATTTAACCCTTGCCTGTCAATACGCATAGCTATTTGCTTGGCAGCTAGGACTGAGACCATTTAGAATAACCCAAAATGTTACTGATTTCCATTTTTATCCGCATTTAAAAATAAATACAAATGAAATTAAATGGGTTTCTATCTGTATTTATCTGTAAAAATCAGTAAAATAGATAAAAAGGGAGCCTTAATTATAATCAGTCACCATCCCTGGGCCGGATAATCCTCGCCACGTGTCCTTAATAAAATTAAAAATTCTTGATGCGAAAGCTAGATTTTTTTTATTCTATGCCAGGAAAAGAGGCTTCAGATTATGCTAGTTGTGCTACAATATTAGTAGCAACATCCACAACCGGTATGTGATAAACACTTTAAAAGTTGAGACGAAGACCAGTCTGCCTCCGACATTATCTCCTCAAGAGGAGAACCAGTGGAAAATGCTTTGGGGCCATGGCTCCCCTCACCAAATGTGTACCAAAACGAGACACATCAATTCCTGCTTGTGCGAGAATCCATCTGACTCACCAGGCCAAAGTTGCGGAAGAGACTGGGTGGAAAGGTTTCTGCAAAGAAATAAGTAACTCACATGCTCAATCAGTTCGCAATTCACAAGTATGTTCCTGATAACATTTCAAAAATTTTACCACACATAATTTATAGTGATGAGGAAAAGCAGGATAAACAATGAATTTTGAATCAATTTTGGTATGTTTTGAGTTGGAAAAAGGCACCCCGAAGGAGTAAACACTCTACCTTCTAAATCCAAGGCTCGCACATCCAAACCCTCTGCTGAGGGCAGGGCGAGACGAAACCACGTCCGCATAATAGGCCTACCAGAGCGAGTAGAAAGCCCCAACGCCATTCTTTTTGTGGAACAGTGGCTCCGTAATCAGATTGTCCCAGAGGGATTGTCAGGCTTCCTTTGTGTAGAGAGCGCACCGGATCCCTACTGGTAAACCAACACAGGGTGCGCCCCCGCACCCAATCATAGCTCCCAGTTTACACGGACCTGGTCAAAATCAAAGAACTTCCTAACAGCCTCTTAAAAAGAAGGTCCAAGCTCTGGATCTTTAATATGCTTCTTTCTGACTCACCTGAAAATCAACTACAAACAAAAGTCACATTTCTTTGATAGCCCAGAGGCAGCAAATGACTGGCTGGAAATTACCCTCCGTCCCAAGCGCTGGAGAGACTGGATCAGAAAACTCACCAAGACCCAAAAAAAGCAACAGGACAAAGAATTTGCAGAGACCAATAGACTCGTTGAACTACTGCCAAAAGCCCCTCACTGTAGCAGGCTCTGCAGGGGCTGGAATCAGCACTGGCAGCTGTGGCTGCCATTTGAGACTCTAACCCCCCCCACCCCTTCATCGCCGGAAGAGTCAGATGAGAATATTACACACTCAGAATCTGATAGTAACGATATATTATTTACCCGATCACTCCACAACAGTGCAAGACTTATTCGGCTAATGACATCCCAAGGCTGGATGACTCTCCCAGACTACTGTCATGTGGCTACAACGAAGGGGAGTAAGACATTACTTATGTATTTAACTTTCTCTCCCCCCAGTTCCCTTTAAATATTAATCAAATTAAGGGTCCTGTTATACATGTAGCTTCGCCCTAGATGATGTATTATGCAACACATAGGTATCACCCCCCTGCAGCACAAGCACTTGAAAACCAAATGGAAATTCAAAATGTTTTATATAACGTTGGGACCAGCATAGTTGATGCGCTAGTCAGCGTATTGGGAGGTACCGTTTTTTGTTGGGTATCTGGCTCACCCCACACCAAATCATACACATTGTTTACTATACGGCCCCAGGATTGCCATTACATGGAACAAACCTACACATGGCCACACAAGGTAAATATAGTGTAATTACTTCACAGGATTCATGCACAAATGAATAGAGAAAGGTGCAGATCACCTTGATCCAGGAATCCCACCTCACTGTTTATGCTACGCCTCAGAGCAATATCAGTCATTACAATGTAAACATTTACATTGTGGTAGTTCAATCAATCAATCAGTAGTGAATGTAATCAGCCCTTGATTTAATGAATACAATAAATGCCTACCACACCCTCCTGAGAAGCCGAACAGCTTGCCCACACTACCACAAAGAAAGCTGTTAGTGATTATCTACGTTGCCTCTGCTGTATCTCTGGGGACCCCCTGGACTCTGTGCACACTATACCTTACTTTGGTATAGTGTATACGGAGCCAGCTTCCTACAATGGAGGATCAGTATTGGAATGTAAAGCCTTGATTTATTGGAGTAACTTGGTCAACACAGAACACAGAAGAACTTAAATTGTGTTGCCAACTTAGAAACTGCCAAATGTAACTGTTAAAGCACTTTATTTTCGGTAAGAGACAGTTTGTAAACATTTACATTGTGGTAGTTCAATTAATCAATCAGTATTTGTTATGCGTGACTACTCACCCGTAAGGGTCTCAAGGCGCTGGTGGGAGCTGCAGGTCCAACTGGGCTTTGAGGTTCAGTCAAAGAGCAAGGTCTTGGGATCTTTCCTGAATTGGGCCAGTGACGGGGATAGCCTGAGGTGGAGAGGCAGGGTAGGAAAAAGATCTTCATCCAGTCCTGGTTTGCTGACCCGAGGGACGGTGGCAAGGACCAGTTAGGTGGAGAGGAGGTGTCTGGTGGGTACGTGGAATGAGAGTCAGTGGTTCTGGTATGCTGGTCCAGCGTCATGGAGGGCTTTG
Source organism: Lissotriton vulgaris (assembly GCF_964263255.1). Taxonomy (NCBI): domain Eukaryota; kingdom Metazoa; phylum Chordata; class Amphibia; order Caudata; family Salamandridae; genus Lissotriton; species Lissotriton vulgaris. The sequence goes on from NC_141693.1 coordinate 1,877,437,095, forward strand.
TAGGCATATATGAGGAGCTTGAAGGTGACCCTTTTGTTGACGGGGAGCCAGTGGAGTTCTTGTAGGTGTTCAGAGATGTGGCTGCGGTGGGAGATGTTGAGGACCAGTCTGGCTGCAGGTTTTTGAACTTTCTGTAGTTTCCTGAGGAGTTTCTGGGTGATGCCTGAGTAGAGTGTGTGCCGTAGTCGAGTCTGCTGCTGCTGAGGGCGTGGGGGACTTTTTTTCTGGATTCGGTGGGGATCCATCTAACTGTCTTTTGAAGCAGGCGAAGTGTGTAGAAGCATGATGAGGAGACGGCATTGATCTGTTAGTTCATTGTGAGCGAGGAGTCCAGTATGATGCAGAGGTTTTGTGCCTGGTCCGTGGGTGGGGTTCCCAATGCAGTTAGCCACCAGGAGTTGTCACAAGCTAAGGGGGACCCCCACCCACCCCGACTGACCATGCTCGGAACCTCGGCATAATCCTCGACTCCTCCCTCTCCATGAACCGCCAAATCAACGCTATCTCCTCCACCAGTTTCAACTGCCTCTAGATCCTACGTAAGACCTTCAAGTAGATCCCCCCAGACTGCAGAAAGATCGTCACCCACTCACTCATCACCAGCACGCTCGACTACGGCAACGCCCTCTATGCGGAATCAACAAATGCCTACTACGCAAACTCCAAACCATCCAAAACACGTCCGCCATACTAATCCCACGGATACCACGTCACCAACACATGACACCTCACCTTCGAGAACTCCACTGGCTCCCCGTCGAGAAGAGAGTCACTTTCAAACTACTCACTCATGCCTACAAATCGCTCAACAACATCGGATCCAAATACCTCAACATCCAACATCCAAATGAGTTTCCACGCACCCAAGATGAACCTCTGTTCAGCTGCCCTCGCCCTAGCAGAGGTCCCACGCATCCACCAAAGCAGAGCTGGAGGGAGAGCTTTCTCCTACACCGCAGCCACAGCATGGAACGCTCTCCCAGTAGAAATAAGATGCTCGCCAACCCTGCACACCTTCAGACCTGTTTTTTCGACTGACCGGAGCGGCCCTACCTTCCCTCCCCCAACGCCTTGAGACCCTCATGGGTGAGTAGTGTGCTTTACCAACCCCTGATTGATTGATTGATTGAGGGGGTGAATCCCAGTATGAGGACTTCGGTCTTGTCTGAGTTAAGCTTGAGGCAACTGTTTTTCATCCAGTTGGCAACAACCTCCATCCCCAGTGGAAGTTGGTTCTGAAGGTTGTGGGTTCATTGGTGAGGGAGAGGATCAGTTGGTTGTCATCAGCATATGAGATGAAGTTGAGTCTGTAGTTCCTGTTGATGGTCATGAGTGGAGCCATGTCGGGTTGGCAGTTGGTTTCTTTCACTGAGGGTTGATCTTGGTATGTTTCCAGTCATCGGGGAAGGTGGTGGTCTCGATGGAGCAGTTGATGGCGCGGCGAAACTCGGAGGCGGTGGCAGTGGCTGCTCTATGAGAGATATGGTGTGGGCATTGGTCCTAAGGGGGTCTGGACTGAATGCTTTCAATGGACTTAAGAGTGTCTTCAGTGGTGTGCAGCTTCCAGTTGAGCCTGATATGTTGGGGGCACTGTCATCGCGTGTGGTGGTGGTGGGAGTGATGGGCAGATCTTGGGTGTCGAAGCTGTCATAGATCTGCTTCATCTAGTTGTGAAAGTAGGTGGCAAGTTTGTTGCAGAAGTCTTGGGCGGGTGGGACGTCTATGGGCTCGCTGTTGGGTCAGGCAAACTCCTTAACAATGGCAAAGAGTTCTTTTGCTGTTGTGTGCGTTGGCGTACATTCTGTCCTGGAGGGCCATTTTCTTTGTGGTTTTGAGGAGGAAGTGGTGTGTGGTGATTGCGGCTTTTAAGGTTGTGTAGGTTTCCCGGGGTTTTGTTGCTCCCCCATTTCTTCTCTCCTCCTCTGCAGGTGCATCTGGACTCATGGAGGGTGGAACTGAACGAGCTGGCTCTCTTGGAGTGTTGTTTGCCACGTGCCTTCTTGAGGTGTGCCAGAGTGTTGGAGCAGTTGGAGATCCATTGGTAGAGGTTGTGTGCTGCAGTATTAGCGTTCGCGGTGTGTTAGTGCTGAGGGCGGTGAGAAGTTTTTTAATGGCCCTGTTCCAGCTATGGCCAGGGGGGAGTTTATGTTATGTTATGTTATATTTATTTTTGTATAGCGCACGGCTACTCAAAAAGAGTGTCCCGGCGCTTTAAATAAGGAGACCTACAGCACAATAACACAACACAGTAAAAAAAGAGGGAGGGTTGCAGAAAGAGAAAACAAAGAGAACAGTGGGACAGCCTACTGGGTAAACAACCAGGTTTTGAGGCCTTTCCTAAAAGCAAGTAGGCTGGTGGCTCCCCGGAGTGTGAGCGGCAATGAGTTCCACAACTGTGGCGCCAACAGTCCAAAGGAGCGGCCTCCAATGCGAGCTCTCTTCACTCGCGGCACAGCCGTCAGGAACTGAGATTCTGACCTCAGAGAGCGAGCCGGATGATAAAAAGCAAGTCTCTTTTGGAGGTACTTCGCTCCCACCGCATGGAGAGCTTTATAGGACAGAGTTAATGCCTTAAAAGCAATCCGTTTGCGGATGGGAAGCCAGTGTAACGTCTGCAGCAGGCCCGCAGCACTGGCTCGTCTGTTCAGGCCGAAAATGGCCCTCGCGGCAGCGTTCTGCACAACTTGGAGCCGCTGTAGCAGGTACTCTGGCAGGCCCAGGTAAAGAGCGTTGGATTAATCTAACCTAGAGCCGATCAGAGCCTGCACAGTCAGCTTCCTATGTTCCTCAGACAAAAGAGGTAAGAACCTCCGCAGCATCTTAAGGAGGCCAAAGCATGTGCCCGTTACACCAAGGATCTGGGATTTCAGCGTCAGACCCTTGTCCATCTTGACCCCCAAGTTCTTGGCAGTTTGGGATGAGCAAGACGGAGGGAACATGTTAATGGGCCACCAAGCTTGCCAGTCTGGCTCCGAAGCGCACCCAAAGAAGAGTACCTCGGACTTATCGGAATTGCACTTGAGGCTGCTCAGTTGGAACCATTTAAAAACAGCCCCAAGGCAATCCCGGATACTCTCCCCATCAAAGTCTCCTCCTCTCTCACAAGAGAAGAGGAGCTGGGTGTCGTCGGCGTAGGATACGATCTGGGCCCGAACGACTCCGCCAGCGCCGCCAAAGGGGTCATGAAGATGTTAAAAAGGGTCGGGCTCAATATAGAGCCCTGTGGGACCCCGACTCCCAAAGGCGGCAACACGGCGGAATCTGGGGAGGCCCAGACCGTTTGCCGGCGGCCAGCTAGAAAGGAGGAAAACCAGCTGAGCACCATCCCCCGTAGGCCAATCTCATAGAGTCGTATCAGTGGAAGGTCCGAGGACGAGGATCCGTCGCACTGGGCACTGTCCCGGTGCGGATGGGTACAGACAGGCTTGCTTTTGACACGCTAGCAGTTTGGCAACACAGCGGCCGCAATTAAGAAGTGTGCGGGAGGCTGGACTGCAGGAAGGTGGGAAACGCGGGAAAGTGGCACTGGAGGGGGTCGGGGCCATGGAGATACCAGAGCAAGGGGCAAAGCATGGCAAAAAGGCACAAGGAGAAAAAAGAAAAGTACAAAAGGGTAAAGGGGAAGAAAGAAAAGGCAGAGAAGCCCAGAAAAAAAACGAAAAAAGAGAGACAGGGGGCAGTCCAGCAGCAGACCAGTGACATTTTACTACTAGACCACCAGGGATGAGGGAAAAAGCATGAGGGAAAAAGCAGAAAAGCCTAAAAAGATAAGAAAAATCAGAGACATAGGGCAGTCCAGCAGCAGAGCAGAAACGCTCTACCACTAGCCCACCAAGGGTGGGTGCCTGCGGTTGGAGGAGGGCCTTGAACAACTGACCCGATGGCCAGAAGATCAGCAGCAGGGAGCTCGGGGGCAGAAGCTACCGGGAAGAGCTGCTCAAGGAAGGGAGCACTCCACTGAAAGGTCAATGGATTTCACCTTCACCATGCAGCGGCCTCCATTAAGTAGTGTGCGCGGGGCTGGACAGGAGAGAGGTGGGGAACACAGGGAGCAGGAAAGTGGCACTGCAAGGGGCAAGCCGTGGGGGATCGCAGGGGCAAAGCGCGGCAAAAAGGCACAAGGAGAAAATAGGAAAAGGGTGAAAGGTACAAAAAGAAAAGCAGAAAAAAATAGAGACAGAGGGCTATCCAGCAGCAGAGCAGTGACACTCTACCACTAGACCACTAGGGATGAGGGAAAAAAGCAGAAGAAAGCAGAAAAGGAAGAAAAAACAGAAATAGGCAGAGAAAAAGCCGATAAAAAAAGAGAGACAGAGGTCAGTCCAGCAGCAGAGCAGAGACCCTCTACCACTAGATCACATGGGATGATGCCTGTGGGTTGGAGCAGGCCACGAACCACTAACCAGAGTGTCAGAAGATCAGCAGCAGGGAGCTCGGGTAGCAGTTACCACGCGGAGCTGAAAGGTATTTTAAAATCCTACTACTGTCACCCCATGCTAAACCAATGTAAGCAAAAATCCATAAAATGTTAAACATGAATACAATTTTTTTTAAAGAAAACACTCTAAGAAAACAAAAATCCAACAAAATAGCCTTAGAAATCTGAAAAAGGCAAACAAATTACCCCAAAGTAAAGGGGGAAAGAAATGTAGGAAATGTTTCTACGTTTAAATTGGCAGCCCAAGCCCCTCCCTACACTTCAAGGTGAACTTTGCAAATGCCCATAAAAATATAAATAATTAAATTCAAAATATAAAATGTGATAAACCAAAAGTAAAATCGCAGCTTACTATGTTGTAAATTGAAAACAGAAATGTGAAAAGCACCCAACACTGAAAAACAAATTGCCATCTGGTAACTGCAATGTATGACAACATGAATAGGGGAAAAGGTTTCAAAATACAAACAAAACATTGAGAAAAACAATATTGTTTAACTTAACGAATCTCCCTTAAAGTATCCATACAATAAAGGTACTCTTCAAAATGTTTGTTCTGTGATGATAAAAACAAGCATTTGCAATGGAATTGGTCTCGCTTTTGGGGCCTTATATTTATTTAGCTATAAAGCACATTAGCCTTGGTGCTGAAACATCTACTGTTCTTTAACTTGGAGGGAAAGTAGGCACCAAACTGCGGAACATGCCAGGTATGGGAACACATGGAGCGAAATACTGCCTATCAGCGAGAAATTGTATTGTCCAAAGCTCTGTTTTTAATTTAAAATCAGCCCCTTCGGTGTTGATATTAAAAAAATACAAGATTAGAAAAACATATTATTGTCTGTGGGTGCTTGTTTCTATGGCCTGGAATCTAGGAAAATCTAAAGTGATTCTGGTATTTTACTGACCTCTGCTGGTTGTTTTCTATCAAGAAAGTTAAATAGAGGCAGCTGCCAGAAAAATAAAGTCCCTAAGCAGAAAGCAAGTCTGGTATTTTGCTGACCTCTCCTGGTTGTTTTCTATCAAGACAGTTAATTAGAGGCAGTTGAACAATCCGAAAGCAATTCTGGTGTTTTACTGACCTCTACTGGTATTTTTTAATCAAGCCAGTTAAATAGAGACCGGTGAACAGAAAAAAAAGTCCTTAAGCAAAGGCGAAAGCAGACAAGTCCTGGGCCTGATCTCCAGATCCCACAAAGTACATACAACAGCTCTTCAAAACAGTGCAAGCGCTGTCTAGGCTTGACCTAAGAAGGACTATTACCTGCATAGAAATTAATTGCAATGAGTGAGAAAGTGGTTTAAAAGGAATTTACAGTGAACATTTAAGTTTATGCTTTTAATAAACACATTTAAAATAATCTATATTTTTAAATATTGAAGTATGTATTCGTTTAATTTTAAAAACACATTCGTAAATTTTGCAAATATTTTTTATTTTTGTAAAAACATCATAGCAATTCCCCTTAGAGTACCTTTCTTTTTAAAAATATACCATTCTTAACATTGCAAGTTTATATTCATATTTAAAATACTACCTCCCCCCGGGCCCCTAAACCCCTGGCATCCAACTCCTAAAGAATCAAATCCATAATTTTTAGAATAAAATTATAAATGACCATAATAAAACATAATTAAAAAAAAACTTCACAGATATATGTTTTTGAGTATTAATTGTTTTTTTTAAACCATTGTTAACATTCAAATGTTATGCCCACAGTTAAAATACTCCCCACCCTGGACCCCTAAACCACTGCCATCCCATTCCTAATAATCAAATCCATAGTTTAAAAAAAATTAAAGTAACAGTAATTATTACATAAAGACATTTTTTAAAACATTCAGTGAAAAAATATACTCCTTAAAAGAACTTTTAGGTATTGAAACTACATTGAAATTCAATGATTCGAATTGGGGGGATGCCCCCAAACACCCTTTTTACCCATTACAACCTATTACTCAAAAAATTGTCCTTTAACTCATTAAATACTATTACATGAATATTAACTGTTGGGGGGTGAGCCCCGTTGCAAACTCCCTTTTTATAAAATTTTGTTCCTTACTTAAATATATATACACAAACAGAATTCCTCACAAGTCTTCCAGCTCTCACAACCGCGGTGCTGCCCGGAAGTTAGAGCCTGATAAATTCCCAAATTAATTTCTTAATACAGGAATAAAGGCACGCACTCCAGGGCATTGATGCAATAACATTTATTCCATTAAATCAGCAAATTAGGTATGGGCCCACACATTCATTTCTAGGTAAAAGAATCATGGATAGACAAGAATAAAAATAGCAATCTGCTCCCAAGGTGTACAGACTGAGATACAATAAAGGAAGAATCACAAACTCACCCACAATCAAAACGATTTTTATGATTGGAAAAACAGAAATATAAATATGTGATAGATAGAAATAAATATTAGGATAATTCAGACAAAATTACCCACTTATAAGTTATAAATATTAGATCACACGAAGAAGTGGTTCTTTATGAAGTGTCGGACAAGTACATTTAACAAGCATTGTCATTACCAATAGGTCCTGCGTTTGGGTCCTTATAAGTGTTTAGCCTTAGCTATTGACATAGCCAGTGTCTTTAAACTATGCACCAGTCCATGTTCCCTCAATGGCAAGCAGAAGCCCCACAATGCACTCACTAGTGGTTTTGATTCAAACATTTTGTAAATTATTTTTAAAGGCAGATGGGCTTGTACTGAGAAAGGCTTGGATTCGTGTAAGGAAAGGCAGGAGCAGCTTCGGAAAATCGTATGTAGCGAAGGGTGGACAGGGAGACTGAGCATTGCACACTTTACAATTTCTATTGTCTGGTTGGGAGTCAGAAGAGGTGACTGGTTGTGGTTTTAAAAAGACACCCCAGTGGTAGTTTGCACAAGTGTTTTGGATGGATATTTGAAGAGGAGTTTTAGATTGGGGTTTTTAGGGGAAAAGGGGTATTGAATGATGTCTTACGAAGTGGTTTCTGCGTGGAGTTTGGTAAAGGGTGTCTGAATTGTGCTTTCTAGAAAGGGTGCCGAGTACTGCTTTTACAATTGGGATCTGTGTAGTGCTTTTCAGATAAAATCAAGGTATAGCTTTGCAGAAAGGGTCCATAGTGGGTTTTCTAGGGGAAATCTTGTTGAGAACTCTGGAAAATGAGTCTGGTTGCCCTGTCAAGTACCACACATGGGTGGTTAGACTAAAGCATTTTAGTGCTGGTGTACACATCACAGCACTAAAATGCATTAGTCATTAAATATTTTGTTATGGTCGGGACATTAAGGGGTAGTAGGTTAGTGATCTTCGAGTGCAGATATTTTTCAACAGTTTCTAAAACTTTTTAATGCTTCTCATTGCTTAAAAGAGTGCCATTTCTGAGATCTAGCTCTTTCCATGCACTTCATTGTTTGTTTTTAGTCATGGGAAAGTCTTTCTTTAAGTGTCGCACATTTGGTCATTGAATGTCACACCTAAGCACACGAAAACCATGGAAATGTGACACATAAGCATTCCGAAAACTTAGCAGCTATGGTCTGGGTGCGAATTTCCAGAGGTTTCAGGATAGGGCGTTGTAAGTACAGCTCAGGATGGTGCTCTGCAGAATAGATCATCTGAATGGGGCTTTGTTTAGAGGACCTAGATGGGTCTTTTGCCCAGTGGAAATCCCAATATAGTGACAATTCAGTTAGCCTTTTTACTTGTGTCTCGGTCTGCACTTTCATATGTTTGAGGGGGGCCCAACCCCCAAACATTTTTCTCAGGGGAGCTTTGCATACCAAAGTTTGAAGACCACTGCTGTAGAGCATTGTGGCTGCTGTACAGCATGTTGAAAAGGTAAAATATAAAAGTGTTATAAGTATTTTTGGTACCTTATATAAAACCAAAAGGACACTATGTTCAAATGCATCTTTTTTGTTATAGCTTTTTTTTGTTGGGGAGGGGAAATAAACAACAGGAGGGTGGAGGTTGGGAAATAGTACCTTAATTACAACACAAACAGCAGAAGGACACTAAGGGAGAATCAACAGATGCAAGATTCCAAGGGCAGACTGAGGTGTTGCTGAGTGATGCTGAGGTGATGGTGTACTGGTGCGAAAACGATGCTCAGGTGATGCTGAAGTGGGGATGTGCTGGTGCGGAGGTGAAGCTGAGTGCTGTTGTGGTGGTGGTGCTGCACTGATGCTCTGGTGGTGCTGTGCTGAAGTGATGCTGAGGTGGTGCTGTGCTGATGCTGAAGTGGTGCTGCGTTTGTGCTGAATTGCTGCAGAGGTGGGGTTGTGCTAGTGATTAGATGGGGCAGCGCTGCTGTTGAGGTGGAGCTGCACTGGTGGTGCACTGATACGGAGGAGGTGCTGCTCTGGTGGTGGTGAATTGATGAGTAGGCGGTGTACTGATGCTGAGATGATGCTGTGCTGTTGCGTAAGTGCTGCTGTAGTGGTTCTCAGGGGGCGCTGTGCTGAGGTTCTGTGCTGTTGCTGAGGTTGTGCTGAGGTTGTGATGAGGTGATGCTGTGGTAGTGCTGTACTGATGCTGTGCAGGTGCTGAGGTGGATCTGTACTGGTACTGAGTGATACTGAGGTGGTGCTGAGTGATGCTGAGGCGCTGCTGAGGGATGGTTTGGTGGGGCTCTGGTCTTGCTGTACTGATGCTCAGGTGGGTATAAGTGATGCAGAGTTGGTGCTGCACTGATGCTGAGGTGATGCATTGGTGATGCTTCTCTGGAGCTGCACTAATGCTGAATTGGGGCTGTGCTGATGCTGAGGTGGTGCCGAGTGATGCTGTGCTGGTGCTGAGTCATGCTGAGGTGGTGCTCGGGTGGTGCTGAGTGATGTTGAGTTGGTACTGTGCTGAGGTGATGCTGTGCTGATGTGGTGCTGCGCTGATGCTAAAGTGGGGCTGCGCTTGTGGTGGTGCGCTGATGCAGAGGTGGCGCTGTGCTGATGCTAAGATAGAGCTGTGTTGATATTGAGGTGGTGCTGCACTGGTGCTTTGCTGGTGCTGAGGTGGTGCTGCCTGGTGCTGAGGTGGTGCTGCACTGATGGTGAAGTGGTGCTGCACTGATGCTGAGTTGGTGCTGCACTGATGCTGAGTTGGTTGTGGTGCACTGATGTGGTGGTGCTCAGGTGGTGCTGTGCTGATGCTGAGGTGGTGCTGAGTGATGCTGTGCTAGTTCTGAGTCATGCTGTGCTGGTGCTGAGTTATGCTGAGGTGGGGTGCTGTGCTGGGGCTGAGCCAATGCTCAGGTGGTGCAGAATGTTGCTGAATTGGTCCTGTGCTGAGGTGAAGCACTGATGCTAAGGTGGTGCTGCGACAGGGCTAGACTGGGAACCACAACTGGCCCTGGCAAAGTGCTCGGGCGCCCCCTCCCCACTCACGGCGGGGTTGGAGGTGCTGCCAAGCTCTTTGCCGGGCTGGTTTTTGGCCAATTTTGGTACAGGGCCGATTTTGGTACAGCGCCGATTTGCAGCTATGCAAAATCGGCCCTGTAACAAAAACGACCACCACCCGTGCGGCGCACCAGGGGATTGCCCGGTGCCCGCTATGGCCAGTCCGGCCTGATACTGAGGTAGTGCTGCATTGGTGCTGAGTTGCTGCTGAGGTGAAGGCTGCGCTGCTGGTGGTGCCCTGATGTAAAGGTGTTGTTGTGCTGATGCTGAGATAGTGCTGTGCTGATGTTGAGGTGGTGCTGGCTAGTTCTCAGGTGGCGCTGTGCTGATGCTGAGGTGGTGCTGCACTGATGCTGAGGTGGTGCTGTGCTGATACTGAGATGGTGCTGAGTGATGCTGTGGTGATGGTGAGTATTGCTGTGGTGTTGAGTCAATCTATGGTGGTGGTGGTGGTGCTACGCTGTTGCTCAGGTGGTGCTGAGTGATTCTGAGTTGGTGCTGAGGTGATGCTTTGCTGATGCTGAGGTAGTGCTGCACTGATACTGAAGCGGTGCTGCATTGGTGCTGAGTTGCTGCTGAGGTAGGGCTGTGCTTATGCTGAGGTGGGGCGATGGTGATGCACTGATGTGGAGGTGGTGCTGTGCTGATGCTGAGATGGTGCTGTGCTGATGTTGAGGTGGTGCTGTGCTGGTGTTAGGTGGTGCTGCGCTAATGTTGAGTCAGTGCTGCACTGGTGGTGGTGCTGTGCTGATGCTGAGGTGGTGCTCATGTGGGGGTGTACTGATGCTGAAGTGGTGCTGCGCGGATGCTGTGCTGGTGCTGAGGTTGTGCTGCACTGGTGCTGAGATGGCACTGAGTGATACTGAGCTGGTCGTGAGGTGGTGCTGCACTGATGCTGAAGTGGTGCTGAGTTGCTTATTAGGTGGGGTGGTGATGGTGCACTGATGTGGAGGTGGTGCTGATTCGGAAATAGTGCTGTGCTGATGTTGAGGTGATCTGCGCTGGTGCTTAGGTGGTGCTGCACTGGTGTTGGGGTGCACTGCTGAGGAGCTGGTTCTATGCTAATGCAGAGATGGTGCTGTGCTGATGCTGATGTGGTGTGTGATGTTGCTCAGGTGGTGCTGCACTTATGCCGAGGTAGTGCTGAACTAGTGCTGAGGTGGTGCTGAGTGATACTGAGGTGGTGGTGTGCTTATGTGGAGGTGGTGTTCAGGTGGTGCTGAGTGATGCTGAGGTGGAGCTGCTTTTATGCTGAAGTGGTGCTGCATTGGTGCTGAGTTGCTGCTGTGGTGGGGCTATACTGATGATGTGGTGGGGCTGCGCTGAGTTGGTAATACCATGGTGGTGGTGCACTGATGCTGAAGTAGTGCTGTGCTATGCTGAGGTCGTGCTGTGGTGGTGTTAGGTGATGCTGAGGAGATGCTGCGCTAGTGCTGAGTGATACTGTGCTGGTGCTGCACAGATGCTGAGGTGATGATGCTACACTGATCCTGAGGTAGTGCGGGGTTGCTTTGCTGGTGCTGATGATGTGCGCTGATGCTGGGGCGGTGCTGCGCTAGTGCTGCACTGGTGCTGAGGGGGTGCTGCGGTGGTGGTGGTGTACTGATGAGGAGGTGGTGCTGTGCTGATGCTGAGATGTTTTGACATGTGGCATTTCTAGTAACTGGAAATTAACCTTCTAATAAATGAAAAGATCATTAGGACAACTTTTATAAACTAATACCAATTTAAATATTAACTTGTAGCCAGGTTTAAAATACTTGCCTCACTTTCTCCTGAAATTAAGCAGATTATTCGGCAGAGACCTTTTAATTCAGAGCTGAGCATAGCAAGATGCAAGATTTCCGGCAGCATGGTGCCCAGTAATAACGTGCTCTGTGGGCGGAGATAGTACTTCTTCTTGTACTGGATGTCCTGATCCCACTTTCCACCACAGTCCTTTTATCACCATTCTGCTATGCATCGCCTCCACACCAGCTGAGGGTGAGAAGTTATGAGAGTTGTGTGGCTACTTCCTTTGCTGACACCAGGCACCAGTGCTCTGTTTTGTTTGGTTCATTTGTCTACCTGCGTGTGCGGGGGCATCTACTACAACGCAGGAGTGGCTGTACCATTTAATTGCAAAGTGTTTGCTTAGTGTGCCACGCTTATTAAACCCAGGTTCCACTGCACCAGTTTAACGTATAGTTTGGGAATACTTGGGGGGGATATTCTCAAGAACGCGTGATAATCATCGCATAATTAGCTTAACGCAACTTTACACATCGCAGTCTATCGGGACAAAATAACACTGTGTTAACGTTGTATTCACAACCCAGCGGCACAATCTGATAGTATCTGGATAACGCGCAAAATGACCTCGTAAAAATCTATGCGTCGCCTAAAAAATGCGAACTCGAACGCGGAAAAAGTTGCGATGCCCCAAATCGTGCTACAAAAATCAGCCGGCAACCAGCGACAGGCCTGCAATTTCCACGCGTCATGTGGGAAAATGCACTATAAAAGCAACAAAAAAACACACCAAAACCAAATCAAACTGCGTAGCACCATGGAGGCACCCAGACCGAGTGCAGGGGACATCCTGAACCCCACAAGCCCCATGAAGGACCAGCCAAGAACCCAGTGTTCGGGGAAGGGCAAGGAGAAGAGGAAGAGGGGGTTCAGTCCGCAGGAAGACTGGATCATCGTCACGGAGGTGATAGAACACTACCATCAACTGTTCGACACCTTCACTGCGTCATTGGCCACACAAACGGAAATATGTCAGTCCATCGTGAACAACGTGAATGCAGTTGGAGTTTTGAGGTGGTCAATAGAGGAGGTCAAGAGGTGCTGCCTTGATGTGCAAAGCCAAATCAAACAGAAACTCGCTGCCAACAGGAAGGCAGCAAAGGCGACAGGAGGTGGGAGTCCTGCGCCACTGGAGGAGCTGGATGAGCTGGAGGAAATGGTGGCCACAGTCATCAGTGTGGAGACGGTGCAAGGAGTTGGGAGCCCAGACACAGCTCAATATGACCAGATCCAACAGTAACAGGGTGAGTAACGACCAGGGACTGGGGGGGGACAGAGGGAGATGGACACAATGGCACACATGCACAATTATGTGTAGCACACTGCAGACGCACAATGATTGTGGAACATGTCCCTGATACCCTTGGCACACTGCAGCACACATAGAAACAGCAAGTAAGCACCCATCCACTATGTGCACAAAGGCCCCCCCTCCCTATCACCAGTACCATGTACCCATGCATATGTGCTGAGTCCAGCAAAGCAGCGGCTTTGTGAGCCACACTGACAATGCAAGTGACACTGCATGACCGATAGCATGACTGCAGCCAAAATACATGACATGGTGCACGACATGACACTGATTTGGCCCAGTGTGGATCAAATCCTCAAAGTAGCAGGTCACACTCTGACACATCCACATGCACATACAACCCCTGACGTCCACAACAGATCTGCAGACAAACAATGCACAAGAGAAGAAAAACCGTCCAAGAGCACAAATGACCCAAGTTGCCAACATCTCAGCACGCAAAAAGCACACAAGTCAAAGGCACACTGCCTCAAAGGGATAAGGGGCCACTAAATCAGAGCTGCAGGGGCGACTCTCCTACAATGCAGCACACACAAATAGCAATCACAGCACATCAACATTGACAACAATGTGGTACAAAGTGCAACACTTACACTACAGGACAGAGGACACAACTGGTGCCGCTTGTGTGTAGAAACTTGCCAATCACATCTGGCATTGCAGGAAACTGTGAGATGATAATGTACGAGTACAACCTCACATCCATCATGTAGTTGAAATGTCCACTGTCTCCCATCAAATAGCCAGCTCCTGCAATACAGTCACAATGTACATTGTCATGCTGTCTGTCTAGAAACATGTACAATGCGTCAACATACATGGAACACATTGTTTACCTGCATCTCCCCTTTACATTGCAGAGGGACAATCAACACCTCCTGCAAAGCAGACCAGACATCTCTTCAGTGATGATGAAGAGGACCCCCTGGCCATCTGCTCCGACACGCTCCAACGGGCCCTAGACAGCGTCCGCACCCCACCTCCAGGAGCAGGTCAGCCCAGCTGCATCGAGGTGACCCCACCCTCTGCACAGACCACACAGCAGGAAGCACACGCCACCACAGGTTGCTCACAGGACCCCCCACCAACACATGGCATTCCAACGCCATGTGTTAGGGTGCCAGGAGAAGATGGCTGATCAGCTGCGGGTGGGGTTCGACCTCATGGCAGCCAAACTAGATGCCATATGTGGCTGTCTAAGTCCCATCAGGGATCACTTATAGTCCCTAACGGACACCCACTGTCCGCTCCATGCTCTTCAACAATCCTTGGCTGACATTGCTGGGACCATTACTTGGATAGAAGAACTGTCTACTCAGACAGGCTCCAGCGATGACAGCACAGAGTTTGCACAGATGCGAAGGACAATGGAGACCATGGAACTGATGCAGGCTGGAAGTATGGCTGCCACGGCTGAACATCAGCGAGATGTAGCTGGGATCTTCCATGCCCTGTATATCCTTGTTAGAATTGGGTGTCTCTGGTTGGCACAGGTATGCACTTGTGACAAACAGGGACCCTCTCCTCTAGTCAGGGCAAGGGACCTACTCCTTAAGAATAACCCCGGCTCACCCTTTAGGTTGCGTGGCACGAGCAGACAAGGCTAATCCTCAGGGCGTTAGATTAGTTAAGCATTTATGACCGCATACAGTAACAATAATGATCCCTCCACAAATGGACACCAGGCGTAAATTATGTAGAAAAATACGTAGGCTTTATGTAAAAATAGACTTCATATGCAGGTTTACTTACAAGACCATATAACGTTGTTAAATGAGGCCACAATATCTAATAAGGACAAAGTACTTCAATATTCGGCACAAGGCGAACTGTGGGTCTCTGATGGGGCAACCCGTTTACACGGGCAGGACGACAGGGAAATCAAACGTTGCGGACCCTGGATCCGATGCAAACTTACGATCTAGTTCGTGTATCACAGTACCTTGTTCGTAATGTCCGAGACGTTTCAGATGCGGCCACAGGTGAGGGCGGGCCCCTCGAGGTGCGAGGCAGGTGATCGGGACGACGGGGAGAGGTGCGGGTGGTCCGGGACTCTATGCGGCTCATGGGGCGAGGCGTCGTTCAGGCCTGCGGGGCGTACTCCTTGCGTACACTATGGAATTCGTTGGGTACCTTTGGGTCGACTTGGGGCTGTAAAGGCGGGGCTTGCACGGCACAGGGCTCTCCGTACGCACCGTACCGAGAGGCCTAGATCGTGCGGCGCGGCCCGGCAGGTTTCCAGACTATGGAGCTGGGCGGGGGCGTATGTCTCAAAGGTACGCGCCGGCCGTGGCTCGAGGCAGCACTTGGAGGGGATTCCAGCGGGAGGGGTGAGGTGCGCACAGCACGCTTTGTGGCAGGCGAGGTGACAGGGGAGCGGGCGGCCCGGCACAGCGTAAAGGGAGCGGCTCGAACTCGAGCGGGCTCTCAGTGGGCAGGGGCGGCCAGGCTCTGGGTGTCACAGGCCTAGGAGGGGGCGAGGGCAGCAGGGGTCACGGCTCCGGTGAGGAAGGAAAACCCCACAGATCAGCAGCAGACAGGCGAAGGCACAATGAGCCCAATGGTCCTGGGGCTCAGTTCAGGGGGCAAGCTCAGATTCAAGCCCTTGGAGATCATTTCAGGCACAAGTTCTACAAAGTCCTTTCTGGTCTCTTCCTCTCCTTTCTCAGCAAGACACCAACTGCAGGCCAGTCTCCTGGATCAGAGACAGACTTCCTCCTTCAGCTTCTCCTGGTCCTTCTAGTCGGGCAGAGGTTCATCGTGGTCAAAACAGGATCTAATGTTTAGGAGCAGGGCTCCTACTTTTATACACAGTTTCTTTTGTCTTTGCAGGCCAGGGGGGCCTGATCATAGTTCAACCCAGTTTTGGAGCACTTTGTTTACAGGAAGCTGCTGTCTTCTTTCCGGGTGCAGGGCAGAGACATCAGAGGCTACGCAGGAGGTGGAGCCAGCATTGTGGTGGCAGAGCACAGCCCTATTCAGAGTCAATGGGTACTCCTCCCACCTATCCTGGGGATAATCCCTCTATTCACCACCTGGCAGCCCAGACCATCCCCTGGAATTCCCCAGCCCTGTCACTCACAGAAACCAGACAGCAGACACACATCCTAGCAGAGGCGGGCTGAAATAGTCAGGCAAGCAAATGCTAACTTTCTAAAAGTAGCATTTGCAAACACAGGATATTGAAGTAAACTTTACTAAAAAGAAGTATTTTATTATTTTGATTTCAGGCATACTAAACTTGACTTTCTACTATGGTCCCTGAGCCTACTGGGATTATAGAGTGTAATAATTCCAGCAGCCCATTCTGGCCTATGAGAACAGGTAGCCTTACAATAGTGAAAAACAAAAATGGCTGTAATTCACTATTAGGACATGCCACACACATCAGGGCTTGTCCTACCTTATGCTTACAATGCATCCGAACCCTGGGCCTACCATAGGAGTGACTCATATGAAGTAAATGGAAGGTTTAGAGGCTGGCAAGTGTGTACACCTGTCCAGCCAGTATGACAGTACCAGACTGCACGCAGGTTCTGCAATGGCAGACCTTAGACATATTTTAAAAGGCTGCTTCTGTGGGTGGCGCAACCAGCTCTGCAGGCTCACTAGCAGCATTGGTATTTACAAGCCCTGGCATTCCTGGTGCACTTTACTGGGGACTGATAGTAAACCAAATAAGCCAATCATGGAAATCAATTACATGTACACTTTTCATAGGGAGCACTTGCACTGTGGCACTGATTGGCAGTGGCACAGTGCCCTGAGCAGCTGACACCAGCAAAACATCTGAGGCATATCAGCAAAAAGTGGAAGGGAGACTCACGCTAAGGTGCCAGGTCTAACAATCCTCATCTTGCCATTGCTGCCACAGAGCCTGTCCCAGATTACTGCTGCAGGAACTTCGACACACACATCTCCATCCCCTGATGTGTCGTTGGCACACAGTGATGCAGCCCTACCACCTTCACCCCCTGATGTGTCAGTGGCACACAGTGATGCACAACAACACCACCACACACACCTGACACAGAAGACATATCAGAGGAGTAAGCTGTGGATAGTAATGACTGTGTGAGGAAGGAGGTAGTAGCATCCGTCCCTGCCATATGGCCTGTCCCTGCCTGGTTCAGCCCTTTGCATCATGCCCTGGAACAACACCTCCCACTGTCCCCCAAAACACTCTGCGACATTCACCTGGACCCCGACATGGACTGCCATATCTGCTCTGGTTACCCATGACACAGCAATCCGGCTGCGGACTGAACTCTTCCTCTTCCGATTCACTTTTCATTTCCCTAAGTACTCTGGTTGGCCCTCCACTGGCCAACCATGTAATGTGGGGTTTGCATGGCCATGTACTGCTCCTGCTTCGACACTCCACATAATGTGAATAAAATATTCCAAATCACACAGATGTGTCATGTCTATGTTCAATCATCAAGTATAAAAGTATGGATGAATGTAAGGACAGTGATTGCACTAAAAGGTACACCCTGGGAAATTACATCAAGGCGCATGTTTGACCCACTTGGCCAATTAGATGACTGTGAAGGTGTGAACTAGCTGCGGCCTCATTGCACATGAACAACAATCTCGCAACCCCCCAACGTAGCCCCACGTCCATGTCTCGAATAGGGCTGTGTATAAAAATGTCAAATTCGGTAGCAGACCTGAAGTGGTGTCCTCATCACGTGACAACACCTCTCTTGCACATTTCTCTATCCATTTTACCTCTTTCTGCACCTCTATTCCCTCTTTCTGTACCTTTCTTGTCTGTTTCTGTACATCTCTTGCCTGTTTCAGCACCTCTGTTGCTTCTTTCTGCACTCTCTTTTCTCTGCCTGAACCCCTCTTGCTTCTTTAAGCACCACTTCTCCTGCTTCTTTTTGCACCCCACTTGCCTCTTTCTGTATCTCTTTTGCCTCTCTGTGCACCTCTCCTGCCTCTTTCTGTACCTCTCTTGCCCTTTTCTGCACTTCTCTTGCCTCTTTCTTCACCTCTTTTGCTTTTATCTGCACTTTTCTTGCCTCTTTCTGTACCCATCTTGCCTCTTTTTGTACCTCTGTTGGTTATTTCTGCACTACTCTTGCTTCTTTTTGCACCTCTGTTGCCAATTTCTGCATCCCTTTTGCCTCTTTCTGTACCCCTCTTCTCTCTTTCTACACCTCTCTTGCCTCTGTCTGCACACCTGTTCCCTCTTTCTGCACCCCTTTTGCCTATTTCTGCAACTCTCTTGACTCTTTCTGCAGTTCTCTTGCCTTCTTCTGCACCCCACTTGCCTCTTTCTGTACTTTTCTTGCTTCTTTCTGCACTCTACTTCCATTTTCTGCATATCCCTTGCCTCTTTCTGCATATCTCTTGGTTCTCTCTGCAGTGCTCTTGGCTCTTTCCACACCCCTCTTGCCTCTTTCTGCACCCCTGTTGTCTCTTTCTGTACTTATCTTCCCTCTTTCTGCGCCTCTCTTGCTTCTTTATGCACTTCTCTTGCTTTTTTCTGCACCTCTCCTGCTTCTTTCTGTACACTTCTTCCCTTTTATGCATCCCTCTAGCCTCTTTCTGCACTTCACTTGCCTCTTTCTGCACTTCTCTTGCTTGTTTCTGCACCTCTCTTGCGCATGTGCGCAGTCTTTCGCAGGCCGAGACCTAAAATAAAAAGCACATCAATGAACTACAACTCCCACGAACACCAGTAGTAATCATGGCCACCAACAGTCCAATCACAAAACAATCCGATAGTCCATATAACATAGGTGGTGTCGTAGCCCTTCCTCTTCTTCACTGAAGGAAGTTAACCCAGCTGGACCTTATTTCATTGTAGACTCTGAACCTAAGAAGATATGGGTAAAATGTTAAATACTCTCCCTTAAGTGGTTCTTAGAAATGTATACAACATTCAGGAAACAAAGAATTGCACACCAATAATATCATTATGTCTGGAATAAATATCAGCTGAATCCAAGGAATATCCTACTCTCACATTAGATATTGATGTACCATACAGGAACTGGTTATCTAAAAAACAATGTTAATACAATTTTCACAACCATAACAATGAACCATAGTAGATACATAAATTCAGTACTTTCCTGAAAATCACATGGTCCTGTCCTGTTATCTGTAAAACCCATGAATGCTGTAGCATAAGTCCTCCTAGGGAAGGAGGCATAGGTAGAGTATGCCAGGGGGATAATCCTAGCCTCTGCGTCCTTAATAGAACTGAAACGTCCCTTCATGTTAACTAGGACATTTTTCATTCTATGTCAGGACCGGAGATGAGGAGTATGCATTTTAAAGCTTACTTACCACCAGAGCGGCTGCGTCATAGATTGGTTTGAAGTAAAACTTTTTGAAAGTAGAATCAGATGCCCAATCCGCTGAATTCCTAATATCCTCCAATGTACCCCCACCAGTACAGCCGTAGAAGTCATAGCCCATTTAGTGGAATGTGCCCCAAACTCACTAGTATTGATGTCAGCCTCTGCCATGATACATCTCACCCACCTGGTAATGGTTGGGGATGACACAGCCTTGAAGTTTTTTTTTATGGCAATTAGAAGTTGCCGTTCCCCTGGAGGCAGTACCTCCAATGTCATGTCCTCGTAGGCCTTTAGGCATCTGATCACACACAATTTAGGAGACTCTGGAAAAGCTGGGTATGATACCGACCTGGTACTCGACTTCGTTCTCCTTGAGATGTTGAATGTGACCCTTTCAGGGGTGGAAATTCCAGCCAATAGTTTTAAGCCCTCACATCTGAGGAACTCTTGCAGGAGATGAGGCAGAGCAGCTTAGCCAATTTTGCCGATATTTCCTTCCTGGACAGGTACTGATTGTCCTGCCAAGATGACAACAGGCATAGAACCAGGTTGACGTCCCACAGACCAGCGTAGAGAGGTTCGGGGGGACGAGAAATTTTCGCAAACCAAATTGCCTTGAAGGAACTCATCCTGTTACTCAAGATTTCACAGACAAACTGGCAAATCATTACACGGACAAAGCAGACACATTGGAATCGTACTTAAAACAGAAACAAAGCACCAGCACTAACCCTTGTACAAAACAACAATCCAAGAATGTTCTAATCAAGCCTCTCCGTTCCTTTCAACACATCTCACACAATGAATTTATGGACCTGGTCAAAGCAAGCCCTTCTGACCCCTGTCCGCCACAAACTTTAAAGACAATTTTTTTAACAACCTCTGCTGCCACTCCAGTAAGAAGAATCATCAACGATTCCTTAACTACTGGAATATTTCCAGAAGAACTCAAAAAGTCATACATACGCCCTTTACTGAAGAAAACAAACTTGGACCCGCTGAACCCTGACAACTACAGACCCATTACAAATGGACCGTTCCTGGGCAAACTGATAGAAAGAGCAGCGTTCGCCCAGATGTCACAATTCATTGAAGAGAATGGCATACTTTCAGACTTCGAAACAGGATTCCGTCCGGGAAGAGGTACTGAATCTGCCCTCCTTGCCATCTGGGATGACCTAAAGAATACAGTTGACCGCAACGGGGTTGCTGCGCTACTCCTCTTGGACCTCTCAGCTGCCTTTGACACGGTTGACCATGACACTCTGAAACAAAGACTCTATGAAGCCGGCATAGAGGGAACTGCTTTAGACTGGATCGCGTCCTACCTTCGAAACAGAACTCATGTCATCCATACCCCACCTTTCTCGTCCAAACCATACTCCACAAAAGCAGGGGTCCCTCAAGGTTCTATCATCTCGCCCATGCTTTTCAACATCTACATGAAGTCATTACCAGTACTGATCAATAAATTTCACCTCACGTGCTATAACTATGCAGATGACACTCAAATACTCCTTCAACTGGAATGCCCCAAAGACATTGGAATTTTCAGCTGTCTCAGAGCCGTGGATCAGTGGATGACCTGGAGCAATCTCAAATTGAATGCTTCAAAAACTGAAATACTCACGTGTGGCGATTGGAAACATTACAACCCGCTTGCCGCATGGCCTGATGAACTGGGATCACTGCCTACAGTATCGAAGGAAGTAAGAAACCTCGGAATGACCATGGACTCCAAGCTGTTGATGAATGCCCAAGTGGATAAACTAGCAAGATCAAGCTTTGCTACTATAAACATTCTGCGACAAATTTTCCCTCATTTGGGATTTTCACATAAGGTCCAAGCTACCATCTCCCTTGTTCTGTCCAAACTCTATTACGCCAATAGCCTCTAACACAGATCACCTTTAACGACCATGAAAAGACTACAACGGATTCAGATTTCGGCTGCCAGACTACTCTTGCACATCAAACCACGAGACCACACCTCCCCTGCCTTGAAAGCCCTGCATTGGTTACCGGTTGCCAGAAGATCCATTTTGAAGCTGCTTTCTATCACCCACAAAGCAATACATGGAATGGGACCGCTCTTCATCAGGAATAAAATCACCAAACACATTCAACAAAGGAACCTCCGCTCTAAAGGAGCATCTCGCCTCACAATCCCACCATACAAGAAAGAAAAACATGGGTGGCACATCCTTCTCTGTTCAAGAAGCGAAACTATGGGACTCTTTACCCCCCAACATAAGGTCCACCGACAACCACCTTATCTTCAGAAAAATACTGAAGATTTGGCTCTTCCCCACATAAGCACCATACGCAAACAGAAATTTATAGCATATCCCTCTGTATTCAAGCATTTTTTTTCCACTATAGATATGTACCTATCTTTGTGTATTACTTTATATAAACATGTAAAATAATTATGTTGTTGAGAGAAAAAATAATAATAATAAACAAATACAAATCATCTTTGGTCTACATGTACATACTTCTATTGTGCATCTATGTACCTTCCATGTACTTGGATCTGTATGTCTGTTACTTTTCTCCTGCCTGAAAAAGCATATCCAATGCCCTACCCTATTTCTCATCCTGTGCCTCTATCAATATCTTTAATCTACATATACTTACCTCCTTTATGTATCTATATACTTTCAATGCAATTATGGAGCTATATATTTATCACTTTCTTCTAATTTAGCATTTCCAATGCACTACCCTATTTCTCAGCCTATACTTCGCTCAATATATCTTCTAGCCCACCCTTCTGACTCATCTCAAACTTCTTCTACTACTCCTTCCAATGCACTACCCGATCTCTCATCCTATACATCTATCAATATATCCTCTACATCCACTCTCTCATTGATCCCAAACCCCATACCACTACTATGATTGCCCTCTACCACTCTTGCATCATCTGACACCTCTTTTACTATACCGATCCCCTAAAACAAATCTTTCTAAACTCTTTCCTCTGAGTCCTCCCCTCCAAAACTCATTTTTACTCATCCAAAAGCCTCCTCCTATTGCAAAGACCTAAAAAAAATAAAAAAAATTATTTCACTCTTTTATCCCTTCACTATCCTTTTCAATCGAAATTAACAGACTAACATGTTTACTTCTCAAATTCCATATTAAACTATTCCAATATAATACCCAAATAACTGAATAACGTATCCACGACTCAAATTACTTCATACATTTTTTACTGTACTAATTTTCAACAGTAATCCTTTATGGGTTCCGGAGTGAAGTGCTTCTCGCCAGAAAAGCGATTCAACACCCATCAAGGGTTACAAGTGCTATATGAATGCAAATCTGTCTTCCTCTTTTATCCCTCCCTCCTTCTCACTCCAAGTAACTGATTAATATCCACCACTGAAATTACTTCATATTTCACCATATTAATTCACCACTAATCCTTTGTAGGCTTCCTGTATAGCGTGCGTCAACAAGCGATACATAAATACAAACCTTTGTCCTCATCTATCCTTCTGCTATCATTCCAAATCCAAATAACTGACTAACCTATCCACCACTTAAAATGTACTTGCATGTTTCACTATACTAATTCAACACTAATCCTTTATAGGTCCCGGAGTAGCGTGCTACTCGCCGAAAAAGTGCTTTGACGCCTCGTCAGGGGTAGTAAGCGCTATATAAATGCAATTAAAATACAATTACAATACCATAGACACATCAATACCAAGTACCACATATCCACTGACTGTTTCCTAGGTCTGCACATACATCCATTCACTTATACATGCAGTCACTCATCAATACAGCCACCATCATTTCCACTCATACACCTATACAGACACTCACACACCGCCACTCACCCATAGAGTTACTCACACACCCAGTAAGTCATGCAAAGAATCAATCACACTCCCATTTACTCATCTATACAGTTATACACACACCACCTCACATATTACACAGTTACTAACACATATTTACTCTCTTATACAATCACTGACACAAGCACTAACTCATCCATACAGCCACTCTCACAATCACTCAATCTCACATATAGTCACCTATATAGTCCAAACCTCACATATACTGCCTTTCACATATGTAGTTACTCTCACATGTACTGCTGAGACATCCATTCACTCACCAACACACCCATACAGCTCTTCACAGATGCACTCTTGAACCCATGCATCCAGTGAACCACCTACTCACACATCTATGCACAGAGTCACACACCCCCATCCACCAACACAGACACTCAGGCACCCATACATATACTTAGACAACCAATAAATAACCCATGTAGACACTCATGTAGGTACTCACCAACCCATGCAGCTGCTTACACACCAATTGACAGACTGATACAGACATTCACACAGTTTAGTCACTAACCCATGCATTCAGTAAGACACATTTTATTACTCACTTCTACAGTCAGTCACTCACCTACTAAATCATCCATTCAGGCACTCATATACCCACTCATTCTTCAATACACCTTGTCATAAATATATATATATATTTTCACTAAAAAACCACAGGTTTGAGGGACGTTATAGTTAGTTGGACATTTTACCCGTACAAAACCAGACAAATTTGACCGTTATAGTTAGTTCAGCTAACTATAACTTGCGCACCCGCAATGCACTGCTGATGACGTCACATATTACATCACTCAATACATGGTCAGTGACATCACTGATGACATCTCAAAAGACATCTCAAATGACATCACTGAGGACATCATCCAGTGACTGTGTGTTTCTGTAAAGTTTAAATATGTTTAATATATATAGGCCAAGGTGTATTGAAGAATAAGTGGGTGTATAAGTGTCTGAATGGCTTATTTAGTAGGTGCGTGACTGACTCTATAAGTAAGTGATTAAACGTATCTTACTGAATGCATGTGAATGTCTATATCAGTCTGTCTGTTGGTGTGTAAGTGGCTGCATAGGTTGGCGAATAGCTACATGAGTTTCTATATGGGTTATTGATTGACTGTCTGAGTATCTGTATGGGTGCCTGAGTGTTTGTGTGGGTGGGGGTGTGTTTACTCTGTGCATAGATGTGTGAGTGCGTGATTCACTGGATGTATGGATTCAAGAGTGCATCTGTGAAGGGCTGTATGGGTGTGTGTATGGGTGTGTTGGTGGGTGAATGGATGTCTCAGTGAGTGTTGCACTATATGCACAATATAAATGACAATATGTGAGAGTGAGTGATTGTGAGAGCAGATGATTGTGAGCTTGTATGAGTGATGGTATAAGAGAGAAAGTATGTGTTAGTATCTGTATGAATAAGTGAGATGGTGTATGTATAACTGTATAGGTGAGTAAATGGGAGTCTGATTAATTCTTTGCAAGAACAAGAACATGAGAAACAAAAAAGCCCAGCAACTCGCCATGGGCCCACCCCCTTTCTCCACCACTCTACAAAACACGCCTCCTGGTGCACTGCTGGTTGGGGATACAGTGAGTAACACACTCACTGATTCATCCACACAGGCACTCGTACACCCACTGATTCACCAATACACCTTGTTATATATATTTAACGGTCAACGGTGCCTCTTGGCAACACTACAAGATGGGAGATGAGGGTCCTTGGGGGCTAACTAACCCCTTCTATCACCTACAGAAAGACCCAAACAGCTGGATTGCTGAGAGATTGCCAGAGGCCACCCCCCCCTTTCTCCACCAGCCTGCAAAGAAACCTCGTGGATACTACTGGTTGGGGAAAGTAATCCACTTTGGTCTTGAGGCCCTCAGTAGTAAGGTGGAATACATTCCCCAACCAGAAGCATGCCAGGAGGAACATTTGCACAGTGGTGGAGACGGGGGCATGGCCTCCAAGGCCTCTCAGCAATCCACACTTGGAACACGGGGACCCGGGAGAAGGCTGATCGTCTATACCTATTGCAACTAACGAAATCAGAACCTTCAGAGGAGTTACCCGCTCCGGAGGGACTACTAAGTCATTGGCTCCCGGGCTGATAGCCCCTAAGACTACGCTTGGGGCGCATACCTCGCCAATAAGATTCTACCTGGCAAGGATTCTCTTGGAATTTTGGTGTCACGCATTGACGGTCCACACATTGGGGAACGTACCAATTAGTACGCATACCAATTAGTACGCATGTTTTGTGTTCCCTTTTATTTTCTACAGCTCTCACTACTTGGGAGTGACGGATTAGGTTACGGGCCCTGCCGGGTTGGAATTATCACCAGCGAAGCAACCTCATCTTTTTCACACAGCCCTGAGGATTCGCAGAAACATATTTCCATATGTGATGAAACACGTGTCGGCTGGCTCTGAAGAACCAATTAAACAAGAACTGAACTGAACTGTTACCATACAGGGGATACCTGTTTATTTCTGTTTGCTTTGTCATTTGCTTTTATGTATCTACAGAGACACGACTGTTTGAGATTTTGTTTTGTGTGCATAGGGTATTCTGGTTGATACAAGCAGAAAGAGGTAGAATAAACGCCAGAAGGGAGCAGAAAGAGGCAGAACAACTTCAATTTGCCTTCAAAACCATACAAAAACAACTAAGCGGAAGCTCAATCGGTCACTTGCTAAAGGTTGTAGCAGCAAAATTCCTGCCTTTAATCACATATGGCTCGGAAATGATGGCTACAAAGGACTCAACATCGCTGAACCTTGCCCAATCAAAATTGTTTAAAAATCTCTTCTCAAGTCCGCGACATATTTCCCAAGCACAAATACTCCTGAAATACGGACTAATAAATCAGATCCCGGCCAGACAAGGGGTCCTGGCCAAATACTACTGGAGCATGAGGGACGCTGAAGATAACACACTTGCCCATCTCTGTTGGGAAGAGGTCGGGAAACAGGCTAGGCAGACCAATTCCACATGCAAGTCTCTTAGGCAAGCGCTACTATCATGCCTGGATCGTGATGCCAACATACAAGCAACTGAAACAACAATCCTATTTACAAGAATGTTTCAGGGATCACTACAAGAGGAAACTAAGTCTCTTGAGGTTGGGGTGGTTCCCGAGCAAAGATCTTACTCATAAATGGTTTCGGACCTGGTCAACTTTGGATTGTTGCTTCTGTGACAAGGGAGTAGAGTCGTTATTGCACCTATTATGTATCTGCCCGGCCTTACAAAATCTAAGAAAGATTCTCCTGAAGCCATTCCTAGGAGAGACACAAGTCAGGACCTGCAGGGCAGCCGGGATAACATGCCTCAGCGGGTCTTCGATACAACTTTCCTGCAAACCGATAAAATTCCTGGAATTTGCTGCTCAGGAGCTTGAAAAAAAGGCAGCAGCAAAAGACTTACTGGGACAAATTGACTCCTTGCGGCTGGACCCACTTTCTCCCTCATTCTCTTTACAGTTACCCTCCCCCCCCTCCTCTTCTCTGATATTTTAATACACTGCAAGCATTTTATTTGAGACAAGAGGGGACAGTTACATCTAATCAAATATAAGCCCTTATTTGGGCAGTACCCCCTGTTATAACAGTCATTTGTAGACCTCCATATTATAATGAGAGGGCCACTGCCTTACAATAGTGTCACCCCTGTTTCTTTTTATCTTTGTACATTTAAAACGATCTTCCTGTTTTTACTTATCATGTATACCTGTGCAAAGCCGCTTAGGACACGGGGGCATGTGTCGTTTTATGTTGTTTTATGCTGATTCAAAGAAGTTGATGTTGATCACATGGTGGTAAGTTCCACCCTTTTACGATTTTAACAAATCAAATAAAAGTATTTATGCAGAAAGAGGCAGAATAAAGGTCAGTAGGGAGCTGAAAAAGGCAGAATAAGGGTCAGAAACTAGCGGAAAGAGGTAAAATAGAGGTTAGAAACCAGCAGCAAGAGGCAAAATAAAGCTGAGAAACAAGCAGAAAGAGGCAAAATAATGGTGAGAAACTAGCAGAAAGACATAGAATAAACGTCAGGAGGGAGCACAAAGGCGCAGAATAAAGGTCAGTAGGGAGCTGAAAGAGGCAGAATAAGGGTCAGAAACTAGCGGAAAGAGGTAAAATAGAGGTTAGAAACCAACAGCAAGAGGCAAAATAGAGGTGAGAAACAAGCAGAAAGAGGCAGAATAAAGGTAAGAAACTAGCAGAAAGAGGTAAAATAGAGGTCAGATACCAGCAGCAAGAGGCAAAATAGAGGTGAGAAACAAGCAGAAAGTGGCAAAATAATGGTGAGAAACAAGCAGAAAAAGGCAAAATAAATGTGAGAAATGAGCACAAAATCAAAATAAAGGACAGCAATGAGCAGAAAGAGGCAGAACAGAGGGCAGAAACGAGCAGAAAGAGGCAGAATAGAGGTCAGAAATGAGCAGAAAGAAGTGGAATAAAGGTCAGAAATGAACAGAAAGAGGTGGAATAAAGATGAGAAACAAGCAGAAAGAAGCAGAATAAAGTTGAGAAATTAGCAGAAAAGGGCAGAAGGGAGCAGAAAAAGGCTGAATAAAGGTCAGAAATTAGCAGAAAGAGGCAGGATAAAGGTCAGAAACGTGCAGAATGAGGCAAAATACAAGCCAGGAGTGAGTAGAAACAGGCAAAATAACGGGCAGAATGAACAGAAACAGGCAAAATAGAGGTGAGAAACGAGCAGCAAGAAGCAAACTTGAGGTATCTTCTGATGCTACCCCAATTGGCTGCAGTGCCAGTTCTAGCTGGTGGGCCGGGTGGGCCACTTTAATTTAAAACATTCCTCTGAACGTTGTTTTTCTTCCTGTTCTAGGAGTTGCATGAGTGGGCCTGGGCTCTCTCTCAAGGCACCCCAATCACGCATCTCCTTTTGAGAAAGGTGGGCTGTGTCCCCGCTCACTCGTGCAGGTACAACAGGGGCATGGCGAAGGAGACAAATCTTTTCTTTGGCACGGGTAACCTTTGCCTACAGTCCTGCTGCGTGGATATTTATTTTTCAATTCAGCTGAAGAGAAAAGAAGGTTGTTTATCCTGATTCACCTTTCCTGGCCCTGCAGTTGCTTATCAGATCGGGATATGACACAATCAAAGACCCGAGCAGGAAAGAGAATGTGTTCCTATTTGTTCTTATTTTTAAATTCAGCAACGGCCCAGCAGGACACATACCTCATGCATGCTTTGTCACAGATGCACGACAACATAAAAAAATGTCCTGATAACTCTGGTAATTTATGATTTTGCTGAAAAGCAGTCATTTTTCTGTTGGTAGTTTTTAATGTAGATAAATTCTATTTTATGTGGACAACTCAGTGTGTTACTGTCTTTGTCACAGAGATCCATGTGTTACTTGCAGTTCAGAAGTTACTATCCTAACATGAAGCAGTGACCTATGAACTGTCATCAAAGAGCTGCATTCAAACCTGAGAGGTATGGTTAGAACTTCACTTTAAAAAACCCTTTTAAAATAAATTGCCCACCAGCATGGATGACATGTGATTCCTACACCTTGTAATCCTCAATGGCTTTTGCGACATTCTCTGTAGACTGATTAGCATACTCGTATGATTCATTGTCTCTGTATAATGTGTGCGTGATGTAAAGTACTGTGACACCCTACACAGGTATAAGAGGCGCTATACAACAAATGAAATGCATATGAGAGGGGCTACCGAGAGATGATGGGCACTGGGGGAGGGTGACCATAAGGGAATCCAAGGAGGAGGTCAATAGGAGGATGGGCTATGGAGCGATGAGGGGCACTGGTAGAGGATGGCAGTGAGGGAATCCGAGGAGGAGGTAATAGGGTGGAGGGGGGGGGGAGCTACGGAGTGATTAGGGTACTGGTGGAGAGTGGTAGTGAGGCAGTCTGAGGAGGGGGAGGGGATGCAGAGAAATGAGGGGCACTGGTGGAGCATGGCAGTGAGGGAATCTGAGAGGAGGTCAATAGGGGGAGAGACTATGGAGAGATGAGGGGCACTGTTGGAGGGTGGTAGTAAAGGCATCTACGGAGAAAGAGGTCATTCGTGGGGCACCAAAAAAGACTTTTGCACCAGCGCTAATGCTGACCATGTCATAACCTTTCTGTTTTTGTTTATTTAATTAGCAGTTGGGACATTAGGGCAACTGTAAAAGGTAGGCTGATTCAATAGGTAACCTTTAAGTGTTGCCCGGCGTTAGTCGCCTCTCGTACCACTTAATAATTATCAAACAAAGAGGCAGGCGCTGGAGACTGGAAGGCAGGAAACAAGGTTTTATTCTGTCGGAGCAGAACACATCAGATCGGACAACAAGGTATCGTTTTGAGGTGCTCTAACAGCGTCTCTGAGGCCTGGCCTCTTATACACAACTTTATGGCTTTATTGCATGAAACACATTCTTGTTAATACTTTGATGTACGGAAAGACATCCTCGGAATCCCCGCTTCAGGCCCGTTCCCACACATATCTACAGTAGAAGTCCCCACCCCAATCACAGTAGGTGATGGCTATCACACAGCTGGACATTCCGCTGGTTCCCGGAATGCGTGCGACTGATCGGATTCTCATGGGGTGGGGGCTTTTGATCAATCGTAGCTCCTTTGAAGAGGGGTGATTTCCTACAGTAGGGAGCAATAAACTACATCTGCAGGGCTAGGTGATGGCCTGGGATCGGCTCGGACAATCGGGCACAGAGGAAAGGGGGTTTATCAAAGGATGTGTGATCATGATAGGGATGGAGGGAGGTGTCGGTTGGGCACGGGATGTGGTTCAGAGGCAAAGTCGCGCTGGAGGAGAGGTTTTATGGCCCAAGCATGAGAGAGCGGGGGCGGTCAGCGTGCAAAGGGGGTGCTTGTGGTGCCGGAGAGACGCACTGATGATCGGCAACGGGCAGAGAGAGGCCATGGTGCTTAAAATGGGTGCCGTGCGCTTTTACGTGTGAGGTTGGGGAAGAGGCAAGATGGCGCAGATAATATTCAGTTACAAACTAAATTTCGACACAACTGTGGAACATACTTCAAAGTGCCCACTAATTATATTCACTGCTATATTCAATGTTTCCAGGTTGAAGGTGATTTTACTAATGTTTTTTTTAACAGGACTAATGAAAGTGGAGGTGGATGGTGGCTGATATAGGGCTGGGGCCCAAGGTCAGCTGTGAGATAAGGTGCACTGGAGAGGGGTGGTAGAAAAGTGGATAAACAAGCCTGTAAGGGAGTGCACTGCAGAGTTCGGGGTCAGCTGGAGGTAGTAATGAAGAGGGATCTTCCCTGAAGGCTCACACAGAGGGAGCCCGAAAAGTGTCACTTGCCTGATACTCCCACCTCAGAAGCCTCCTCTTCCAATCAAAGGGACATTAGATGGAAAAAAACACTTTTTCAGAGTGATAACATTTAGAAAGAATTTTGGAAAAGAGTGTGTTTTACTGGGACTTGTAAGACTAAGAAGAGATAAAGGAGGGCTTTTATGCAGGCCCGGCTAGACACATAGCGACAAATCGAGCCGGGCCCAAATGGCTGCCAGTGGCCTCCAGGGGGGGTTACATGTTCGTAGGTGCCCACCAGTCCCCATCAGGCACAAGAGGTCTCCCAGCTCAAGTTCTTGGTTCTATATATATATTAGCACCATCCCACTGTTCGCAGAACTGCACCCCAAGTCTCATAGTCATAGCTTACCTTCTCCTCTGATTCTCGGACTAGCCACTAAGCACCACCGGGGCAGGCCAAGCCCAGAGGGTGCTGTCTTGATCACCGCCAGCTGTGGTATACCTTCAAGCCCACCCGCTCGGTGCAATGTGTAAAATGGCATAGGCCCTCTGTGCATGCTACTGCCCTGCAGCCCCCACTGCACTGATCCTCACCCCAGTACGGGATCTCCGGCAGAGCCCAGACTTCCTCATTGCATCCCTTCTGGAGGTTTTTGTGGCCCTCCCTCGTTTAATGAGTTAGCAGTATAGTTGTTTCTCTGGCGCTTGCTGGATGTGTCGCACCCACGCGCTCGGGACAGGCGTGGTCTGGGTGTGGTTAATAAATGGGGGCATGATCGCACGAGAACAGTCACCACTTAACCAGCATACTGTGTGTGAGTGTATGCTCGCTGTATTTAGGTCTTGGCTGCCTGCATTGCAGTCATCACACTGCAACGAGTGCGGAGCTGGATCCACGCTCTCACATGACCACCACAATGCAGACGAAATGCTCCTGGCATCGCACCACAATCCGTGTTCCCCAGCCTCTGCTGATACCGCAGCAGTGGTGGCCGCACAAGCAACGATGCGCGCCGGAAGAACAACTGACTCCGGTAAGAGCGTGGCCCCCTGCAGGGAATAGAAGCTTGCCCCCACCTGTGCAGGACGCGCTGCCTCACCCAGTTGTATGTCAACACAACGCAGGCTTTTACTCCGCGTGCCATTACAACGCGGGCTTCACAACGCATGTTGTTACCACGACTTGCGCTGTAGGCTGCTGGATTTAGGAATAGTAAGATTTACTATTCCAACACCAGCCTACGTACAGTAGGGAAGGTGTTGGAATAGTAAATCTACTATTCCTTAGCCTAGAGCACCCTCCAGCGCAAGTCGTGGTAACGACTTGCGTTGTAAAGCCCGCGTTGTAATGGTAGTGTGGTGTAAAAACCGTGTGGTAATGGATGTTCCCCGCCTCACCCCAGGCACAACCACATGATCAGGACACGCCCACACACGTGGAGACTGGCAATGGACACTGTCCTTCCTAGAGGAAAAGAGAAAACCTGAGGCACAGTATTCGGGACTAGAAAGCCCCAAAACCCCACAGCGAGGAGAAGCCAGGGACACAGACACATTGGAGGGATACAAAGACCCTGCTCCACACACAGCAAAAGGGAAAAAGCCCAGGATACTCTCCCTGGCAGGGTGAAAAAGAGAGAGAGCGCTTCCACCGCATCCCCATGCCTAAGCAGCAAGGAAAAGGCATTGTATAAGAAATGGAGTGACAGCAGAAGGGAGCATGTAACGGAAGACGCAGAACCACCCACTGCGATGCAAAGGCAGTACCCCAGAGAGACAAAATGGGAGATCATGATCCTGACGCTAATCAGCCACCTACCCGCGTTGTCACACAACATGCCCCCACTTGGGTGTTACCAGTGAGGCAGCCAACCCCACTACCGCATCCCCATGATGGAAGACATGGTTGGGGGAGTTAGAAAACTACTTCATAGCAACAAGGGAGACAGATGGGATAGTTAAATGGTCACTATTACTGCAATATGCAGAAGAGGAAGAGTACCTCCTGTTCAAACACCTCCCGAACACAGGAGCACCCACTGACTATGAGGCCACCGTGACGGCGCTCAATACACACTTGGAGCCACAATTGAACCCAGGTTTTGAGAGGTTCAAGCTATGCCATGCCTGGCAAAGAGAAGGAGAATCAAACAATGTGTTCTAAGCATGACTGAGAGAACTGGCGAGCACATATGTCACGGATGGCCAGGCCACAGAAGAGATTCGCTCCCAAATTATCCAAGGTATCCGCAGCAAGATACTGCGTGGGTTGATTGTAACGTAAGGCAACCAAAAATACCTCTCAATGACATACTGGTCCTGGCCAGGACACATTACATTTTGGCAGCCAGATCTGATGAAATGTACTTAGCCCTGGCACGACTAACAGAAAAGAATATAACCATCAAGACGGAAAGATCTGACACAGTGAGGACGCGAGACAGGGGGAGCAGGCAGAGAGCGAAGAGCACCCTGTCCAAGCATGTCCTGCCCAGGGTCGGACGTGCTCCCACTGTGGGGTCCCCAACCATTTTGCGTCAGGGTGCCAGAAAAGAAACCAATGTAAAGACAACAGAGGGGGAACCAATACGGAGAGTAGTACACCAACTGTCGAGCATCTCCCTGGCACATCGAGCAGCACAAAGCGGAACGAACAAGCCAACTACCGAGTGGAAGACACATCCACAGAAGATGATGAAGTCGAGACATACCTGCTCTCCTTCACACAGAAACTGAAAAAACAGAGCACTGTGAGGATAGCCGAATCGGAGGTAAAAGTAGTCATTGACACCGGTGCCTCCGTGAACGTGATGGGGATGCAGCAATATAACTGATTGCGACCTAAGCATGAACTTACACCATCCAAGATGGAAAAACTTTGTGTACACGAGCAACTCACCCCTGCTGCTACGAGGGAAAATGGCCATGCCAATCCGGTCAGAAGACAACAAAATTGTTACAGTCGTCCACATCATCGACCAAGAGGCCAATACGTTACTGAGCAGCCATGCTGCCGAGGACCTAGGTTTGGTGATGTTTGCAATAAGCGTGCGGGTGAACCAAACAGAAGAGCTGCTGGGCCAGTTCGCAGACCTTTTCAAAGGACTAGGATGCAGCAGAGGGCCCCAGTAAAAGCCCACATCAAACCTACAGTCGCCCCGACAGCTCTACGCCACCAACCAATGCCCTTCCACCTTTGGCCGCTAGTAGAACAACAGCTACAAAAACTATAAGACTAAGGAGACATCGAGAAGGTGTACAGGCCAACTTCCTGGGTGTCCCCCATGGTCATAGCAGAGAAACCACAGCAGCCAGGGAAGATCAGGCAGTGCATCGACATGCGCCTCTCCAACAAAGCAATCCGGCGGAAACGCCACATCACACCAACGATGGATGACATAGTAGCTGATGTTAACGGGCCCTGTCATTTTCAAAATTGGATCTGAAAGAAGGATACCACCAGCTGGTCCTGGCTAAAGAGAGCAGATACATCACCAGGTTCAGCACCCACTTGGAGCTGCGACGATACAAGCGCCACAATTTTGGGATATCATCAGCAGCAGAAGTATTCCAAGACACAATACGAGAGATCCTGACAGGCCTTCCAGGTGTGCTGAACCTAAGTGACGACATCCTCATTCACTCTACCTTCGCGGATGAGCAATATCGGTATCTAAGAGCCACGCTGAGCGGCTCCAGGAGTATGGCGTCACACTGCACAGGGAAAAGTGTCTCTTCTTTCAGAGAGAGATAGAGGAGCAGATTTATAAGCCCCTTGCGCCACTCATGCGTCACTTTTAGTGTCGTATGGTGGCACGTTTTACTGCTCCAGATTTACAAGGACAGGAAAAGCCAACCTGCGTGACTTTTCCTGTCCTTGTAAACATGTCCCCTTTGCACGCAAGGGGTGCATGGGCAGGCATAATGAGGAGAAATGTATTCATTTCTCCTCGTTTTAATCTTTCCTTTTGTTATGCTTGCTGCATTCTGCAGCACCCAAAGAAAGAGGAAATCACCTCTAATGATTGTTCATGTACAGGAAGGGTTCCCTTCCTGCACAAAAACAATCAGTGAAACCATGACGTTTTTCAACCTCTGTGTGCTAATGCAGCACACATAGAAGTTGAAAAACGGCATTTCAAATTGTTTTTGTGCAGGAAGGGAAGCCTTCCTGAACAAAAACAATCTCCCCACGACGCAGGCATCCTTGAACCATAGTGCAAGGGTGCCTGAACAGGCACATCGCATCAGTTTGTGTGCCAGCGCAGAGGGAAGCACAGAGATGCAATATATTGTTCTAAATATGCTGCATCCCTGTGCTTTGAATGTGACTCAGTGTGGCGCAGCCAAATGGCTTGCGTTCGGCACTGAGTCACTTTCTTGTAAACATGCCCCAGAATTCTTTGGATACCTCTTCAACCAGGAAGGAATACAGGTAGACTTGCAGAAGTCCCAGGCCATCAAGGACGCACCACCCCCCTCGACGGTGTCAGAAGTGCGAAATTTCCTAGGGAAGGCCACATACTGTGACCAATTCATCCCGGATCTGGCTACCATTGCGTAACCCCTCCGGAACCTCACTTGCTCCGATGCCAAGTGGAAGTGGGAACAGCAAGAAGAGGTGGCATTCCGGAAAGTCAAGAGTGCCCTCCACGACCACACGACTTTGGTATACTTCAATCCTACCACGCACACGGAGTTCCTTGTCGATGCCAGCCCGGTGGGTCTTGGGGCGGTACTCATCCAGGAGCAAGAACCGGGAAGATTGGCCGTGTTAGCCTATGCCAGCAAGTCTCTCTCACCCACCGAAACATGCTATGCGGAGATTGAACAGGAGGCCCTGGCCATTCGATGGGCATGCCGGCATTATCACCTGTACATCGCCGGCCAGCCATTCAAGGTTGTTACAGACCACCAGCAGCTAGTGCCCCTGTTCAACGGATCGGCGCCCCACCCACCTCTGAGGATCGAATGTTGGACCATCGTACTCCAGCAGTATGAAATGGAGGTATTAAACGGCCAGGCGCAAAGAATCCGGCTAATTTCCTCTCATGATACCCAGGCCCAAGAGAATGCCAAGAAGAGGAGCAGGAAGTCGAAGCACTTGAGGCCCATTGGGGCAAGTGGAATAGTTTCCTGCAGACGGCCAATGACTGGTCAGGGCACGAGAGGGAGTACCTCACGAAAATGTGAAGGATCCGAAATGAGAACAAATACAAATTAACTTGCATAATACCGATTCGGTATTTACCGAATTGGTATTCCCCATTCATTCCTATGGGCCTCCAGGCCCATAGGAATGAATGAGAATTACTGATTCTGTAAATATTGAATCAGTAATAGGGGTTAGACCTACAAGGGTGGCAGGGTGTCACATTGACACCCTGTTGCACCCCTGTATAGTGCATGGGTGCACATGTGGCACACATACATGCCCTAAGGGCATGTATGTCTGCCACATGGCACTGTTAAAAAAAGCACAAAATAGCTTTTTTAACGGTTTTCGTTATTTACCGCCAACTTGTAGTTGGTGGTAAATAACGAATCCTTACAAGTGAAAAGCACTCACTTGAGTGCTTCCTACATTAAGGATTCGGTAATTTACCAAATTGGTATTTAACAATTCAGTAATTTACCGATTCCTTAAATTACTGATTCAGTAAATTACCAAATCCTTAAATTAGGCCCCTACATCCCAAAAGCCTAATATTGGTCGGTAATGGCAGAAATTCGGTAATTTCAGCCGTTACCGACCGGTATTAGGCGTCCTACATCTGACCCCTAGAGAGGCTGATGACTTTGTACAAAGTAACTTCTTATAACTGTTTTATCTTCTTCTGTCCCTCTGACATCCCTACTAAAGTAAATTGGATCCACAGCTCTAGGCCCTCATTTTCATATATTTTTAATTTTAAAGTGTTTTTAATCTTTAGTCTCTAAATGGGTGGGTTAACATAGTTTCCACTTCTGTATGTAATTAATGCTGTAAACTAATTAAGCTACGTGTAACTAACCACTATAAGTCACATGCTTTAAGCTACTTTATGTTAATCATTATGAATAAATGTAATACTAATAACGATCCCAAGGCAACAGTGCGCCGACTGTGGACAAGTGGAGCTCCCCTAAATCACTGATAATTTTAATAATAAATTGGCCTGTATATCCTGCATGAATTTTCTATGCATGCTGCAGGCAACAATGTCTTTTTAGGTCTCGCATGGACATCGCATCCGAAGGATGCGTCCAGGCTGGAGACTTAAAGCTGCCTGACACGGGGGAATGAGGGACAAGAAACTGTGACGAGCTTATCCTGGCTGGATTGAGCTGCGTGCACGCGCGTCAACATTCACGCATGCGCACATCACAGCCACACGCATACACAGCACTCACGCATGCGCACATACACACGCACACCCCCGTCACCTACACGCATACACAGAGACCCCTCCACACACACCAGCCCCTCTCCTCTCGGCTCCACACACACGCACACGCATTTACACTTACACAGACACGCAGGCACCCAGACAGGCAACCCCCCCCCCCGTCACACACACGCATACACACAGACTCCAGGACACATACACACACACATGCACGCTCACACACATACACAGTCCGCCGCCGCGCGCGCGCGCACACAGATGCCCCCCCAACAAGGCGAAGCCCCACTCACCGGCATCCTCAGTGCAGCGGCTCCCACCGGCAGCAAGACTCTTCCTTCCTTCTTCGGCACCGGGGCGCAGGGTAGGCTCCTGCCTGCTCCGGTGCGCCAAACAATCGCGGCTCTTCCGTGGGAGGCGGGGTAGGCTCCCGCCCTCCTACTTCCGGTTGTCCCGCCCGGCCTGCCTGACTTCCTGGTCGCAGGCCGGCGCAAAACGCTGCATAAAAAATGCGCGCGTCCCCTCCAGCCACTGGCGTAGCTAGGGGGGGGGCGAGGGGGGCGGTCCGCCCCAGGCGGCACTAAGTTGCGGGCGGCGGCTGCGCAGGATTTTGGTAGGGAGTCAGTCGGGACTGAAAGGGACAGTGATGTACAAGCCGGTCACCCGTCACCCCCGACGTCCGGCTATAACTGAGCAGCTGGCACTGCACACGTGTTGGAAAGTGCAAGCGCACATGCTTGCAAATACTGCACCACCTACCTTAGTGGTGGTGCAGGGCTCGGCCTACAGTGTATGTGGATCCCAGGGCCGTCAATCTGGTAGCGCGCGAAAGCGCTAATGACGGCCCTGGGAATCTTTTTCAGCCAGTCCCCGCGCTGTACAGAAAAATATACTAGTTACGAGCACCACCGCCATGGCCTCTCTTTAGTGGATTCGCTGCAGTGAAGAGCGATTTACAGGCAGCGATCAGACAATCCAGCTGATTAAGAACAGCAGCAGTCTGAGTCTCACAAAGTTCGAGACCGACCACCGCACCGCTTCGAGAACCCCGACCGGGCTGTGAGTATTTACTACATATAGTGCTAATTATCCCTGGCGAGGCGCTAAAATATTTATTAGATAAGAATGATTGTAGTAAAATACCTCGTCATTCATGGCCCACTTCTCAATTTGGAACAACAACAATATTATTACCGGAACACTTTGACCGTCACTTATGAGTTAATATAACAGATTGAAAACGCTTTTCCGTTTGTTCTTTTTTTACACCT
The DNA here is from genome assembly GCF_964263255.1 of Lissotriton vulgaris. Lineage (NCBI taxonomy): Eukaryota > Metazoa > Chordata > Amphibia > Caudata > Salamandridae > Lissotriton > Lissotriton vulgaris. The sequence goes on from NC_141693.1 coordinate 1,877,475,167, forward strand.
GTCATTTTCTCAGAGTTTTACATACACGCTAAGCACATGGTCTTTGATTTGTGACTGCTTTATCCGCTACAAAACATAGCCAAAGCTCTTTCAGTGCAAGCTTCCATACAACACCAGATTTTCCCACATAAATGTCAGACAAAGACAACATCCTGCCTATTTATCACAGGCAGAGTTTCACTCCTAGTCGTTTAACCACCAGCACTTTTCAGGAGTTTTACAAACGTCCAAAGTTAAGACAAATCCCCGAATGCTACTTATTATTGACTTAACAACAGCCTGCACTTGCTTAAGGCGTCATACTTGAAATGGGGCCACTTAGCTGCTGTTAAGAGACGTACAACATACATTACTTTTCCTTTGCACGTAGTTGATGTGGGATAAATGTGTTTTTAACCTATGAGGCTTGGTATTTTGTTGGAAAAAGGTCACATACAGTGACAACCTTGATGTTGATGAGCGTTTGAAAGCATACTGGGTGAGTGCACAGTTAAGCTTTCTTGCACAAGGCACACAACTAACTAAATCGACTTTTAATGCTTTTGTAAACAGTGAGTGCAGAGTGACAGTGAGTGCAGAGTGACAGTGAGTGCAGAGTGAGTGCAGAGTGGCAGTGAGTGCAGAGTGGCAGTGAGTGCAGAGTGGCAGTGAGTGCAGAGTGACAGTGAGTGCAGAATGACAGTGAATGCAGAGTGAGTGCAGAGTGACAGTGAGTGCAGAGTGACAGTGAGTGCAGAGTGCGTGCAGAAACAGTGAGTGCAGAGTGCGTGCAGAGTCAGAGTGAGTGCAGAGTGACAGTGAGTGCAGAGTGAGTGCAGTGACAGTGAGTGCAGAGTGACGAGTGCGTGCAGAATGACAGTGCGTGCAGAGTGCGTGCAGAGTGACAGTGAGTGCAGAGTGCGTGCAGAGTGACAGTAAGTGCAGAGTGCGTGCAGAGTGACAGTGAGTGCGGAGTGACAGTGAGTGCGGAGTGACAGTGAGTGCAGAGTGACAGTGAGTGCAGAGTGCGTGCAGAGTGACAGTGAGTGCAGAGTGAGTGCAGAGTGACAGTGAGTGCAGAGTGACAGTGAGTGCGGAGTGACAGTGAGTGCAGAGTGCGTGCAGAATGACAGTGCGTGCAGAGTGACAGTGCGTACAGAGTGCGTGCAGAGTGACAGTGAGTGCAGAGTGCGTGCAGAGTGACAGTAAGTGCAGAGTGCGTGCAGAGTGACAGTGAGTGCGGAGTGACAGTGAGTGCAGAGTGACAGTGAGTGCAGAGTGACAGTGAGTGCAGAGTGCGTGCAGAGTGACAGTGAGTGCAGAGTGAGTGCAGAGTGACAGTGAGTGCAGAGTGAGTGCAGAGTGACAGTGAGTGCGGAGTAACAGTGAGTGCAGAGTGCGTGCAGAAACAGTGAGTGCAGAGTGCGTGCAGAGTGACAGTGAGTGCAGAGTGACAGTGAGTGCGGAGTGACAGTGAGTGCGGAGTGACAGTGAGTGCAGAGTGACAGTGAGTGCGGAGTGACAGTGAGTGCGGAGTGACAGTGAGTGCAGAGTGACAGTGAGTGCGAAGTGACAGTGAGTGCGAAGTGACAGTGAGTGCGGAGTGACAGTGAGTGCAGAGTGACAGTGAGTGCAGAGTGAGTGAGTGCAGAGTGACAGTGAGTGCAGAGTGACAGTGAGTGCAGAGTGCGTGCAGAGTGACAGTGAGTGCAGAGTGACAGTGAGTGCAGAGTGACAGTGAGTGCAGAGTGACAGTGAGTGCAGAGTGAGTGCAGAGTGACAGTGAGTGCAGAGTGACAGTGAGTGCAGAGTGCGTGCAGAGTGACAGTGAGTGCAGAGTGACAGTGAGTGCAGAGTGACAGTGAGTGCAGAGTGACAGTGAGTGCAGAGTGAGTGCAGAGTGGCAGTGAGTGCAGAGTGGCAGTGAGTGCAGAGTGACAGTGAGTGCAGAGTGAGTGCAGAGTGACAGTGAGTGCAGAGTGCATGCAGAGTGACAGTGAGTGCAGAGTGACAGTGAGTGCAGAGTGACAGTGAGTGCAGAGTGACAGTGAGTGCAGAGTGCGTGCAGAGTGACAGTGAGTGCAGAGTGACAGTGAGTGCAGAGTGACAGTGAGTACAGTCACTCAGCACCACCACATTATCAGTCAGAACCACCACAGCATCACTCAGAACCACCACAGCACCACTCAGCACCACCACAGCATCACTCAGCATCACTCAGCACCACCACAGCACCACCATAGCACCACTCAGCACCACCACTGCATCACTCAGCATCACCACAGCCCCATTCAGCACCACCACAGCATCACTCAGCACCACCACAGCACAAATATGTTCTCTCAATGTTTCAAGCTTTATTACAAATGTCACAAAAAGATGTTAATATTTCACTTCTGTTCTTGGATTTTGTTACAATAAAATACACTGAACATAATCTTCACAAAAGTTATTTACAAAAGTTTAAGCTATTGCCATTATAAATTACAATCACTTTTATTAAGTATTAAAAAAAATTAAAAGCCATTGTTATTTGTAATATCAATACATCTAAGTCACGTAAATACAAATGTTGCATTACAAATGCTATAGGTGTCACATTTGCGAAAGTTATAACTATTGGCATTGTAAATGACAAAGCTATTAATTTAGCTATTTTCAAAACCAACACATAAATGAACATTTGGTGAATTTCCATTAAAATATTTGACTTTTTTACTAAGATATTATTATACTGTTTTATGCAAACAAAATTTAGATACTGCATAAATAACTTTAATAAAACATATTTTATATGAAGCTTTTTATGTAAAAAAAAAACTATAGCATAAAGCAAAAAACAATTGCCATTTACAATGCTAATAGCTCAAACTTAAATAATGCGAGACCTATTGCATTGCAAATGCTTGTTTGATTATGTAACACTTTAATATGTCCTTGATCCTTCTTAAATTGCAATAATTTGTTTATCTGTAGTAGTCTGATGCCTGCAGCCATGTTTTAGCAAGTTTGTCCCTTTTACGTCAGTTGTGTACTCTTTTACCTTTAAACATTTCTGTAAAACACACACACCGGTTGTTTTCTTTTGAACGACAGCTTGCATAGTCACACTAAGAGACACACAGCCCCTTCCCTCCGATAATCCATCCCTCCTGGAGGTGCTGGAGCAGAAGCTTGTTCATGCGAGTTTAATCAGCCCTTGTTCTTCCTTCCTCCTTCTCCTTTTCACAGAGATTTAATGGTGCATTCACACATGCTTTTCTCATCCTGCTCTCGTCTTACTGGATAATCTGTTATATGTTGGTGATATTTTCACAGCTTCCAAGGTAATGAATTACCTTTGACATGCCTCTACCTGGTAGGCTCCTTTAAACCCCAACCTAGTATTGTCATGTTTCTTTGTAGGCCATTCTTAGACCTGTCAGCCTGAGGGTGGTCTTTCCCCAAACTTTTTTCCTTTCTCCAGCATTTTTACTGATTTCGTTTTTTTTTTTGCTGGCATTGGGACTCTGCTCACTTTACCACTGCTAACCAGTGTTAAACTGCATGTGCTCTTGGCATAATACATGGTTACATTGGTTTAGCTCCAATTGGCCTTCTTAATTTACTTATATGTCCCTAGTAGAGTGGTACTACATGTACCAGGGCCTGTATATAAAATGCTACTAGGGGGCCTGCAGCACTGGTTGTGACAACCACTTAAGTAGTTCTTTAAACATGTCTCAAGCCTTCCATTGCAGCCTGAGTGTGCAGTTTTAAACTGCTGTTTCAACCTGGCAAAATAAATCTTTTGCAAGGTCCAAACCTTTCTTTTTAATACATATAAGTCACCCCTAGGGTAGGCCATTAACAGCCCTTAAGACAGGGTACAATGTATTTAAAAAGTAGGACATGTAATTTTAAGTTAAAGTGTTATATGTCCGGGTAATGAAAAGCTGTAGTCAGTCTCTGGGTCACATGGAAGGGTGTTGCTGACAGTTGGGCTCTGAATATTCCTCCTGGACAGCCACACACAATAGAAAACGTAGGTGTGCCTAGACGGGCCATAACTGGCAGGATAGGAGCACAGCACTACTTACACTTGAATAGTCCTCCCTCCACACAAAGGCTGCATACCCCATGTAGTTAGTCTAGAGCTAGGTCACGGGAAGCAGTATGCCTAGGGACTTCAAAGGGAAACCTCTAGAAGCTTCTACCTCACTTCAAAGGCTCAACTGGGTATAAACTCTTGAGTACACTTTTGGAATTGTGGTTACTCTGCCAGAAAGAAGGACTGCTTTGCTGCTCAAGGACTGCCGCTCTGCTGTACTACTGCCTTGCTGGACTGCTGGCTTGCTGTGCTGGTGTGTGCCTGCTGCCCTCTTGCCTGTGTGGGAAGGACTGGGCCTGCATCTCTTGAACCCAGAACCCCAGAGTGACTCCAAGGGCAAGTCGGCTTGCCTCATATGAAGCCTCAAGGAAACAACAGGCTTCCAAATACCCTGTACCTGCACCTAGACTCTGCCATCTGTGAGTCTACCCTGCGAAGTGGAGCCACCCCAGTCCTGGACCCTTGGATGTGGGCTTAAGCTGTTTTGCAGGCTCCCTGGATCCAGCGGAACCAACGCATTACTCTTCTACGTGGTGCAACCCCGAGAAGAACCAATGCATCACCGATATGGATCGGAACCCTCATTGCAGCCCATCGCTCATCGGAAGCGGCACTGCATGATGCTTCCTTGGTGCAGGCCTTCGCTTTCCTCGTCGACGGCAGCCCCAACAACAATGCTGTGCTCCACATCACAACCTCAAGGCTCCTTAGAAGTGACACATTGCCCCAACTGCACTAAGCATCCTCAACACCGTACTTCACATCTCAAGCCCTCGTTGACGAGATCCTCGACAACGATGCAGGATCTCGTACCGCAGCCTTGCTGCAAATCAGAACTAATGCATCACTTTGGCTGCACGATGTCGGCGCAGATCCTTGCCATGTGCCTCAAACTAGGATTTAAGATACTTTGTTTAGCAGGCCTAACTGGGTTCCTATATCTGGCCCACACTCCATCACTTGTGACTTTGTCCCAGTCCAGCAGGACCAGATATTCACAGTTGGCACTATTTTTACGAAAAGCTTTCAAATTGAATATCCCCGGACTACTGATTGGATTTTTGTCCTTTTTGGCTTGTTTTATCTGTTTTTCAAAATTTAGTGAGGGCTCCTTTTATGTGTGCTGTCATTGTGTTACTGTTTAAAGGGTTTAACAAATACTTTACACATTGCCTCTGAGTTAAGCCTGACTGATTCGTGGCAGGCTACCCATGAGTTGAACACAGGTTAATTTAGTGTTTGCTTTTGACTTCAGAGAAGAGTTGTGGCTGCTACTTGAGAAGAGTTTCAACATCCTCACCGGCAACCCAATTTCTTACACTGGTGTTCAGCAATGAGGATTTGGACTTGTGTGTTTGTGCAGTGCCTTACAGTAATTTTATGTTACACTACCATGCGTCGCTTGTATATGATTCTGCATGCCCCTTCGCTAGAGGGAATAGATTACACGGAAATAGTGTTGGTTGATCTGGAAAAGGCATTTGGCACCATTAGTTGGTCTTACCTGTGCGCGGTTATTGTCAAAATGAATCAAAACACAAATTTTACGGAGGGTCAAAGGGGTAATAGTTTAACGACCTGTCTCCTCATGCCCCTGTACATGAGATCAACCACACAAAAAGAGAAGACCAGGTCTGGGGTGGTGTGCTGTCCTGACTGGTGCAAAAAGGATCACATGGATATGTGTGTAGGAAGGTGTGTTACATTACACAGGGCTAGAAAAGTCCCATCAGACCACCCTCGTGGCGGCATATCATCATGTGGGAGACGGGCAATTACTCCATATACTGCCCGTGCCATCCAAAGGCAGTGCCTGTAGTCACAATTGCGTGCGATCTACAGTTTAGAAAAAAGAGTGTGCAGTGCTTAGAGAGAAGTGTGCATGATTAAAAATTACTACCTAAACTGGAAAATTTTCCTTAAAGCATTAGTGTAGGTGTCAAGATTAAAAACGCGCGCCCGGTATTCAAAAAATGTAAGAGTACATTATGGCGCTGTGCAGTATGGTCGGTCGACTAGTTTCAGCTAGATAGAGAATTGCTCCAGCTTTCATCAGGACCTTGTCAATTGGTAAGCTACTGCAATATTTCCTTCCTGCCCACATCGGATAATGAGGTTCCAATGTCTCTGCCTCTTTAAGTATATTGCACGCTGTTGTGTGAATCCAATGTGTTTGCACTTTTGAATTATTTTTCACACTGTATTGCAGTAGCTTACCAATTGACAAGGTCCTGATGAAAGCTGGAGCAATTCTCTATCTAGCTGAAACTAGTCGACCGACCATACTGCACAGCGCCATAATGTACTCTTACATTTTTTGAATACCGGGCGCGCGTTTTTAATCTTGACACCTACACTAATGCTTTAAGGAAAATTTTCCAGTTTAGGTAGTCATTTTTAATCATGCACACTTCTCTCTAAGCACTGCACACTCTTTTTTCTAAACTGTAGATCGCACGCAATTGTGACTACAGGCACTGCCTTTGGATGGCACGGGCAGTATATGGAGTAATTGCCCGTCTCCCACATGATGATATGCCGCCACGAGTGTGGTCTGATGGGACTTTTCTAGCCCTGTGTAATGCAACACACCTTCCTACACACATATCCATGTGATCCTTTTTGCACCAGTCAGGACAGCACACCACCCCAGACCTGGTCTTCTCTTTTTGTGTGGTTGATCTATTGTCAAAATGAGCCTGGGAGGTGCTTGGGTAGATTGAGTGCCGCAGTTGTACACCAACCCCACTCGCTGGGTCTGGACGGATCAGCTTGTTTCCAGCTCACCCAAAATTCACTTAGGTACTAGGCAAGGGTGCCCGTTTGTTGTCGCTCCTGTTTGCTCTTACATTTGAGCCGGTAGCGAAGTTACGTAGCGTGCGGGGACGAGAGAAGGGTGTTGTGATAGCAGGTTATGAGCACATAATTTCACAGTATGCTGATAACTTGTTACTATATGTGTCCAACAAGGAAAAATATGTCCCTTTGATGTTTTGATTGCTACAATCGTCTGGGGAGGTATCGGAGTTGCGCATGCACCTGGTAAAGACCTGTGTCTTCCCCATGCTCCCAGGATCAGACAAGCCACTGGCTCTTTTGCCCGGAAATTCGCTGGGTCCCCTCTACCTTCCACTACTTGGGGATACAAATCTATCATGAGCCGGAGGACCTGCAGGAGGGTAATCTGGGAACAGTGCTACCTTCATTACGGGTCTGTGTGCCTTTTTGCCATCAGTGAGGCCTAATGGCAAGGATTACGCTTGCTAAAATGCGAATGTTGCCCCATTTACTTTATTACTTTACCAATCTCTCCACATGGGTACCGACTGCATAGTTTCGGCAGTTGGACTTGCTGCTGCAAGAGCTCATATGGGATGGAAGGCACCACAGAGTGTCCTTGGAAACCCCTTAGCGGCCAATTCTGGAAGGGGGTTGGAGGAGCAAGATTTTGAATGATATTTTCTAGTTGCCCAACTGCAGTGGATTGCAAAATGGCTGGATTGAGGGAACCTGCAGAGCCCATGTGGGCTGAACCTAACCAGGGAGCGTTACTGGCTAGATTACTGAGGAGGGTGCCTGGGAGGGGGAGTGGCAGCTTGTTACTTTCAACAGCACTCCGATGCTAGCAGCGATATATCTTGTGAACACTGGCTTGTCAGTTGTACACCCCTCACAGACAATAACAATTTTAAGTCAGCGTGCATCTAGGGTTCGTCCACCCCTTATCCAAAAGCCATTGGAATGTCCTGGTGAATGCCTCATATGTAAGGAACTGTCCCGGGGTCATGAGAGGAGGAGGAGGAGTAAGACTGCTAACGATAAGCTCCTCGAAGACGGCCTCTACATTTTCCCTTGTACGACCTGTAGAGAGGATTCTACTGCTGCTGTTGCGGAGGCTGCTGACAGCCTTGAAAGGAAGCCGCCTTCCCAAAACCTTGATACCTCTTGTAGCCATAGCCCCTGGGCTGGGACTGCAGGCTCAAGGATCTTGCAGTAGCCCTTCTGTCCTTGAACCGCTGCAGAGCAGAGTCCGCCTTGGTACCAAACAATCTTGACCCATCGAAGGGTAGATCCAGTAAAGCAGCCTGAACATCTGGCGAGAAGCCTGAAGATCTAAGCCAGGCATGTCTTCTAGTACTCATAAATGCAGAAAAAGTTGAGTGCTCATTTGCGGTGGTCTTTCTTTCTTTATTTGAAGACATTTGCAAGAACAAGGCATTCAGACCGCAGAGATTACCCACCTTGCAGAAGACGTTCCTAATGCGACTTCGGATCTTTAATAATTGTAATACAACCAACTAACAGAGATTGTTCTGCCTTGAGAAAGCCCTAGCCTGCTGGCCCAGCACATGTCTTCAAATAAAGAAAAAAAGACCACTGCATATGAATACTCAACTTTTCCTGCATATATGACGTCCAGAACAAAATTTGGGGATTTATTCACCTTATAAATCTATATGAACAAAATAGAGGACAAAACCGATCACACATGCTAACACTTACTTTGTAACATGTGGTCTCTGGGTGAAACCACCGTTTTGGTTTGTGCCACAGCCCAAATTGGGTCCTGACAAATTGTGCATGAACCCTGGTAACACTCATCAGCTACAATGTCTTCTAGTAGCAATCAAAGAACCAATTGCTCTGGCAAAAGAGTCTGCTGTGTCCAGACACAACTGAATGACCTGACGGGCAGCCGCTTGCGAATCTGAAAGTGCCTCAAGAAAAAGAACACGATCATCCTCAGGATGTTTAGGAGCCAATTGCTTGACAGAGTCCTTTAGAGCATGAATGTACCTCCCTAGCAAGCATGTGGCGTTTGTAGACTTCAGAGCCATACTTGCTGAGGAAAACACCTTTTTGGCCGACTGTTCTAACGTTTTCGAATCTCTATCGCCCGGGGTGGTAGGGAAGGATCCAGTTAACTGCTATGAGCAAGAAGCCTGAACCACCAAGCTTTCTGGGGATGGATGGGCAGAAAGGAAAGCTGGTTCACCAAGAGCAAGTCTATATCTCCTTGCCACCAATCTAAAAACTGCAGGGGCAGACAAGGGTTTCTGCCATTCTGTCAGAATCAAATTCTATAGTTGATCGCGTTCTATTGCACAGGAGCAGAATGTCGCAAGTTCCCAATTCCGCCCTGAAACTCCTCCGCCCCACACTCTTACGTGTGAAGGCGAAAAGAGCACCACGAGGGAAAGGGCATGGGACAGAGAAGAGACTGCCACACTGTGTCTTTTCTTCTTCTTACTCTCTTCAGGCTTCTGTTCTGGTATGCCTTCCTCCTATGGCTGCTGACTGTGTTGAGCTGCAAAAAAATGTTTTATTATACACTATTCTTCCTGTATAACTAATAATGATGCCTTGCTCTACTTGTTCACCTACCAGCCTACTGTGTGGCCTGTACTCCTTTTCTATTATCTTATTGTCTTTTCAGTTTCTTCGCTTCTTCATATGCTGTAACTGAGGTTTAAACATTTATTATTATTCGGTGAAATGCTGTCGCAGGGGTAATTCAAAAGGTGAGGAATTCACGGGCAGGTGTATGCATCAGAAATGCACGTTGTATCCGGTTATCCCCCACTCACTGTCCAAGAGAGCCAATGAATGAAGAGGGCAGATCATTACCCCAGGTAGTATGACGGACCGTTTGTGAATACTGCTTAACGCTTTACATTAAGCAGAGGACAACTATAGCCAACCCATAGATGCATCCCCTAAGAGATATTCACCTCATGTCGCCTCCTCTATCAGTTCCATGCCCCCACACAAAGGCAAACACTGACAAGAAGCCAAACTAAAAGGAAAGTAGCAGTCAATTTGCTGGAATTGGCCTCTGTTCATCACTCATAGAAGAATGCCCTATTCAATGCCTGCGGTAAGCTTCACTTCCACTCCCAGTCTTACAACTCACATCGGACTTAAGAAAGGTGCCTAAAACACATTCTTCCCCTGTTACCACTGTGCCTACACAGGGTACCTTATTGAAGGGATTCTCAGGGCAGCATGGACAACCCACTCTCCACCTCTCTCCGGGAGACACTGTGCTTTAAGGGCACTACCTTATGCCGGCTATGACATTTTCAACCTAGCCAGCAGGCTATGCTCCACAACTGCATCTTCAGAGAAAAAACTGACCCCCCCTGTCAATGCACTTCCTGCTTGTCAAACTCTAGGATGACCAACCTTGGCAGGTTGTCCTGGCCTTCCTCTGAAGAGCAAGTCTAGTGCACCTCTGAGCTAGCCAACCTAGGACTTTGAAAGTCTCATTCTTGGGCCATTGATGCAACTCTGAAACCTTCTAATCTGGGGAAATCTCGCCTGTCCCTCAGAGCCTTTCTTAAGGCCTCTCAAGTCCCCTGGTTCCTGCAGGGTGAAAACTGCAGACTCAAGCTACAGATACCGTCCTTCCACCCTCACTGCTTCTGTCTCAGGTGTTGCACCCTGAAACAGCACTTCGCGTCAGAGTTGCTACCTTAAGATTGATCATTTACTTAGTAATCCAGAATTCACAGCCTATGTTTGTGTTTAGGGGTTTTGTAAAGCGTATAGCTGCCCAGGGGCTTCCTAGCGATGAAGATCGGACATAACAGGAGGATCGGAACTCAATCCAGGGAACAGTCATGTCTTCAGTTCTATTCCTGAAACCTATTTCATCTGTGAGCTTTCTTAGTTCTTTGGACATGGAATATGATAGCTTTGGCACATAGGGCCTGATGTAGGTAAATCTAATTTACCACTTCTAAAATACCGAATCATACCGATTCGGTATTTAAGAAGTGGTAAATTATAGGGGGGGAAATGTAGTTAATTCTGATTCGGTAAATACCGAATCTGTAAGATTCGGTATTTACCGTTTCTGTAAATACGAATCGGTATCCCCCTTGAAGCCCATAGGAATCAATGTGGAATACCGAATCCTTATTTACCGATTCCGTAATTACCTATTCTTGCAAGGGTGCAGGGGGTGTCACTTTGACACCCTCTAGCACCCCAATTACAGGCTTGTGTGTCACATGGCACAGGTGTGCATGCACAGATGTGCATGCACACCTGGATTCGGCACTTTACCACCCAATTGGTTTGGGTGGTAAAATACCGACTCTTGAAGGCCTGTGGCACTCTTCAGAGTGCCACCTACATCTCTATTTACCGATTCTGTACATTTACCCATTCGGTATTTTACAGAATCGGTAAATGTACAGAATCGGTAAAATTACAGATTCTGTACTTATGTAGCCCCCTACATAAGAAAACCGTAATACCGGTCGGAAACAGCTGAATTCGGCCGTTTCCGACCGGTATTAGGGCTCCTACATCAGGCCCTAAGTGCAAGAAAGATCTTCCTCCTCATCTAGATCCCTTTATCCTTGTGGTCTTAATCAGACTATCTGTAGAAGATCTAAGAGATCTTTCGGGCACATATCATGTGATGAGAGGGGCTAGATCCTTGTTGTTCAAGGCTCTGTATGCTATACATAGTGATTAAAATGTGACCCTGTCCTGGATCAGCAGCCAGTGAAGTAGTCTCAGTGCACCTTTCGCTGATTCCTGTCTGGGTATACTTCTAAGTAGCCTGGCTGCTGCGTTTTGTACCACTTGTAGTTTGTTCACCATGTATTTGGGTGATCCCAAGTAAAGGGAGTTCCCGTAGTCCAGTCGTGATACCACCAAGGACTGTATCACTATTCTCTGGGTCTCCTCTGGGATATGGCCTAGGATTTTACGGAGCATATGTAGTATTCCAAAACACTTGGCAGCCAATTTCCTCGCTTGTGTCTTCATGGAGAGGTTGTGGTCCCGCCACATTCCTAGGTTCTTTATGGAATTTTTGTGGCTAGGGGGATATCCCAGTCCTTTTGGCCAGCTAATGGTGGCTTATGGTGGTGAATTATTTCCTAGGAACATTAGTTCCGTTTTGTCACCATTCAGTTTCAACTTACAGCTGGTCATCCAGTTTGCAACTTTTTCCATACAAGGAACAACTTGGTTGTAATTTGACTTAGGATCCTCTGCCACTGAGACTACCAATTGAGTATCATTGGCATAGGATACGATTGATAGCCTGAATTCCTAGACAATCTCGGCAAGAGGTTGCATGTAGAGATTGAATAGAGTGGGACTAAGGGCAGAGCCTTGTGGTACTCCGCATGCAATCTCTAGAACATCTGAGTAATGTCCACGTTCTGTTACCTGGCAAGATCTGTCTTTTGAGAATGACACTTTCCAACTTTGGGCACTATCCCGGTTCCCTGTTTTCTCCAGCCTGTGAATCAGTGTCTTGTGGTCCATCATATCAAAGGCTGCATTAAGATCGAGCAGCAGGATTGCAGCAGAATCTCCATGTTCAAGGATCCCCTTGAGTTCCTTTGTGACCAACAGCAAGTCTGACTCGGTGCTTTGCAGTGGTCTAAACCCCATTTGGGTCTGGTGTAGCACTGTGTCCTCCTCTAGGAATTGGGACAGTGCCTTGTTGGCATGTTTTTTTGCAATTTTTCCTAGAATAGGTAGGAGTGAGATGAGATTGTAAAAGGTCTTTTTTCTTAGTAGGGGTCGGACTATAGCATGCTTTCAAACTTTGGGAACTCTTCCTTGGGTGAGGGATAGTGTTAAACAATGTGTGGCGCTGGTCAGAGTGGCATCCCCACCCTGTAATAAGATGTGTGGGGGAACCTGATCTTGGTGGGAGCCTGATTTAATGTTTTGTAGGATCAGGCTTGTGGTTTCCTTACATAGCACCAGAAAGTGCATTAGTGCTGTTCCTGCAGCCTTACCCAAGGGGTCCATGATTCTCATGGGTAGCGCTGTGTTGTCTTTATTTCCTTGAATGGAGTTGCAGTTATTTTCTACTTTATATTTGAAGAAGACTGCAAGGTCGTTACATCTCTCCTTTGATGAGGTTTGTGGAGATACTTCTTATTATATAGACGTGAGGGATGTGACCACTTTGAAGAGTTTTCTAATGGAATGGGTGGTAGAGTTTATTTTTTCTTGGAAATGCCTGGCTTGGGCTAATTTAATTTCATCAAGGTAAAGTCTGACAGCTTTCTTGTATTGGCCCTTGATGATTGGGTCATATGCTTTCCGCCAGTTCCTTTCAATTTTTTTGCATGTTGTTTTAGAGATGCAAGATGGTTGTTAGACCATACTGCTTTTCTCTGTGTGTATTTGGTCCCTGTCCTCTCTTTCGGACTCCATTTTTCTGTAGCTTAGTTGAGCCATTCGGCACACCGCATGTCTGCGTCTTCGACATCCCCTATCAAGATCGGGATATTCCTTTCTAGGGGTTTGATCATGCTATCTGGTATGATTCTAGGCCACTTCTTACCTGGCTTTGGGGCGTTTATTCCTATATTTTGTGTTTGTATTTTGGCCAGAGTGAAAGGAATAAGGAGGTGGTCTGACCATGGGACTGGTATGGGTGTATCTGTCTTTAGATTAGAATCATTAGAGAAGATTGCGTCTATTGTATGTCCTTTTTCATGTGTGGCCAATTGAACATGCTGTGTGAGTTGCATGGCTTCCATGTCTTGGGTTAGTCTGATTGTAGCTGAGTTATTAGGTTCGTCTAGGTGAATATTGAAATCGCCTTGTATAGGGACATATGTATGAAACAAAATTGCGATTGCAAATGCCAAAATTCGCAGAGGTATGTATGAATGCAAATCTGTGTGCAAAATAAGGAATCGCAAAATTTGTGATTCCTTAATTTGCTATTGCATTTAAGGAATCGCAAATTTTGCGATTCATTAAATGCAATGTAAGAAGCACCAAAAAAGAGCAATTGGCCTTAAGGAATCGCAAATTACCACCAACATCAAGTTGGTGGTAATTTGCGTTTTCTTTGAAAAATTCACTTTTTTCAAAGTGCAATGTGAAGCACAAACATGCTTATTTCAGGGGTACAACAGGGTGTCCTTTTGACACCCTTGAAATTGCATTCTCAATTTGCGATTCTCTAATTGCTAATCGCAAATTGAGAATGTCTTCCCATTCATTCCTATGGGCCTCTAGGCCCATAGGAATGAATGGGGAGGTATTCCTTAATTGCGAATCACAATTTGAGATTCGCAATTAAGGAATATATAGGATTCGCAAAATCTGTTGCAATCCTACATACATAGCATTTTGCGATTCTCAAATAGCAATTCGCAAAAAATCGCTATTTGAGAATTGCAAAAGAGGATTTTGATACATATGGCCCATAGTCACTGCACTTTTACTAGCAGTGATATCTGCTATCAGATCGGAGAAGGACTCTAGGAATGCATTGCAGGGTCCTGACGGCTGGTATATAAGCATTCCTGAGGCGGTATGGGTGGGGGATAGCCCAATACTGAACTGTATTGTATCACAGTTGCGTAGGGGCCTAAACCCTCAGAGTTGGCAAACTATGGGGCAGATTTACAATAACTGGCGAATCCCTGCATATCAGCAGGGATGCACCAGTTATTGTGCGCCACGGCTCCGCCACAATGGATGCGCCGCATTTACAATGCGGGGCACCATGGGGCAAAAATTGCACAAAAAGGCGGCACATGGCTGGAGTTGCGTCGCAAGCGCGATGCAGTTCCAGCAATGCTCTGGGGGGCCCTATCTTTACAATGCTGTGTCAATCCTTACGCCTGCTTCAAGCAGGCACAGGGTTTTGACGCAGCATGGGCTCAAAAGTGACTGATTGAAATCTTGTAGATTTCACTCAGCCACTTTTGGAAGGCGTTCCTGGGGCGGAAAGCCCCCCCCCCCCCCCCCCCCCCCGCAGAAACACCTACTTCTGGTGCAGGCCTTTACAACGTGACGCATCTCCCAGATGCATCACGTTGTAAATACCCCGCAGCATGGCGCATGTTTTGCGCCGCCGCTGAGTCACGTAAAAGAGGCGCAAGGGGCTTGTAAATCTGCCCCTATGTGTCCTGTGAGGGTCTGCATCGTCCAGGTCTCCTGTTGCCTATCACGCAACACAGGCATTATCCCCAAGTCAGATGTGGCTTCTGTTGTGTAGGTTGAATGGTCGTCTCCATGTAGATTAGGAAACCCCATGCCTAATGGGCTACCCATTGCAGGTCACACCTTCCTACCCCCTGCTCACCTCTTGGGTTCATGAACCCTAAAGTTAAGGTGGGTACTTTAAGAGACTTACTGTGACGCAATCTGGGTGCTCACACTCTCGTGTTTCTCTCACACTGTGATAATTCACTGCATAGAATGCAGTTTATAAGTTGTCTCTGACATACAGTTACCTTTTGCTGTGCACCCACCCTCCGGCCGTCCACGGTCACAGGGTACTATGGATTTTTTTGACCTGGCACACTTGACCCTTCAAGTACTTCTATGGGGAAACCAACGTTCCACCACCAAGATTCTGCAGGCACAGGTATAGCACCATGCAGGGACCCCATTCACTGAAGTCTCCTCAAAGTACTTTTCAGCATCATCATGTACCACCACTTGACTTTACGCTCAGAGTCTACCTCCCTTATAAGGGACACTGGGGCACACTCTTGCACCCTTGTATGTCAGTGTACAATGAAAACAAAGACAAAACATTGTTTAGAAATCATTTTTATTCTAATAGCAAATCATCATCAGTGTTTCACAACATAAAAATATGAATAATTTATCCTGGAAAGGGTCTGATCATCTGTCACCTCAAAACATCCATACTGTCGAAGACTCTGGCATACCCCTCATCTGTGACAGAGCTCTCTGCATCCGAAAAAATGTTAATGTCAGCTCTGAGATGCACACATATCCAGTCAGATACAATGGCACAAAAAAAGCCCTCAGTAAGAAACACCTTATCACACTTCTCAGAGTGTGTAGTTTATTTCTGCCCTCTCATTATCAACACACACATACACACATTTACTCAAGCCCTGTGAGAAATACAATACAGTTAACATCACCCTTTGGTGGATACGCAATCATTATCACCCTGTGATATCCACAATAATCAGACACACACATTTATACACACTCTGCACCATCAATGGCTGTGGGGGTGCACGGTTACCTATATCCTGTGATACACAGTTAATCACACCCTTTGAGGGACAGACATTTATTCATAAACACTGTCAGAACGTGTTGGTGGTGAGGCTGGATTTTGTCTTTTTATCTACCTGGACTCAAAGTACTCATGCTTCCTTTCAGATCCAAGGCGTGTTTGGTCTCATGCGGAGTCCCTCCGTGTTTGTCGCAGGCCTCTATGCTTTTGAACCTTTAGGTAGCACCTCCGGCCAACTTCGCTCGCACAATCTGTCTCAGCTGTATGTGCTTTGCAGATGGTACCCAACTGGTCATCAGGTTTATTGGTAATATTGAAGAGGCTCACCTCTTCTTTCATTGCGGCAATGGCACACTATCATAACCTTAACTCGGATAAAACTGAAGTTATGATATCTGGCAGTTCTTCATGTATATGTATATGGGCGTCCAGCTGTTGGCCAATGTACAGTCCGTTCTACTACTGTGAAGAATCTTGTTCGGTAAAACGCTCTCTCTTAAACCCCAGTAATCTAAGGTTTCAGCTGCCTGCATCCTCCATCCTAAGGTGCTGAGGAAAATCCTGCCCTTTCTTCCTAAAGAATCACATTGATCTATCATTCAAGCAGTTGTAGAGTCTAGAATCGATCATGTGGATGACATCTATCTGGGCCTCCCTGCATGTGCCACTGTCAACTTCAGATTGTGCATAATGCAACAGCCTGCCTGCTCCTTAATTTGTGGTGTCATTCCTCCATCTCTGGCTACCTCACAGCATTACACTAGTTTACAAACAAAAAGGTAATATTTAAAAAATCTGTGCATCTGTTTAAAAGCCATTCATAAAATCGTCCCTCTATTTGTCCAGTGCACATATTCCAGGCATGTATCCTCCTATCTCATGTGCTCCTCTTTGGCTTGTTTAGGTCTTGCCTAAGACACCGCATGTGCTCTCTGCTGCGAGTCAAATATGATTACAGTGAGTTTAGAGCGCACTCATTAATTACCATTGGTTGGCTTGTCACTCACATTTGCTTACTTCTTATTCGCCAGTGTCGGTGGGCTTACCTTCCTCTTCTGGTATTTGTTCCTCTCCTGGAGCGGAGACCCCTTGTGTCCTTTCACTACTTGTTTTTCAAATGCTACTTTTTTCTTTTCGTTTAAGCACCGTAAGAGTGTGCATGAGTTTTCAACTGTATCCATTGTCTATTTAGTGTTCCTCTTTCTCGCTTGTGTTTCTCTCCTTCCCTCAATATACTTTCTCACTTCCTCCCCACCCACCCATCTTCCATTGCAGTTCTTACTTCCCCACCTCCCTCAATTATCGGTGTGCTTTCCCTTCCCCCGTTGTCCATTTGCTTCCACATCCCCGCCTTACGAAACTCTCCGATATCAGTTGGCTTCCCCATCCCTGCCCACCCTCAACTGCCCATTTGGTTCTGCATTTGCACGCCCACCCTCCATCCATTGTCCGCATGCTTCCCCATTGTTGTCCCTCACTTGCACTTATCGCCCCATACACAACTTTCTCTACTGCCCCCTCCTTCTGTGATGCCTCGTCCCCGGTCTGCACTCCACCCCAAAACACTCCCCATTTTGTATGCTTTTTAAAAAAAAAAGTGCATTAGCACAGTTGCGAAAAAGCACATTGCACACAGATCTCAGACTACCAAATAAAACAAGCATCAGAAAGCATAAAAGGAGACACGGCCTGGCGGGCGTGAAACTGAAAGTACAGCAGGCCGGCCGTGAATAATTAGGGGATGAGAAATGCGCTGGGAGGAGAAATGCAGAGCGCCCGCTGAGATGCTTGTGGGAGGGAGGCTGGGCTGCCTTTGATGTGGTAATGCGAGGCAGGCAGGCAGGTGGCTGGTGGCATTGTGCACGCGCTTTTTAGGGCTTGCGCTTGCGCAATGACCTAAAAAGCACACATGCACTGCATGGAATCGCCAGTGGTTAAACTCTGGATAAGCCACTATAGAGCTTCGTCAGCTATGCGCAAGCGCCTCAGCAGGCGAGCCCTAAAAAACCTCTTTTTCTAGGCACACTCATCTGTGTTGCTGTGCGACTTCAAAATTACGTGGCAGCCGTGTCATAGTGCTTTTCTTTCAACACTTTACATTATTTTCAGCCATGCTACTCAGCAGCGCAGCATAGCTAATAATCATTGCCAAAGACAAAAGGTCTCAAAGGCGAGACCTATTGGCTTTGCCAATGCAATTTGTCGAGCTGGCAAAGCTGTTTCCTATCAGGCTGCCACAGGCTGCAAAAACCAGGAATTCTTTTCCTTTAGAGCGCAGATGCCAGTAGCTACCTCAATAGGAGGACATTGAAAACCTGCTTTTCTTAAACTATCATTGTTACCTTGACTTACAGTATGTGTAACTGAACACCAGGACTACCCTGTACACCAGTTAACTCCACAAATATAATAATATATGGCGGAGGGCACACCATTATTCTCACCTTATGATGATCAAAGTTATTGACACAAACTTATTTTCACACTCCGTGGAACAGTGTTATTCAGTCCTGTGATACTTATTCACGCAGAATTCCTCCTTATATGACACAGTGATTTACAAACTGAAACATGATTATTCATTTCAAGTGATTCATGCATTACAGCTAACTGCATTGTATGGGCTACAGTTATTTACACTTTGTTTGTTATCCATTATTCTCCCACCCGCCGCACCATGGGCCTCATTTATGAGGCCGTGCGTCACTTTTACGCCGCCGGTGCGTCACTTTTTGTGACGCACCAGTGGCGTAAAAAATGCGTCTTGTTGCGCCATATTTACAAAGTGACGTATCTAGGTAGATGCGTCACTTTGTAATCCCCTGTGCCACATTATACCTGCGCCAGGTATAATGTATGCAAGGGGGGGTATTGACGCAAGGAAGGGTCGTAGAAGTGACGCAGTGAAATCTATGAGTTTTCACTGCGTCACTTTTAGGACTCCGTTGCATCAAAATCTTGCGCCTGCCTCACAGCAGGCGTAAGACTGACGCAGGCCCTTTCACATGGAGCTTGCCCCAAGTGAAAGGACACATTGCTGGAGTTGCGTCACTTTTGTGACACACTCCAGCAATGCGTCACTTTTGTGCCTACAGATACGTCATAAATACTGACGTGTCTGTAACTCCTTGCGACATGATGCGCCATACTGTAAATATGACGCACCATTTGTGTCGCAAGGAGGGCGCAATGAAAAGTGACGCATCGCTGTTTTCACGCAGCGATGCGTCACTTTTCATAAATGAGGCCCCATCTCTATAGTTCATAGAACCAAGAATGTTACATGCGCCCTACTTGGGCCCACCTATTGTGTTTGTGTGTGCTTTGGGGAAGAATGCGGACATCCAATCCAATCCATGCTCCGGGCCTGCTTTTTGGCTCACTGGTTCATCCGCGTCAAACAGGGCTCCTCTGACTCCAGCCTGGTGCTAGGGAATGACCCAAATTGTGCCCTCAGATGTTTGCCTTTAAATCTGTTTTAGGGCTCTCATTTGCTTCGGAGCAGTTTTCAGTCTTTACTGTGGTGTTTCCTCACATTTAAATTAACCAGCCTTCTTTCTGTAGTTTCTGGTCGGCTGCCTGCAGAAGTTTTGTTGTGCTGCCTCTGCAGCTTTCAGCTTTGTTATATAAGTACATCATATGTGTTTTCCATTTATGAATCGACCTGGATTTTTTAAATATCTGTCTGTCCTTCTTGGCACACCATTTCTTGGTTTTACCTGTTTCCTGAATAGTGCTTTTAGTCTCTGCCAGGAGTGTCACTTACCTACCATCTTCGAGCTTCCAAGCTTCATGCTAGCATCTCCTGCAGTCAGCTTGTGTGGTTATCCTGTTTTCAGATCGCCCTGTGTTGGCAGGAAACATACGGTTTCCATGTCTTCGCTGCTTTTCCATGCGTCTTACCTGTGCTTGCTTCCTGTGCCTGGCTGCAGTCACTCCTTGGTACTGCTCTGTGCCTGTACTCATGATGTTCTGCTTATCTTCTTCCTGCAACTTATCTTGTACTACTGAGGATATTCTCTTTCTTTCTATGAACTATGGTAGCCGCTTTTCCATTCTCTTATCTATTAAACTTCGGTGGTTACCTTTTCTTTCTCTATCTCTGGATCTTGGTAGCCACCTTTCCTCTAGTTTCCAGTCTCAGCTCTGTTGACCAGGTTGGCTCCATTCGTTCAACTACAGTCAGGTCTCTGGGTTCTCCTTGAGTCCGGATGGTTGGGCCAGATGTAGCAGGCCAAATAGCAATCTTAAATGCCGAAATTCTCAGAATTTCAGCCTTTGCAATCACAATTTGGCTTTGAGCAATGCAGGTAAGATTAAACATACTCGCAAAATAAGGAATCGCAAAAATTGAGATTCCCTATTTAGCGATTGCATTTTTGCGATTCCTTAAATGCAATGTAAGTAGCACAAAAGAAAGTGCACTTTAGCCTTAAGGAATTGCTAATTACCACCAACTTCAAGTTATTGGTAGTTAGCGATTTCCTTTAAAAACGCACTTTTTTGCTTTTTTTAAAGTGCCATGTGGCACACAATCATGCCCTTAGGGCATGTATGTGCGCCACATGTGCACACATGCACATTTCAGGGGTGCAACAGGGTGTCCTTTTGGAACACTTGCACCCATGAAATTGCGCCTGCAATTTGCGATTGCCTCTTGGTTACTCGCAAATTGCGGTCACAAATCCTATTCATTCCTATGGGCCTCTTGGCCCATAGGAATGACTGGGATGGTATTCATTGATTGCAAATCTCAATTTGTGATTCGCAATTAAGGAATATTAGGGAAACGCAAATATTTTTGCGATTCCTACGTACATTCAATTTAGCGAGTCCTTAATCGCTATTAAGGACTTGCTAAATTGAATTTACCTACATCTGGCCCTAAGTGGCATCTTCGAAGTGACTTTCTCATGAGACACAGAGTAAAGCCGACCGAGCAGTTATTCACAGCCTGTGGAATACACAGCTATTCACATGGGGAAGGAGGGGTAGAACCGACACAGCGCTGTAGGGCCTATGATGAAAACAGGTGCTTACACTCTAGGTTAGTTCACAGCATGTAATACACACAATTGGTCTCACACTTTGGTACACACTCATTTATTAAAATTGTGGGACTGTACGCAGTCACACGCCGTGATGTAGATTTATTCCCACAATTTGAGGCTCACAGAGTTATTCTGAGTTATTCCACACTCTGATGCTCACACATTTATGCAAGCAATGTAAAACCCATGTATTCACCTTCTATGGAACTAGGGCTTACACCACTATTCACACCCAGCAATACCCACCATAGGGGAGATGGTCACTCTAAATGTGTGAAATAGACAGTTTTTCGCACTGTGTTGGACGCAGTCATTTACACTTGGTTTCAAACAATTATTCACACCCATCAGGGTTCACAGAGACATTCACACTCTTTGATATACCCTGTAAATCACCCCCATATGAACGACAGTTATTCACACCCTGTGATAAAGACACCTATTCACACTCTGTAGCACACACACATTTTTTCATATCCTATGATCTACATTTCACACGCTCTGTAATGCTTAGATATGACACAATATGCACATTTACATATAATAACCAGTATAAGTAGCAAAAATGTAAAATTCTACATATTAATACCCACATCACTGAAATCACCCACTCAGAGAGAGCCCACACCCCATATTTATGCAGGTGACAAGCAGGGTGTTGTGGGGAGTCTGGCATGAGGCGGGGCTCACGGTGATAGACAGCTCTACTATAAAGTGCCAAGAAGCGGGAATACTTTTCACAAGTTTTAACTGATATAAAAAGTAGGAGACATTCTCCTGCCTGCCTGTCTCCACCAGGCTCAGTTTGGGTGAGTGCAGGGGACAGTGGGGTGTCTGAAAGGGAGGGGTCCCAAAAGGCATCCTAAAGCGTAGACAGCATTACACAAAAGACTGAAGGTAGCAAGGGCCAGCGCTGGAGACAAGACGGGGTGGAAAGCCCTATGGGATGAGAGATGTACAGGGCATTTGGTGGTGTGTATGTGCGTATAATTCACATGCAGCATGTTTAGAACACACCCTTAATTGCCCCTTTTAAGAGTTATGACCAAACGCTGTACTGGCACCACATGCTATGCCGGAGGGAGGAAATGACCCCTGGTTAGGGCAAGTGAGACACAGAGGCAGGTTGAGACAGGCAGGCGGTTTACGGTTATTTACAGAGAGGCTCCTCCATGTTTGATCCACATCGATAGACCTGGGGTACAACTTCTGGCAGATACACTCAACCTGGAAGTAATATATGGCCACCAGTGTTCCTCTATCTGGAAGATGTTGATGAAGAACCTGCAGGTAGATCTGCCCTCAGTGGTGGATGGGGTGGAGATATGTGCATGGCTGGACCCACCAAACCCCTGATACAACAGACAGATGTTTATAGACACCACTCCCACCTCGCATGGTCTTCTACAGCACGTAAGGATTGATCGAACAGCTGAGCCCCCCTCTACTTGTGCAGCAGATGGGCAGAGGTGGGAACAACTGCTGGCTGTGCAAGCTCTTCTACTTGCACTGCAAGCTGGAGTGACAGAATCCTATGTCTGTCGAGACCACCTCTTACCGGTACATCAGTATGCGGACGCGAGCCACTGCTAACAGTACACCAGTCCTCTTCTTGTACAACAGGAGGACGTGGACATCAGCCCCTGCTGGCATAGCACCAGTCTATAACTTGTATGGCAAGTGGCCGCAGACAAGAGTCATTGCAGGCAAGGACTCATCGCTTGACTTGAACATCAAGTGGAGGTGGACAAGAGTCATTGCAGGCAGGGACCCATCCCTTGACTTGAACATCAAGTGGAGGTGGACAAGAGTCATTGCAGGCAGGGACCCATCCCTTGACTTGAACATCAAGTGGAGGTGGATAGGTTCTGCTGCCTGCGTGAGGCGCCTTTTATTTGTACAGCAAGTGGACGCGGCTTCCATCGCAGTGGTTGCGGCCTAGCTTCTCGCCCTGTTCTGATACCAAGCAGCGCACCAGTGGTAGGTTATGCTGGTGCAGGGATGAGGCTGCAGTTGCAGCGTTGTTGAAGTGGTTGTCAGCACAGTTATCCCGCGACGGGTTGGAGAGCCGGCGGCGAGAGCGCAGTTCACGGCGGTCAGAGAGCTGCTGCCGGAGGTCAGAGACACGTTCTTCTTTCTACAGAAAGAGAGAGAGAGGGGATAGTGCATGAAAAGCAGAGAAGAGATATGACAAAGATCCACACTTGTAAGATTACATTTCTTGAGCATTCTCCCTCTTTGTTGCAAGTCAGGTTGAACCCTTCAAAGCGATTCTCTTTGGGTCTGTGTCCTAAAACATTTCCCATGAGTAGCCATGACATAATCCTGACTCATTCCAGACTCCAGAATTACCTACTAGTGGAAAAGGTTTGTAAATGGGGCCCTGTGTGTGCATGCATGTTTGGGTGTCTGCTCATGGACACCCCGCCGCAGTCTGAATTTACTGATGCCTGTCTTTTCTTTTTCTGTATAACAAGCAACTTAGCATAAATATGTCATCCCATGATTTTCCAAAACCCTCGGCCAGTGTAGTAGCAGCCTCTCAACCATGGTGGACATTGGAGGAAACAGCAGGAATGAAACTGCACTAGAAGTTCCAGCTAGAGCTGCAGCACACACGAAAAGAGGAATATGCCTTCCAGGATTGTTTTTGTGCAGGAAAGTGTCCCTTCTGGCACAAAAATAATCCTGCATGCAACACTTGCTGCGCTGCACTGCGGCACAGGCTCATACATGAGCCCCTATGTATCTTTGTGCTACTGGCTTACCTGCTTTCTTTGCAGTTTAGAATAAATAATTTAACTATACCTTAAGTAGGAAGTCTCATGTGGTGATGGTTGAAGGTCTTCACTCTCTCCATCATGCTGGCTAGTGCAGAGAACTAGGGCCATATGTATCATGCAAAATCGCAATCGCAAAGGCCGAAATTCGCAGAATGTATGAAGCAAAACTGGTGCAAAATAAGGAATCACAAAATTTGCGATTCCTTATTTTGCAATTGCATTTAAGGAATCGCAAATTTTGCGATTCCTTAAATGCAATGCATGTAGCAAAAAATGTTTGCAAAATGCCCTTAAGGAATCGCAAATTACCACCAACCTCTAGTTGGTGGTAAGTTGCGAATTCCTTGAAAAATGCAAATTTTTGCATGTTTCAAAGTGCCATGTGACGCACATACATGCCCTGAGGGCATGTATGTGCGCCACATGTGCACCCAAGCATATTTCAGGGGTGCAACTGGGTGTCCTTTGGACACCCCTGCACCCTTGAAATTATTCTCAATTTGCGATTAGCAAATTGCGAATCGCAAATTGAGAATAACTTCCCATTCATTCCTATGGGCCTCCTGGCCCATAGAAATGAATGGGAAAGTATTCCTTAATTGCGATTCGCAATTTGCGAATCGCAATTAAGGAATTTTAAGGAATCGCAAAAAAATGCGATTTTGTACATACATACCCATTTGCGATTCTCAAATAGCGATTTCTTAAAAATCGCTATTTGAGAATCGCAAATGGGTATCTTGATACATATGGCCCCTAGTGTCAATCTTTATGTGTAATCAGGTACAGGAAACTGAAAGCAGAATCTGCCACATATATTAAACCCCTCCTCACCTCAGAGATAATCTTCTCCAGTTCCCGGTTTTCTTTCTCCAGCAGACGGGACTTCTCCTCCTCGTTGTTGTTGGTGGAGGAGCCTGTCTTCATCGTGTCCTGTTGCTCTGACTGCCACTCCCCACGGGTGATCAGACGGCGCATCTGAGAAGAAAGCAAAAACGAAATATGCAGTGAGACAAGTTACTTGTTTTGGTGCTCTGTCTAACCGAGTGTTTCCTTCCAGAGATGCTCCGCAAATAAACATGACACTCTGGATGCCTCTAGCACTAGACACAACACTTTAGAGGATACCTGTAGATCGAAGTGGATCAGCAACTGCGCGGACGAATTCGCCCCACTGAGGACCCCGCCCAGCAGACCCGGCAGCAAGAAGGCCCCATGGTTCACCGACGAACTCAAGAGCTCCAAGAAGAACTGCCGAGCCCTCGAGAAAGCCTGGAGAAGGGAACCAACACCGGACAACATGACCACCCTCAAGCTTGCCACTCGGAAGCACCACCAACTGATCCGCGCCACCAAGAAAACTGCATTCAAGGACCGGCTGGACAACAACGCACACAACTGCAAGGAACTCTTCAACATCGTGAAAGAGCTCTCCAACCCCAACACCGGAAACAACGACATCACCCCATCGCAAGACCTCTGCAACTCCCTCGCCTCCTACTTCCACAACAAGATCGCGGACATACACAACAGCTTCAGCACCCAACCGACGCATGCCACGACCGAACCACCGCCCCCCACCACCACCCTCCGCGCCTGGACTCCGATCAGCACCGAAGACACCGTCCGCATGATGAACTCCATCCACTCCGGATCTCCAACCGACCCCTGCCCTCACCACGTCTTCAACAAGGCCGACGCTGTCATCGCACCCCACCTGCGGGACATCATCAACACCTCCTTCGACGCCGCCACCTTCCCGGAGAGCTGGAAGCACGCCGAACTCAGCGCCCTACTCAAGAAACCTACAGCGGACCCCACCGAACTCAAGAATTACCGCCCCATCTCGCTCCTCCCGTTTCCAGCCAAAGCCATCGAGAAGACCGTCAACAAACAGCTGGCCGCCTTCCTCGAGACAAATGGATCCCTCGACCGCTCACAGTCTGGCTTCCGAGCCAACCACAGTACCGAGACCGCCCTCACCGCTGCCACCGATGACATCCGAGCCCTGATGGACAACGGGGAAACAGCGGCCCTCATCCTCCTAGACCTCTTGGCGGCATTCAACACTGTCTGCCACCGCACCCTAGTGCAGCGCCTCAGCAACGTCGGAATCCAGGAGAAGGCACTGGAATGGATCATCTCCTTCCTCGACGGAAGAACTCAGAGAGTACGTCTACCACCGTACAAGTCAGAGGCCACCGAAGTCATCTGCGGCGTCCCTCAAGGATCCTCGCTGAGCCCCACCCTCTTCAACGTCTACATGAGCCCCCTCGCGGCCATCGCACGGCAACACAACCTCAACATCATCTCCTACGCTGACGACACCCAGCTGATCCTCTCCCTGACCAACGACCCCGCCGCCGCCAGAGCCAACCTTCACGAAGGGATGAAAAACGTAGCCGAGTGGATGACGACCAGCCGCCTGAAACTGAACTCAGACAAGACGGAAGTCCTCATCCTGGGCTCCTCGCCCTCCGCCTGGGACGACTCCTGGTGGCCCCCCGCCCTGGGCACCGCACCCAAACCGACAGACCACTCACGCAACCTGGGCTTCCTCCTGGACTCCTCCCTCTCCATGACCAGACAAGTCAACGCCGTCTCCTTGTCGTGCTTCAACATCCTGCGCATGCTACGGAAGATCTTCCGGTGGATCCCCACAGAGACCAGGAAGACGGTCGCCCAGGCCCTCGTCACCAGCCGACTGGACTACGGCAACGCCCTCTACGCCGGAACCACCGCCAAGCTCCAGAAGAGACTCCAGCGGATACAGAACACCTCAGCCAGACTCATCCTCGACATCCCACGACACAGCCACATCTCCGGACATCTGAGAAACCTGCATTGGCTCCCCGTCAACAAAAGAATCACCTTCCGTCTCCTCACCCATGCACACAAAGCCCTACACGATCAAGGCCCGAGCTACCTCAACAACCGCATCAACTTCTACGCTCCCAAGCGCCATCTCCGATCAGCCAGTCATGCCCTCGCCGCCGTCCCCCGCATCCGAAGAACGACAACAGGAGGAAGGTCCTTCTCCTACATGGCCGCCAAGACCTGGAACTCCCTCCCACCCGACCTGCGCCTGACCCAAGACCACCTCTCCTTCAGGAAGAAGCTCAAGACCTGGCTGTTCGAGCAGTAGCAGCAACCCCCCCCCCCCAAGCGCCTTGAGACCCTCCGGGTAAGTAGTGCGCTCTACAAATTTCTTGATTGATTGATTGATTGATAGAGCTCAAAACAATATTTCTGTTGTGGCCTACAGAAATCGATACAACATTCTAGATAAAGCCTTCTGAGCAGGCCAAAATGTTCTAGATGAAACCTCAGGAAAACTCAATACACTAGGAGAGCCCACTATTCCAGGCAGGGTTCCATGACAAAATATTGTGTTAAAAATATCGAGGCACATCAATATTGTGACAAAAATATTGTTTAAATGAATACCATTTTCCTATACTTATAATAGTATATTGTGTAAAATATCCAAAACAAGGCAGGAATATTGATTACTCAAAATACATTTACACTGTAAAGCAATATTTTAATAATACTACAGTTAAACGTAATACAATGTAAACTACATAATTTTAATGAATTACAGACACGTTTATACATAAAAAACAGTAAGACAATTTTTCAAATGCATTAAAATTAAAGAGTAAAAATAAAGTTAATTAAAAATTTTACAAAATGTATACAACTCCACAAAAAAATAAAATGTAAATGTAAACATAGGACTTTAATAAATAAATATATATATGTATATATGTGTAATTATATTATCAACATATTTTCAATAAAAAATCTCGAAAAAGCAATTAGGAAAATATATATACCAAAATATAACAATGAAACTAATATAATAAATATAAAAATTCAGTTAAAAAAATAATATGGACCATAAAAATAGAAATATTAAAAAGAATTAAACATACGATATTAAGTAGCCATAAAAGAAATTACTGCAAATGCCGGTCACAAACATTACATTAAGAGGCTGATTATGAATGTGGTTCGAGGCTTTCTGACCGACATGGTCGTTTTGCAATCCAACGGCCTAATTTCCATGTCGGCGGTCGGAACGGAGAACCCACCGGTTATTCCGAGGAGGTTCCGACTGGCTCTTGAAGTCTTCCGGCTGGTCGGAATCGCACCGTATGGACGGCGTTTCCGTCGTCGGGATTACGATGTCGGTTTCCCATAGCCTTTCAGTGCCGGCCTTTCCGATATGGAAAGGCTCTCGGAAAGTGACTTTGGGGGTCCCTACCAAGGCCCCCTTGCCTCAGAGGCCTAAAGTTGTTGGCCACAGGGTGCAGGCTTTTACACATACCCCTTTTCTTTATGGGTGCCTGTGTTACATCTGGTTTAAGGCCATAACACAAGCTCCCTTAGATTAATGGGAGTATCCGACCGACCAGTGTTCGGTTGCATCTTAATCAGACAGTCGGAATCGCTGACTGGAGGTTGGTTGTTCCGAGATGGTGTCAGTTGGAGGCAACTCTGACTAACATTGTAATAAGCCCCAAAGTATTTTACTTTCATTGGATTATTTTACTATTCCCCACTCTATCATATGAAACAGTAAGGTAAGTGTTGGACTTCGGAGATGTTATAGTTACTTTTCCTCATCCTGTCTAAACAACAGCAGGGAAAGTGTTGGACTCTGGAGGGGTTAGATTTAATACTCACACTTCAATCCAAGCAACTGTATGGACAGTGTTGTACTCTGGAGGGTTACATTTAGTATTCCTGCTCCAGTCTTTGCAACAGTAGAGAAAGTGTTGTACTCCGGAGGGGTTACGTTTCCTATTAACACTTCAGTCCAAGCGACAGTTCAGAAAATGTAGGACATTGAAGGAACAATATATAACATTCCACCTCCTAATCATTTTGTACAAAACATTTAAATAACGAGAATAAAAAATAAAATCATATTCTGAATAAAAAATACATGTTATGTATTACTAAAAGTAAATTAGAAAATATGCAACACTATTAAAAAAAAACTTGTGATAACATTTACTTCCCTACCACAAAAAAACAGGATCACCAAAAAGACATTACTGATTACAATTTTGGCGGTGCAGGAGCAGATGGCACGCAACAGCCACACTCCCACACCGCCAAAACTTACTGCCGCCCGCCTGATTACAAGTATTTTTGTGGTCTTGCAGACAGAGGCATTGGTGGTCCTGCGGCAGTGTAGTTTAAAGGCTGATGGTGAGCCTTAAACTGCACAGTTGCGGGACCGCCAGTGCACATTCCTGCATGGGAAGAAATGCACCATGTCGTGAATTCCTTCCTGTGCAGGAACTGGGGGTGTAAAAATACAGGGGAGCACAACATGTGCCCCCTGCATGCAGTCCTCTACGCCAGCAGTTTCATGGAGATAGAACCTCAATGAGACAGCTGGCGGTGAGGAAAGTCATAATATGCTTGCCGGTGCCTCAGGGCACCACCAGGCATATTGTGGTCCTTAGACTGCCGGGCCACTGCACCCTGGTGGTTGCGGCGGTGCAATGGGGGTCCGATCGACTAGTCATAATAGGGAGGTCTGACCGCCGGTGCAGCGGTGACTGGACCACCACCGGCTGGGCTCCAGAAGTCTGGCGGACCGTGGACCACCAGACTCATAATCAGGTCGTGAATAGTAAATACATATTAAATACATTAAATATTAAATAGATTAAATACAATAACAAAAATGTTAAAAAGGAAAAATACATTTTACAACAATATTAAAACATTTAATCCTATATTATTCAATGAAAGAAAGTGCGTACTATTTCCAACACTAAACAAAAGAATATTCAATTAATCAAGTAAATATAATTAACCATTAGTTCAAAGAATACTGTAATTTCAAAACCTTCCCACCCTATTATGCTCCAAATCCTCCAACCTGCTACTAAATTATACATTACTCACAAACATGTAAATGTTTAAATATACTGTACAATTAAAAAAAAGACATTAATAGAATTATAATATAAAACAATTTACATAATCATGAATTAAACACTAAGGACCTCATTATGATATCGGTTGGAAACTAAAACCAACCGACTCTTTGACGGAATCGGTTCTGACCGACTAGTGTTCGGTGAGTCCGAATGACTAATTACGATGCTTCTGAACACCGTTCGGAAAGTCTCCCACTGACTTCATTGGAAACCTGTGTTCCGACCTACAACACAGGCTCCCATTCAAAAATTGTGGTAGCTGCGGAAAACCTTGCACCCTGTGGTGGGCACCCCATGGTGCCTACCTCATTGTGCATGTTAGCATTCATATAAAATTAGTAGTAATTTAAAAATCGTCCTACTCTATTCCCCAACAAAAACCAACAAACCGCTGCTACAATAAAAAAATTATGAACATTTAAAAAAGTAACTATCTAGAAAAAATAAAAAAGCGAAACTTAAATGCATAAAATAACTAATAAACAACTGAACAATGAAAATAAATATCAATTACATATTTGATTAACAATACCAATTTAACAACATTAAATTAATTATAATTTAAATTACTTCCCAACCTATTTCCCTACAATCACAACCTTCTACTACATTAAACATTACTAACTTTAAAAAATGTGACATTTCAAAATATAGTACAAATAATAATAACCACTATACTAACAATAATAACACCTACAATTATTATTTTATTTAATATATAATAAATAATCAAAAAAAATATTTTTGCAACTATGGTTACGTAAATGATAGTAAATCAAACAATGTTATATACCCGTGGCACTCATAGTTCGGCCGGCAGGCCACCAGCGGCCCGGCAGGCCTTCCTTGGTGTCCCACGGACCTTGCAGGTAATGTACCCATGGCCCTCAGAGAGAGAGAGAAAGTGGAGAGAGAGAGAGAGTAGAGGGAGAGAGATATAAGAGAGAGAGAGAGAGAGAGAGAGAGAGAGAGGAGCAAGAAAGACAGTGGCAAGAGAGTGGAGAGAGTAGAGAGAGAGAGACTGACTGACTGAGAGACTGACTGACAGAGAGAGAGAGACTATCAGAGACTGACTGACTGAGGGAGAGAGACATGGAGAGAGACTGACTGGCAGAGAGAGACTGACAGAGAGAGAGAGAGAGACTGACAGAGAGACTGACAGAGAGACTGACTGACAGAGTGACTGACAGACAGAGACTGACAGAGAGGGAGACTGAGAGGGAGAGAGAGAGAGAGAGAGAGAGAGACTGACTGACTGACTGAGGTAGAGAGAGAGACTGACTGACTGAGGGAGAGAGAGACTGACTGACTGAGAGAGAGACTGACTGACTGACAGAGAGAGAGAGACAGACTGAGAGACAGAGAGACTGACTAACTGACAGAGACTAACTGACAGAGACTGACTGACAGAGAGACTGACTGACAGAGAGTGAGAGAGACTGACAGAGAGAGACAGACTGACAGAGAGAGAGAGAGACTGACTGACAAGAGAGAATGATTGACAGAGAGACTGACAGACAGAGACTGACAGAGAGGGAGACTGGGAGAGAGAGACACTGACTGACTGAGAAAGAGACTTACTGACAGAGAGAGATAGAGACTGACTGACAGAGAAAGACTAACTGAGTGAGAGACTGACTGACAGACAGAGAGAGAGAGACTGAGTGACTCAAGGGAGAGAGACTGACTGAGGGAGGGAGAGAGAGACTGACTGACTGAGGGAGAGAGATACAGACAGAGAGAGAGAGAGAGACTGACTGAGAGAGACGGACTGACTGAGAAAGAGAGTTGACTAAGAGAGACTGACTCACTAAGAGAGAGAGAGACTGACTAAGAGAGAGAGAGAGACAGACTGACAGAGAGAGACTGACAGAGAATGACAGGGAGAGACTGACTGAGAGAGAGGTTGACTGACTGAGACTGACAGAGAGAGACTAAATGACTGACTCAGGGAGAGAGAGACAGACTGAGAGAGACAGAGAGAGAGACTCGCGGAGAGAGACTGACTGACTAACAGAGACTGACTGACTGAGAGAGACTGACGGAGGGAGAGAGACTGACTAAGAGAGACTGACTGAATTAGAGAGAGAGAGATACTGACAGAGAGAGAGAGAGAGAGAGACTGACAGAGAGAGAGAGAGAGAGAGAGAGAGAGACTGACTGAGAGAGAGAATGACTGACTAAGACTAACTGAGGGAGAGACTGAGACTGACTGAGAGAGAGACTTATTGACTAACAGAGAGAGACTGACTAAGAGAGAGAATGTGTGAGAGAGTGACAGTCTGACAGAGAGAGACTGACAGAGAGACTGTCTGACAGAGTGAGACTGTGACAGAGTGACTGTCTGACAGAGAGAGACACTGACATAGAGATAGACTGACTGAGAGAGACTGACTGACTAAGAGAGACTGACTGGCTAAGAGAGAGTGACTGACACAGAGAGAGAGAGATTGACTGACTGAGAGAGAGAGACTGACAGAGAGTGACTGGCTGACTGAGAGACTGGCTGACTGGCTGAGAGAGAGAGACTAACTGACTGAGAGAGAGACTGACCGAGAGACTGACTGACTGAGAGAGAGAGAGATTATCAGAGACTGACTGACTGAGGGAGAGAGACATGGAGAGAGACTGACTGGCAGAGAGAGACTGACTGAGAGAGAGAGAGAGACTGACAGAGAGAGACTGACAGATTGACAGAGAGACTGACTGACAGAGTGACTGACTGAGAGAGAGAGAGAGACTGACTGACTTAGAGAGAGACTGACTGACCGAGGGAGAGAGAGACTGACTGACTTAGAGAGAGACTGACGGACTGAGAGACAGAGAGACTGACTAACTGACAGAGAATGACTAACGGACAGAGACTGACTTACAGAGAGACTGACTGACAGAGAGTGAGAGCGACTGACAGAGAGAGACAGACTGACAGAAAGAGAGAGAGAGAGAGAGAGAGAGAGAGAGAGAGACTGACTGAGAGAGAGACTGACTGATGGATAGACGCACTAGAAGAGACTGACAGACAAGAGACTGACAGAGAGGGAGACTGAGAAAGAGAGAGACACTGACTGACTTAGAGAGAGACTTACTGACTGAGAGAGAGACTGACTGAGAGAGAAAGACTGACTGAGAGAGAGACTGACTGACAGACAGAGAGAGAGACTAAGTGACTGAGGGAGAGAGACTGACTGACTGAGGGAGGGAGAGAGAGACTGACTGACTAAGGGAGAGAGATACAGAGAGAGAGTGAGAGAGAGTGAGAGAGACTGACTGACTGACTAAGAGAGACGGACTGACTGAGAAAGAGAGTTGACTAATAGAGAGAGAGACTGACTGACTGAAAGAGAGAGAGAGACTAAATGACTGACTCAGGGAGAGAGACAGACAGAGAGACAGAGCGAGAGACTTGCGGAGAGAGACTGACTGACTAACAGAGACTGACTGACTGAGAGAGACTGACTGACAGAGAGACTGACTGACTGAGAGAGAGACTGACTGACGTAGAGAGAGAGAGATACTGACAGAGAGAGAGAGAGAGACTGACAGAGAGAGAGACTGACTGAGAGAGAGAATGACTGACTAAGACTAACTGAGGGAGAGACTAAGACTGACAGAGAGAGACTGACTGACTAACTGAGAGAGAGACTGACTAAGAGAGAGAATGACAGAGAGTGACTGTCTGACAGGGAGAGACTGACAGAGAGACTGACTGACAGAGAGACAGTCTGACAGAGAGAGACTGTCTGACAGAGAGATAGACCGACGGAGAGAGACTGACTGACTGAGAGAGACTGACTGGCTAAGAGAGTGACTGACTGAGAGAGAGAGAGACTGACTGACTGAGAGAGAGAGAGACTGACTGACAGAGAGTGACTGACTGACAGAGAGAGAGACTGACTGACTGAGAGACTGACTGGCTGAGAGAGAGAGACTAACTGACTGAGAGAGAGACTGACAGAGAGACTGACTGACTGAGAGAGAGAGAGAGAGAGAGACTGACTGACAGAGAGAGTGAGAGACTGTGATGGGATTGGGGTCAAAGTGTGTATGAAGATAGGCAATTCCTCTTAAGATTGCTACTGTGTGCTAATAAAAATGCATTATCAAAATGTACTCTTTGTAATTACATCTGCTTTTGAAATACTGCATTGTCGCATTGTTTAATGATTTGAAACGGGTCTGATTTTTTTCTACTCTAGCCCCACCCCCCACTGATGCCACCCCCACTGACCCCACCCCTACTGGTGCGGCACTCGGCCACAAACCTCACTGTAATTTTGGCCCCCGACAGAAAGTTTGTGAGTACCCATGTTATATACCAAAATAAAAAAAGATATTCTTGCCAATGATATTCTGTTACACGATACCTCCGGACAAATAATATTTTTGACACAATATGTATGTATCGCAAAATTAAAAACTTGATATTTTGTCCAAACACCTCTAGAACTTGGCAGAGTACTTGAGGCAAGGTTTTCAACTTGGGAATGCACTATGTCCAAGATGAGGCTTTACCAATGACAAGAACACAACTTCCCTTTTTCTGTTGCCTGTACCTCTCCACTGCACCCCAACATTGTTTTTGCTCCCCTGATGGCCAGGTCACACTGTTTGGCACATAGACGTCAAAAGATAGGGTACACACTTGATGTAATCTCTCACATTTTGTCTCTATTTAAGAACTACCAGTCACGCACCTTTGGAACAAAGAGTACCACCAGTGTGATGTAGGCCGAGAACACCACAGCCAGTGCAGCAAACGCAAAGGCAGCATCCTGCTGGCTGTTCAGGATCATAGTGACCGGAGCTGTGATGAGACAGAGAACCTGTAGGAATGGGAGGAATATTAGAGTTTGTATTAGCTGCAGAGAAGAACCATTATACATTGACCCGGAGAGCACATTGATGAATAAAAAGCCAGTTGATTCTAGTATCACTCATCCAAGTATTACTATTTCTAAAATCCCAATATCCAAATTACATCTTTTTGAGGTACCTCAGACTGTGGTCAATGCTGTCTTTAGTCATCCTAAGGTTTACCTCTAGTTGTTCCATGATGGTCAAAGTTGGTATTTCATAAAGTTTATGTGATGAGGATGAGAGAGGGTGAGACACTATTATGGCTTTAGTTGATTAGGACGGGGGTGAGTGAGTCACTAAAAAAAAACCTTCAGGTGACAGAGGCAGGGAAGACACTACAGTCTGAGAAGGGATGGCTACTACAGGTTCAAGTGATGAGGATAGAAGAGGGAGTTATGCTCTCTAAACCTTCAGGTGATGTAGGCTGGGAAAATACTACAGTCTGAGAATGGAAGGCTCCTACAGGTTCAAGCGATGAGGTAGATATGATGGGAATGGAGTTAATGTAGATCTATGATATGGGAGGGAGCTTCAGGTGATGGAGGCCAGAAAGATACCACAGTCTGAGAAGGGAGATCTACTTCAAGTTTATGTGATGAGGATGGGAGAGGGTGAGACACTATGGCTTCAGTTGTTAAGGATGGAAGTAAGGAACTCACTCATCAAACCTTCGGGTGATGGAGGCTGGAAAGATACTACAGTCTGCGAAGCAAAGGCTATTACAGTTTCACATGAGGATAGGAGAGAGAGCTGTACTTATTGAACATTCAGGTGATGTAGGCTCAGAAGAAACTACAGTCTGAGAATGGAGGGCTCCTACAGGTACAAACGTTAAGATAGATATGGTGGGAATGGAGTTAGTTTAGATCTGTAGCCTAATGTGATATCAACAGAGGTGATGCAGATACTACAGCCTAGTGTGATGGAGGTGGGGGAGATACTACAAGTGTATATAATGGAAGTTGAGGAAATGATGTAGCTTAATGTAATTCATCTGGAAAAGCTACTAACGCGTCATGTGATAGGAATGCAGGTGATATCCATAGTGAAGATTATGATAATGGAGGTGGAGAAGATACTACATGGGATCGAGCACCAGAGCGCTACTACAGCCCCAGGTTATCACCATGCAAGTGAGACAGATACAACAGCTTCAAGTATTGGAGGTGGGGGAAATACTACAGTTTCATGTGATAAATATAAAGAAGCTACTACGGCTTCATGTAATAGTGATGGAGGTTGTGCCCATAATGTAGCCTGTGAAGTTGGATATGGAGATCCAGTTCCAGTGGATGAGGATGGACGAGAGGGATCTATTATAACACAAGGTCATCAGCAAGGAGGTGGAAAGATAAAACCACTAGAGGTTATGAGAACAGAGGTGAGAGAGATACACAAGCTTCAGGTGATAAGGCCGAGGGTGAGCAGCAAGAGACATTAGCTTCAGGTGATGAGGATGGAGGCGAGGGAGATATTCATGTAGATGATAGTTGCTGGGAAGGTGGTGTGCAAAATTAATTGGTAGTATCAATTATGTCTTGCAGCAGCAGAAACGAGCACACATGGAATCAATAAAGCAACATAATATGTCACAGTAACTTCAGAGCTTATGAACTACTCCCAATATAGGGCTCTATAAAGTTCTATTTGTATCATGGGCAGCACTGCTAGCATATCTGCCAAGTGAAGGTGCCTAATGGCCACTTCCTTGCCACAATAATGTTGTCCCACTTATGTATCATGTTGCTCCCTACATAAGCAAAAATATTTCCAGTGGGATTTGGAGTAATGTTATACATTTGTGGCTAGATACATTTGCATCATGGCACTGAGGAAGAAGTGTGCCAAAAACGAAGTAAGGACAAATCATGTGATATAATCAGGGTCAAAGGTTCTATCATGCCACTTCCTGTAAAATGATGAGTGTTAATGGTCAAGGGCTATCACTTCTGGTGATGTCACTTGGGGCAGTCTACAGGCATCTGAAGTGTCTTCTCCAACACCCCTAAATTGTGGAGAGAAAAGTCCACTTGCTGGGAGCTTTCTCCAACCCCCTAAATTATGGAGAGAAAAGTGCACTTGCTGGGAGATATACTCACTGCCACGTTGTATATCGCCATCCCAACAGCACGATGATCGTTGATTTTCTCAGTAGAAACGCTTTTGGTTTCATAAGCAAGAAAAATCCCCAGCAGCAGCAGAAGCCCCTTGAAGCCATAGAAGATACCTGACAAAGAATGAGAGACAAGACAAAAATTAGAGAAGGCCTTTTCCAGGACACTGAATGTCAGTCTTGATATAGGCATAACGCAATAAGTGGTGGAAGTTTACGATTCACCTCCACAATTCGCAGTACATCCAAAGCCTTTGAATTACAGTGAAATCTGTTGGAAAAGGTAAAACTGCTGGAAGAGAAGAATTTTGTGCACATTTAGAGATGCTCCCCTCCAATCAGTGCCCAGGAGAGGTGAACATATGTGGATACCGTCCAAACCTGGGAAGGTTAGTTCTCCAGTGCATAAACCTATATTTCTCGAGTATGTACTTGAGAGAGAAAAGCTGGACTTGGACATATGTCTACCCAATCACGGCTTATAAGGGTGTTCCAAAACTGAGCCTATGGAATAAAAATCAATGTGTTCACATGTGAGTTTTGGCACATACTTCTAAGGGATAAACATACATCTTCACAGAAAGAGCGGAGGATGGGTGCATCCGTGCATGGAAAGAAAAACAGCTCATTAATGGGATTCACCACATGGCCAGGAGTACAGTGGTCATTCTAGTCTTCACAGAGCCACATCGTAGCAAACTAAGACCCCAGCGCCTAAGGGAGCATCAGTACATTTACAATTCAGGGGGGAGCACGGAGATACAAGGAGCTTTGTTTAGGATGTATTCAGCAGGAGATGCTGCCTAAAGCACCACCCGGTGTGAACTAATAAAACTTACAAGGCTAACTCAATCAACATCAAGTTAAGCTGCTACCCTCAGACCTCTAAGTGGAATGGATCTTAGGGGTTACTATTTGTGTACATGAAGCTCTCTCAAGTAAAAAGATACATCTTTGAGCTACAAATCCTGCTACCTGATCATATTATATAGCTACCAAATAGAGGTTTGTTATGTACAGTAACTTCTACTTCGAAAAAAAAACAACTTGCAAAGTCCATCTCCAACGTTTGATGGCAGGAGTGTGCAAAGCATGTCATTTACCGTAGCGCATATTGCAAGCAGACTTATATGGAATGGTCAAGAAGGGAACCCGACAACCCCAGAACAGCACCAGCTTCTACTTGGGGTCTCAGTGTAGTCCTTACTAGGTTAATTGTGGCATCCTTTGTGCTGTACCACTCAAGGTTCCTCATATTCCTCTCCCAGAAAGTGGTCTTCCTTGCTACTTCCCTGCAGTGAGTCAGTGAACTTCAAGATCTTTCAGTGAAAGAACTACACATGCAAGTCCACAAATACAAAATCTTGTTTCAAACGCATTCTAACTTCTTGCTAAAGCTTGTACATCTCAATCAATCCATTGACTTGCCATTCTTTTTCTCAAAGCCACAGTGTCTTGTAGAAAGGACTCTACATACACTAGATGCCAGGGTGCCTGTTATGTACTATAGAACGCATTTGTGCCATCAGGAACACTAAACAAATGTTTGTTACGTCTGCCCAACCACATATTGTGAATCCTATTTCAAAGCCTGGCTATATGGATCATTGGGTACATTCAGCTATTTTACGCTGAAGCCAAACACACACAACACAACACAACACAACACTCCAACAGCACATGTCACATGGAGTAAAGGAGCCACAGTGGCTTTCTTAGGCAGCTTCCCATTAGCTATGTTATATGTAGAGATAATATGTGGTATTTGACACGCACATTCATCAACTGTGTGCCATTTTAAGCCATACTGTACTTAAGACTTTGTTCGTGACATCTCCTCTGCTTGCAGGCCACCACTTTGAAAGTCTGGTTCCGCTTTACAAGCAGCGTATGATCTACTGCAACCGGAAAACGTAAATCGGTTTGATTTGATTCGACATTTATAAAGCACGACTGTCACTCTAAAAGGAGCTTCCTGGCGCTATGCGGTGGACAAGGACAACCACTATATAAGTGATGACCAAAGTTCATCTGAGGATCTAAAGACCCAGGTCTTCAAGGCCTTTCTGAACTGGGTTTCTGTTTTCATCAACCTTAAGTGCGTGGGCATAAGGTTCCAGGCTCTGGTTCCCAATGCTGCTACAGATTTTCCTCCTTTGGTTTTTCACCTAAAGGGAGAAGGCTTAAGAAGATTTGCAGATGAGGATCTGAGTGTCCTAGCAGTAGAGTAGGGGTGAACCTGGCCGAAAGATATGTGGGTACCAGGTTCTTGGATGCTCTGAAGGTGATTGAAATTACTTGAATAAGATTCTGTTGTGCATCGTTAGACAGTGAAGGGTTTTAAGGGCTGCTGAAGCTGAAGATTTATGCGGTTGTTTTAGCACTAAATGAACTGCAGCATGCTGTACTACTAGTAGTCTCTTGAGTGTTTATTTACTCCTGCAAGTAGGCTGTTGCAGTAGTCTAGTTTTGACAGGATGAGTCCCACTGCAACTATATTCCTTGCAGGGAGTGGAATAAAGTCTAATCATTTATTGAGGGTTTTGATTATGTTGAAGCATGTTCCTGCCACCGTCAGGGCGTGAGGTCGAAAGGAGAGTGAGGCATCAAATTTCACTCCCAGGTTTTTTGCTACTTCAACTGTGTTCTGTGGTGCTAGTGCGTCTTCCGGCCACCACTGACTCGGCTTGAAGGGTTTGTCCTTTCCTATCAGCAGGATCTCAGTTTTATCAGTGTTGCATTTGAGATGGTTAAGCTTCGTCCAATGGATGAACTCTGTCAGGCATAACTTAAAGTTAAGTTCTGCCTTATTGGAGTCTTTGTCCAGGTAGAAGATCAATTGCGTATCATCGGCATATGATGTAGTTTCAATCAAATGAAATCAAATCAAAATCAAATTAATCAGTTTGCACATTGCAGTGCAGCAGAATTGTTTAATCCCAGTAGTCCAGAGTATAATTTGCATCCCTCTCGATAAATTGTGTAGAACACTGGCACTGCTTCCAAAAAAGGAATGGGAAACTAAGCCAAACACTGCTATTTAACATAACTGTATAGAAGTTGTTTTGACTTGCAGCACGTTAACACGGTTTTCTAAGGATATTACGAAGTTAAGATGAACTATAGGCAGTAAATATTGTAATCATTACTTGAATGGGATAGGCTTTTCACGATTGTTGGCATTGCTAGCAACTGCTCTGAAGCAGCTGAGACTGAGAGGGGGGGGGGGGGTAAATTGTTAAATGTCAGCTATGCACCTGACAGTGAGGGCATGCCCATTGAATTGGGGCCTGTTACACACCAACTAAGAACAGTAAGGGGGGGTGGTCATCCAGTCTCGCTGGAACTGGCTGAGTGCCTTACAGTCTGTATATATCCATATGGAAAACACACCTACCCTTTCTCTAGTGCCCTCTATGCATCTGAAACGTAAGATTATAACTCTTTAATGAGAAACATTCTTCACACATAAATTCAATCAGCCAAAGCAGAACCTCTGAAGTAACCCCTAGGAGAGGACTGCTGGGCCTGCGGACACTGGTAGGTTGTGGAAACATCCAGGGAGATAGACTTTGAGCCTCCATGAAAGGGAGTGCAGCGAAAGG
This sequence comes from Lissotriton vulgaris, assembly GCF_964263255.1. NCBI lineage: Eukaryota > Metazoa > Chordata > Amphibia > Caudata > Salamandridae > Lissotriton > Lissotriton vulgaris. Next base: position 1,877,515,618 of record NC_141693.1, read on the forward strand.
GGCTGCAATTGGCCGGCGCTGAAGGGTGCCCATAGCCTTTGCTGTCCCCGTATCCTTTTTGATTTTTTCCAGCATCCGGTCAACTTGCTGACCGAACAGAGGTTGACCATCGAACTGCAAATTGAGTACATTTTACTGGACTCTAGGCTTAAAGCTGGAGATAAGGAGCCAGGCATGCCAGCGCAGAAGGATGCTGATGTTGATTCCCCTCTCATCAGAGTCTGCGGCATCTAGGTTACAGCGTATGGTGATATTGGAGATTTGTTTCCCCCTCTGTAACAATCTCATAACCCCGCTTTCTATGCTCCTCTGGGAGATGTCGGAGGCACTTCTCCTCTCATCCCACTGGGCACAGTTATATGTAGAGAGGAGACCAACAGTATTGGAAATCCTCCAGTGGTTGGTCAATTGTTCCACTCTGCTTTTGCCCACTGCATCAATGCATTTAGTGTTCTTGTCTGGGGGAGGCGTATCACCAGTAGCTTGGGAGCTAGCCCTTTTACGGGCAGTGGTAACCAACAGGGAGTGCGACGGGAGCAGTAGGGAATGTCTTATGTTTCTTGTCCACCCTGGACATGACGACTCTAGCGTGGACGGAATCCTGAAAAATTTCAGTGGTGTGACAGAGCATGCCCCAGAGCATGGGGAGGTACTGGGTGTAACTGTGAGTGGAGGAAAGGGTTTTAAAATGAAGGCCTCCTTCAAAGGCTCAGTATGGAGAGCCCTCTTATGGAAGGAGGCTGCCCTATATATGAGCTTGTGTTTCAAGGTGGAATGATCGGGGAAGAGGCGTGCATGATACAAGTCTGAATCTGTGTTACCTGGAGGATCGTCATGGTGAGGTGGGTGGAGAAGGTTAGTGCTGTGGAGAGGGGCGAGGTGGTGGAGGGGAAAAGGGCAGGGTGCTAGAAGCGTTGTTAGCTTTCGTCTGCTGCTTGGAGGAGGTGGCAAGTTCAAAGCTTCCTCAAGGAATAACTGACGCCTGGAGGGTTGGGGCCAGACCTTGGAGATTGGTTTAGTATCCGGCCCGTATGTGAGTGAATGATGAGGTGTTATTGTCTGGTGTTGATCTTCCCCTGCATCTTTTGGCGTATCGCTTTGACGGCGCTCGAGCCGAGGCCTGTATTCGGTAGCAGCACTGAGTTTTTCGGCTCCGATGGTCATGTCAGCGCTGAGGTGGATGCAGTCAGCGTTGATGCTTTCTTCTGTGCCGAGCCAAAGCTGAGCATTGTGTTCCAAGGTGGCGTTCAGTGCCGACAATGGTGCATAGGCAGTGGTGGTCCAGCAGCCGATCTCTGAGGACCCAGAGTGACAAGATGATCCTTGCACTGTATCTGATTCATGTGCCAGTGATGGTGAGGGGGAGGGAAGTCTGTACCAAAGGAAGCTGCGACAGAGGCAAGTCCTGAATCTCCAGATCTGAGTTGGTAATGTCAGTGGGAGAGAAGTCCCTTCATCTGTTGCTGAGGGTTGAGGGCGGTGCTCCCTTTCTAGGTCCTGGGATCTTAAGCGGTCTGGTGTGTCGTCTCTGCTCCTACATGACACCTCGAGGTGTTAAGCCCAATGGTCATGGTGTGGAGCACAGCAACACATTCGTGTTTTTAACCTTGCACTTTTTAAAAAAAAGTTAATCTTTTTTAAAAAAAAGAGAATTCAGGAGTTGGGGAGTGTACTTTTTTAATTGTGAAAGGGAAATTGTTGAGGGGGAATTCGCGATGGTCGTCTGACCATAGAGCTGCATTCTACACTTCTTACCATAGAGTTGCCTGGGAGATCAGCACTCTAGTGGCCATTGGTACAGCCTTAAATGGCAAATGTGAGGCAGGCGAACTGGTGAGTGGAGCACAGCACCGCACTTGTGTTTTTTAACCATGCACTTTTTAAAAACCGTATTTTATTTTTTAAATGCACCATATGGTAAGCGTTTAATTGGATATATCCAATTGGCTGTTTATGTGAGTATTTTGCCTTTTGTTCCATCATCTTTTATTGCTCTGTTAAAATTCCGGGACCTACTGATGTAAATGTATATCTTTTATTTTCAGATTGTTTGTTTCATGGTTGCTCAAAAAGTGTTTCCCTGTCCTGATGATGACCCCATCTATCACGAGGGTCAAAAAGCCGTTGATCCACCCTTGGCAAAATTGGGATAAAGCATTGATTGCATGTTGCTTTTGTAATAATACAGGCAAAATATATTAAATTGGAAACAGACTGCCATTTGGGACCTCTTTTGTTTACCCTGTGTGTTATTTTTGTACATTGTTTAGTGTAACACATGAAGTCCAACTGGTTTATTTTTGTATTGTATTGTCCTCTTTCCTTGACCTAAATGTTTTGGTAAATTTTGATCTGGAACCATTGTGGTTTTCCATTATCTATGGCCCCTGGTTTAAAAGAGCCGCCCCTGTTTGGCAAAACTGGCACGCTATGAAAGCATTTGAATATGTAATGAGTCCCTTATGGTGCCTTTGGCATTTTTGCCAATTTATGTGAAAAATGTCCTTTAACATGTACTATTACACGGAGACGCACAAGCATGCAATACAAAATGGCCGCCACTTAAGGAGCTCCGGTGCGTCTGACCCGTTTTTATCTATCTAACGCCGAATTTGTGTCAGAAAATTGGCGAAATTGAGGTTACTTATGTATTAAAGGCCCTACCTGTTGGATTTGATGTTTTTGGACGACTGTTGTGCGATTTGCAGCATTTTTTCTTGCTTGTGCTTCTGCTCCTATCTCTGCCCTCCAGCTCAGCCAGGTCAGTCTGTCAGGGGGGCGGAGTAACTCTCCAGGAAAGGGCCTGGCTTGGGCCTTGCCACTCCCACAGCCCAGTATAGTTGCTGCACCAGCTTTACTACAGATTTCTTCCTGCTGCATTATATCTCAGCTCCTATTTTTCGTTTTTCACTTAAATTATTGACTTTTATAACATATTTAAAATGGAAAATAAAAATCCTATTCATTCCAAAAGAAGGCAACAAGTTTCCACTCCACCAATTAAATCAAAGGCGGTTGAATCAGCAGAACCTTCATTATCAGTGGTTTTAGAGGAAATTCAAGCTCTTCGCATTGATACTGACTCTATTGCGTCAGAAATTAAAAATGTTCGTAAAGAAATGGCGAGTTTATCAAAGAAAATCTCTGATAATGCTATTAAAATTCAGGATAATAAAACTAAGCTTTACACTTTTAACCCTCTTGTTGCAAAAATATTGCCAATGTCTTCACAACTTTTAGACTTGGAAAATCGTAACAGGCAATACAACCTGCGTATTTTTAATTTGACAGAAGAAGTGGAGGGTAATAACTGCAGAATGTATTTAGAGAATTTGCTTCCGGGACTTCAACAAATCAAATTTCCAGAAAAATTCGAGATTGATACGGCTCGCAGGATTCCTTCACATCGCAATCCTATGCATTCTAAACCGCGTCAAATGATTTTCAAAGTTCTTCGACATTACCACTTAGTCCTGATTCTAAAAGTTGCAAGGGAGATTCCTTCCTTGATGTTTAATGGGAATAACATTTTCATTTACCAGGATTTTGCAAAAGAGACTGTGGCAATACGCAAGATGTTTTCTGAGCTGCGTCCTCAACTAAGAAGTCTTGGGTTCAAATATGGTCTTTTTGCGTATTTGGAAAGACAATTTCTCAAAATCGTTTCACCGTCCGGATGATTTACGACACTTTTTAGAACAACAATCGCACTATTCCATGGATACTAATGACTCTAATACTTGACTTCAATAAAAAGTTCCTATGTTCTGACACGATAATTGCTTTTATATTCTGTGGGCTCCAACGGTTCTGGTCATACTTGTAGAACGCATGTGCGTTTCTTTCCTGATATTAATGTTTGTCCCTTTCTCCCTGTTATTTTTTCTTCCTGTTCCTTTTTCACAGTTAGAGTTTCTGTTTTCTTCTATTTAATATCTCTGTTCTCTTCTCCTCTTCTTACTTCCTTGCTTTCATTCCTTTTTTTCATCGCTTCATTATGACTAATGTTCATAATATTAAAGTCGTTTCTCTAAATGTTAAAGGTTCACGCCATCCTGGTAAACGTACCAAAATTTTAGATCATTTAGGTAGTTGTAAGGCTGATATTTGTTTCATTCAAGAGACGCATATTGATGATAACATATTAAATTATATGAACAAAAAGTGGGTAGATACTATTGTTTCATCCTCTGCTAATGGTAAAAAAAACTGGTGTTGCTATTTTTTTTGCAAAAAAATTACATTGTCGATTCGGAAGGTAGATACGTTATAGGTAAAATTAAGCTTCATGATTCCGTCTTATTTTTACTTAATATTTATGGTCCTACAGCTGACGACCCTATTTTTTGGTCTAATATTACAACAGAAATCTTAAAGTTGGGCAATGTTCCGTTAATTGTTGGAGGGGATTTTAATGTTATTGCTGATTCACTCTTAGATAGGTTATCTAGTACTAAATTTCATCCTCCTAGGGTGTTTCATGCTTTTAAATCGTTTCTCCACACCACCAAATTGACAGACATTTGGAGTTTGCATTTTCCTACTGACAAATGTTTTACATTTTTCTCCAATCCCCACAATTCATATTCTAGGATTGATTATTTTCTAATTTCTAAGCAACTCATGCAATCTACTACAAATCCTAAGATTGGTAATATTGATATCTCCGATCATGCCTTGATTTCTTTGGTTTTAAATCTGTCCTCCACGTTTGCAAAACAATTTTGATGGCGTATGAATACTAACATTATCCTTAATGATCATAATAAACAAAAAATCTTACAGGCCATTCAAGATTATTTTTTGTTTAACCCTGAAGATTCCACTTCTATGGTCAATAGATGGGACGCCTTTAAAGCATATATCAGGGGTGTTACTATTTCTATCATGGCCTATGAGAATAAAACTTAATGCTCATATCAAACATTTGGAAAAGCAAATAGCGAAATTTGAACGATTATTTATTACGTCCAATGATCCTCAAATTCGGCTTAAGCTGCAAAAACTTAGATATGAATTTAACTCGATCCTTAGTAAAAGAGCTGGGGTCCAAATTTCCAAATCCAATGCTAAATTTCGTTTTAATGCCAATAGATCTGGGAAGCTCCTTGCAAATTATCTGCGTATTAAGAAAGATAAAACACAGATTACTTCTAAACAAAGTTCTAATGGTAAAGCTGCATTATCTCACAATGATATTGTTAATTAATTTTTGGACTTTTACTCTAATTTATATAATAAGCCAGATTGTCTTGATAACTCATTAATTGATTCTTTTTTTACATACTTATGATTTGCCCAAAATCTCTCAATCAGATAAGATTGGATTAGATTTGCCCATTACTGCTGAGGAAATTTTAGTAGCCATAAAATCTCTCCCAAAAAATAAATCCCCTGGCCCTGATGGTATTCCAGCTGAATTTTATAAAGAATTCCAATCTCAACCCCTACCTTACTTCATCCAACTTTTTACTTTTTTTGGTTCTTCTGGTACCATTTCAGGCACGTTTATGGATGCTTTAATTGTTGTACTTCCCAAACCTGATAAAGACCCTTCCCTAGTGTCCAATTATCGTCCTATTTCTTTAATTAATCAAGATTGTAAGTTATATGCTAAAATCCTTGCTTCTCGATTAACCCCTATTCTTGATTCTATTATTCAACCGATCAATCAGGTTTTATGAAGAATAGATATTCTGCAAATAATACAAGAGCTTTGCTGCATGTAATTGAACAAAGTCATACTTTAATTGCTCCTCCTATTTCGGACTTTATTGTCATTTAATTTTGGTCCCTTATTTATTCGTATGATTTCCGCCTTATATTCTGCTCCCACTGCTAGGCTATTTATCAATGGCCAAATATCAACTCAATTCTCCCTTTTTAGAGGCACACGGCAAGGTTGTCCTCTTTCACCACTTTTATTTTTACTTGGAATTGAACCTTTCCTTCAGCATATTAGAAACTGTGATAATATTAAAGGCATTATGCTGAAGAATGTTACTATCAAAACCTTAGCCTATGCTGATGATGTACTATTATTTATTAGTGATCCTACCTCTTCGATCCCTTTCTTATGAGAAATCATTACAAAATATTCCATAGTTCCTGGTTACAAACTTAATATTAATAAAACAGAATTTTCCCCCTGAAATGTTTTTTGCACTCCTGATATGCTACCTATGAGTGATATTATTTGGCAAAAAAATAAATTGAAATATCTTGGTATTTCATTTTCATCTTGCATTAAAGGGACACTGACATTGAATAGTGATTTTATCCTAAATTATATTAAGGACAAAACTTCTAAATGATCCTCACTTCATCTCTCATGGTGGAGTAGAATGGATTCTATTAAAATGAATATTGCTCCTAAAATGTGTTATACCTTTCCTATGATTCCTACTTAGTTTCCGTTAAAATTTTATAATGATGTTGCTAACATTTTATCCAAATTTCTATGGAATAATAAATCACATCGAATTGGTTATAATAAACTAAAACTACCTAAATGTAATGCTGGTTTTGGCCTACCTGACTTATTTTTGTATCATAAACCATTTATATTGAAACAAAGTTCTATATGGCTTTGCTCTTCCTCTATAATTAACCCTCCTATTTGGTTCAATATAGAGAAATCTCTTGTTAATCCTTTTCCATTTCCCACCTTGCTTACCTTGTCCAAAAAATCTACAATCCTGCATCACTCAGTTATTATTAGATCCTCGAAATTAATTTTTAATGATGTGGGTTCAATTTTCTCAGCTCCTATTGGCCATACTGTGGCCAATACTATCATTATGGCATAGCAATGCTATTAAATTGAATAGAAATGCGAATTTTTTGAATTTATGGATTAAAGCTAGTATCTTCTACCTTAAAGACTTATATAGTAATAATTCCTTTATTCCATTTGATGCTTTACAATCGAAATTTATGTTACCTAAATCTGATTTTATTAAATATGAGTCTTTATGTAATTACATTTTGAATTCTTTCCATCATGGTGTTCCATCTACTATTTCAACAGATTTAATAGTTTATTTACAAGCTGTATCTTCGTCGTCACATACAGCCTCTCTTTTGTATAAAAAATTGGCTACCTCATTAGGCAATAACCTTAATATAATTTCAACATTTTGGAATAATGAACTTTCCATTACTTTATCTAGTGACACTTGGAAAATTATTTGGCTAAATAGTACTTCTGGATGGCTACCTGTTTCGCTTTACCAAACTAAGGGGTCATTAGGATGATGGGCGGACTTAGTCTGCCCGCCATCCTATCGGGACTAGGGACTGCCCGCCATAAGGGCGGGGTCCCGTGGTGGAATTAGGATGCAGTCGCCACAGTGGCGGCCGCATCCTGCATTTATAACATTGTGGCGGGCTGTGCTCTCTGCACCGCCCGCCACAATGCCATAAATGTATGTATGCATTTGCATGCACAATGCGGCAGGCACCGCGCGGTGCCTACCGCATTGTATATGCAAATGCAGGGGGGTACAACAAGTACCTCCCGTGTGCACCCCCACACCCCTCCTTCACTTTGGGGGCCCGCAGGGGCCCCCAAAGTGAAGACCGCATGCCTTTCCGTGGTGGCATCGCCGCCACGGAAAGGCACCTGCCCAGGCCCATCATAATATGGCTGGCGGTGTCTAATAGACACCGCCACCATATTATTCCTTTTCCGCCCCGGCCGCAAGGCGACCGAAGCGGAAAAGCGGTGGACGGTCTTGCCGTCCGCCGAGGTCCTCCCCGCCATACTAATATGGTGGAGGGGGAAATCGAGCGTGAATATCGGGCGGATTGCCCCCGCCAGGCTGGCGGTAGCCACCGCCAGCTTGGCCGGGGCAATCTGCCCGACATTATAATAGGGCCCTAACTCTTATATCTTATTCAATTGTTAATCGTCCCCAACACGTTTATTTCGTGCTAAATTACTACAATCTGAAATATGTTGTACAAACATGCATTGTAAATTGCATGTTGGATCCTTACAACATATGATCTTTGGATGCCCTTTAATTTTAAAATTTTAGTCTGATGTTTGGAATATTATACTAAAGATTTTACCTGTTCAAGATGTTCTCCCTTATAAATTAGTAATTTGTAAATCGGTGGGTCTTGTGCATACTCTAACTGATTTAGAAGGAAAACTGTTTAATTTCTTATTGTCGGCTGCTTTAAAGTCAATTACTTTTTGTTGGAAAGATATTTCAAGTTTATCAGTTCATGCTTGGTGGTCTTGGGTCATTTTTACAAGAAGAGGTGCGCAATTATCTTTAACTGGGATTAATCATAACGCCCTTATTATTAATCTTTTTAGTCACCTATTGATACTTTTTTGTTATCATAATTTATTCCCTTTCCCTCCTTTTCCTTTCACCTTTTGTTACTCCCCTTATTTTCCTCATATTGAGTATAAGAAATGTAGATACCTTTTACATTTACTGGATGTTTTTATATTTTTTTCTTAGTTTGCTGAGGTATTATTGCCTAGGTAATATTTTCTGTATTGTCTGTTATTTATTCTGAAAAAGTTAATAAAATTATTTTGAACACAAAAAAATGTACTATTACACAAAATTGTTTTCAATTTCTTCTCGCAGATAGAAATCTCCTATAAGAGGTTTGGCTTACTCGCTCAGGGTCAAGTGTCATATAATGTCACTTCCTGTGATGTCATTAAGGTGAAACTGTATGTGATGTCACTTCTGCTAACCCTCACGTTTTGGTGAATTGACTCCAATGAATGCGGACATGAGGACCTTGCACTGAAGTACATGAAGATCTATTTTCTCTCCCTTCCTTTGCTTTCCCTGCTCCCCTTTACCCTGCTCTGCCTATTTAAAATTCCACTTGCCCCAGTGCACCATCTGTCTCCCTCCATTATTATAGCGGCAGGTAGCCATATAGAATGTTTTTTTAACTATTCCAAGATGGCAACTCGTGCGTGTACGTGAATCCAAATTTGTGCAAGCACTGAGGCTGTCATAAAATGCTTTTTTCTTTGGCTCATGTAAACCATTCCTAGATTCCCCCATTGCTTACACTGCATGAGAACTCACAACAGGCCACCTAAAAATAGTGTGTGCCATTAATAAATGAGAAAACTAGACAGTGGCAAAGCTAATAGGTGTGTGCCCCGGTGTCACAGGAGCGATTTATTGGCTTTGCCAATGCTTGTTGTAGACTATCATTATGGTATCTCTTCTCTCGCCAGTGGGGACCCGTTTTCCATATATTACGGCTTTGGTAAGACTTGTCGTTATGAACACTCTCCATCCCGGTAGATAAAAAAAGATGTCTGACCGTTACCATCATGTTCCACTGCTTGTCTCGGTTTCCAAGAACTGAAACATGTTAGGTAGTATTCCAAAGTTGGAACACAATCTTTCTTTATTCATATTGCAGGCTGGATTGCCCCAGCAAACGATCAAAAAGACACAGAAATGTCAGTCAGCCAAAGCTGAGTTCTATTCCCATCTCATTGAAGGGCCTGGAAAACACCTCCTCCCCCAAACCCTTCAAGATTCCCTGCTGTATGTGAATCTGCCATCTAAAGGAGAGAGTAGGAGCAGGAACATGTCACCCACTCTACCAATGATGCCTTTAATTCACTATAGTGGCCATTTTGTTGGGCGCAACCACTAAAACGTGTGCAGTCCAGCAAAAGGGACAGGACAGATAAATGACATCGGTATTAACATCTAAAATCTTTCTGGGTGGCTACCCTAGGATTGTATTTATAATTTCTAGTGAATGTTATTCGTTTAGACACATATCAGGAATAGGACTGGTCTGGGGGAATAGGTTGATGTGCCACATGAAAGAAAAACTGTATTTTGTTGTCGAAATTCATACTGTTTACATACTCCTCTGGAAATAACAATTGTGAAGGCAGTTAATGGACTTGGATGAAAGACCTAGAAAGGCAGAGCTAACATGGTCTAAATGCGAATGGACAAACACATTTGCCACCGTTATCTTGTGGGAAAAGCATGAAAAGGGTAAAATGTGTTGTAATACTCGCAGTTGATTACACACAGACTTGGGTGACCTTGCTAACCTGTTAGTCCAGATTCAGGTCTATGTCTAAGATGACTCCCAAGATGTAAATGGGTTCAGAGACATCCCTAGTCTAGGCCACAGCGAGTTGTCCCAGCCATTGATCTTGCTGGATATGGGCAAATCTTTGATTTAGATGGGTTTCACGGGTAGGTGTGGTTCATCCAGCAAGAGATTGCTTTCAGAATAGTAGGTAAGCCTAAAATAGGGTTAAACGCTTCATCACGCAAGTTAATGATACTTTGAGTGTTATCAGTGAGTAAGGATACAGTTCCATTGAATTGACTGAGTTTTGAAAGGCACTAGACATAAATATTAAATAACAGAGGGGTTGTTGTGAATCCGCGTTGGGACACCCCGAAGTAGGGGAGTAGGAGGTAAGGTCAAAGAGCCCATTTTAAATTGTCAGGTTCAGTTGGTTAGAAAACTATTGAAGCATTGAAAGAGCTTTATACTTTAGTTGGCAGAGTTTAAGCCACTGGAGCAGACTTTGATGGTCGATCATGTCGAATGCGGTGGATAAATCCAAGAGGATTACAACTCCTGAATGTGATCAATCTACGATCGTTGATTACAGAACCTACGATCCGTTCAGTACCAGAGCCTAGACAGATCCCCGCTTGGGTAGACTCAAGTAAATTATTTTGTTTGACGTGTTCCTAAAGCTGTTTTGTACCTAAGTTCTCAGGAGCTTTGGAAGGCATGAGAAGGATAGGTCTGTAGTTAGCAGGTTTGTCTAGATTCAGATTAGCTCTTTTCAAGATGTGTAGGACCAATAATTTTTTCAGCTTTCCAGGGACCTCTTCTGACAGGGAAGTGCTGATTTATTCATTGATCATATGTTCAACTGAAGGACCAAAGGATTTGAGGCTAGTAACAGGGCCGGCATCTAGGTGGGAGCCTGAGGGGTTGTTGTATAAGATGCACTTAAAGCAATCTTCCTCTTTAATAGTAGAGAAAATTGAGATGGAGGTTTCCTCCATCAGAAGGCTCAAGTTTTCCACTTCGTGATTGTTGCGTGAGAAAGGGGCAGAGTTAAGTTCTTCACTGACTGTTGCATAAGAGTACGGTCAGAGTTGCCTGCCGCAAGGTTAGAGAGATATTCAATAATTTTAAATAAATTAAGGGAATTCTTTTTGTGTTAGTAATTGGACTTATTTAATATAATCAGTGAAATACAGCTTCAAGCAGTCCATCCTCCATTGGCTTGTGCTTGTATTATCTGGAAGACCTCCTACCCTACTTACAAAACCCAGTAACTCAGTAGTGCTAAGTGTACAGAGGCTATGGTTTGTGTGCTGTCTACTGAACGTCACATATAGTTGTTCTGATTCTTATAGTAAGGAATTTCCACACCAATGAGCTACCCACGCTGTCCAGCTACAGAGTGGGCTTCTATTAAGGTACTGATCAGAGTGTGACGCAGCACAAGTGCTGGCATAACTGACTGTCTAGATACAGTGAGGCTTGCAGGCATTAAAGTGGGGAAGGGGAAGTGGTGCCTGGTGTGTTGAACCAGGATAGCGGGGTGCAATCTCCCTCCTACTACCAGTGTCACCTTCTAGTCGCTGATACAGCAGGGGGCTTAGGACTCATAGGCGAAGACACAGGGCAACGCACAGTCTGAAGTGTCGTCACCTCCCTCTTTGTCATGTTCAGCTGCCCCTCACTCACCCAGCCAGGTGTTCATCTTGTTGGAACTGCAGTGCTCCAGCTTGGGTTGGATCAGCACATCCAGGTCTCCCTTGGGCTCCTCTTTGGTGAACTCCTGATATAAAAAGAAACACATTTAAAGAAGTTTGAAGTGCAAATATGAGGCACATTTTGTGCAAGACCAATTGTGGAATTGTTATGAGGACCCAGCACCTCATCTCTTTAGCCGTATTGGAAGAAATGTAATTACAGCCAACGTTGCTTCCTCTCTAGTGTACCTGTGTTCTCCTTGTTGTGAGATGTATTATATTAAGGTGTGCTATATAAATTGTATTCATCAATACATGCTATCATGAATGTGAGTCAGGTCCTAGAGATGGAATAGAGAGAAACTGTGAATTGTATTTGACTGACAGATAATTGGAATTTGAGGAGATCATGCGGTCTTCTGGCACTGGTCTCTCTCTCTCTGCCCTTCCTGCTCTATCCCCTGGAAGTATATTATAAGACCCCAGGGTTACCAGCAATACGCTTAACACTGTATTAATATAAAATAGTCTATAGGAGGTAGGCAATCCAAGAAGCCTTTTGGCGCCTATTGTGCCAAGCTCTATCAAGTGTCTTCAACTGGGTGTTCTGCAAATGCGCGTTGGCCTATCTGTGCGCTGTATTTCACAGTTAAGAGCCCTTTTCCACTTTATTGTTCAGGAAGAGTCAGGAACACATCTGTAGCTGATGTACTGAACCATTCTCATGTGATTTACAATAACTGTGTGCAGCAAGAGTGCTTTATTCTGTGGCTTTCTTTATACAATTCACCTCGGACCTATGTGAGCTATAGATACCTAAAAAGGGTCTGCAGACTTATTTATTGCTGAACAGCATTTAACCCAGTAGGCTCTTTTGATCTTTGCTGCTGAAGCAGTGAGAGTGTGATTGTGTAAGAAGTCCAGAGCGTCTCTGCTTTGTTACTACCCAGATGGGTAGCCAAACATTGGAATTCCTTAGCCTGTGGCCTACAGATGGTGGGGATAAGTGTGTCCTTCTAATAGTGACCACCCACCCATGCATCTCACTCTTCTTTCTGTAGCATGTTGTCATTAAAGCCACAGTCTAAATCTAGATTAATATTGCTAGATGTAGAGAGCAAAAATAGCCATAGGGAGAGTCAGAGAGTTGTTGGGGCCAAAAGCAACTTCACTCCATTCCCTTAGCTGAGTAAAGCGAGGCACGGAGAACTGGACAATTAAAACGAGAACTAACTACCTAGTGCCTGCAGATTGGGGATTGCACCAATTGGTTCTCCAGAAGAGCAGGCATGCTCCTCCTGGAACTTGTACATAAAGCTCTGCAGGTCTAACAGGAGACACATTTTGATGCAAATATAAAACTTAAACTGCAAGCTCTGCAGGATCGCCTTGGAACTAGGGGTGGGCGCTACTCGTGGAGTTTCCCTCTGCAGAATTCTACAGTTACATAAAAACTCTGCAAAATTTCACAAGCGGGTGGAATTTGGCACTTTGCACTGATTTGCAGTGCCAGAAGCTTGATCTGCACTGTAAAATCAGAGTGAATGCACCACGCGGCAAACAGAGGGCACTGCTTCTTTCTGCTGCTCAAGTAGATTTTCAACTCGAGCAGCAGATTTCTCAGCCTGAGCCGGTCATGACCTGCCACGGCCGCCTATGTTCAGAAATCTTGGTGGGAGGCGTTCTTGGGCCCAAAGATTGTGCAAAGGAAAGCAAATTCTCGCTCGACAACTTAACATTAGCGAGCCACGTGCGAGAAAATCTGTTGCCACATGGAGGTTGCCGGAGTTTTGCTGAGACTCGGTGCTCCAAGCGGAACGCAAAGTGGGCAAAACTCTGCAAACTCCGCCGGCAGAGCTGAATTTTTCATCCACCCCTACCAGGATCCTTTCATGACAGTTTGTTGCCTTTCTCTGTAGGAAATGGAAGTCTAGAGAACCTGTATCTGTGGGGTCAAACATGAGAGATTAGGGCTGCATCTGTAACACAAACACTTGTGATATAAGAATGAACTAGGTTGCAACTGGGATGCATGAACACTATATTTATCCTTATATCTTAAATCTTCTATTTATCTCTATTTCTTAAATCCTCTTGGCGCAGCAGAATTCCATCATTGTGAGCTTCCCACTGCAGTGCCCTGACAGTGCAGCACAATACCAGCAGTGATCGGTGTAAGGTTGCCTTGTGTCTCACCTCAATTGTCCGTTGCAAGGGATCCACTATCTGCCAAATTGCCAGTGTCAGGATGTCAAGGCCAAGGAGGAGTCCCACGGTGGTGTACAGTTTCCAAGGATGCAGCGTCTGGGGCAAAACAGAAACCCATACCAGGAGGAAGACGTCAAATCAACATATATAGGTTCATTCTTTTTATTCCTTACCTCCCTTTCTGCAGTCTCCCCTTTTCTTTCATCCTTTCTTCTTCCCTAGCTAGTCGATTGTGTTGAGTACTCCTCCTGTATATGACTGATTTCACTGCTTCAGCTTTGGGCAGTGGATTTGTTTCTTAATTTTTAATGATGCATAATTCCTTGTCTCTCTTCACTGTTTCCACAAAAGGGAATATCTAGTTTTGCTGCCCTTTCATTTGACTATGGATTGCATCACGGTGCCTCCCCTCAGTATGGGGACGTTCTGTCGTGTCACTGATTTAGCCAACAGAAGAAGTTTGTACCTACTGTGAATGGGGAAGTCTTTTCTCAATATGAGTGCCTGGACGCCCTATTCGGGTAGTTGTTGCACTATATAAATCCTCTTTCAAACATTCATTCATTATCTCTGCTGTGGGCATCAGGCATCTGTCTTCACTATCACTTCTGTCGTCTGTGGGCATCTAAGTACACGGTCTATAATATGAATTTTAGGACATCTGTCCTTACTGCTCTGTTGATGGTAAAAACCAATATTCACCGTTGCTGTCCTGCAACAGAGGTGTGTATTCTTGCCTCTCCAATTAAGTCTGACTCCATTGTCCATGTTGTGCCTGCTGCAGTCTGTTCCTAATGTCCTTGTCTGCCTTCTCTATCTCTGCCTGGGGTAGATGGTGGAAGCTTGTCTTTAGGTGCCCTACTGTCAACACTGCAAGTCTGCTCATTGACTCTTCTCTCTTCAAAAGGGAAACATCTGTTTTCGATGTTTATACAATTAAATTATTTTGACGCTGTCTCTTACGTTAATGGTGGAAATCAGTTTTTATCTGTACACGTAGACAACGCTTGCTATAGCATTTGATTACCAATTGGTAACATGGCCAGTATACTTCCTCCCTGCAATACAGAAACCCCTTCAGAAAGGTAGGTTAACCAACAGGGCCGATGTTGAATTGTAATGCAATCCAAAGGGGCTACAACCTCTGTACTAGAGATGATTCAACCCAGGAGCCACAGGGGCTACAATGTTTAATCCCGATGGGCGCTGCGTTTATCTAGAGTCAGTGTTGTAAGTAGACACTGCACTACACTTTTCCTACGTTGCCCCCAGCTCAGCATTCTGTTGCCTGCTATGATCAAGAAAAAAGAGCTATTGTCTTGTTGATCTCAGACCCCTAAACTGCTAACAGAGATTCCATTTGAGGGTCTGTTTAAAGATCTGAACTTGGTATCTCTGTATACCACTTTGAAACTGTCAATAAATCATCTGAGTAGTTCCTACAATGACCAACTGTAAAGTCCAATTTTGATAAGAAGATATCTTTATTAGGTTGAAACACCAGTTACAGGAAAGTGGCTTCTGTGACCTTCTTTCCACTCCAGCCGCCTCCAGTGTACTGACTCTAACGCTCCAGAACACTGAATATAAAAGCAAATCATTTGCTCTATCTTACCTTGCGCTTCTCCTTCTTTTCTTCTTTCTTGGTGAACACTGTGTGCACCCACCAGATTTTAGTGAACATACTGCCATACGCCAGGCTGAACCCGAGGCCTAGGAACCAGAGGCGTGCCTGCATGGGAAAGGAAGGAACAGAGACATGAGGACATCAGAAGTCATGAAGCAAGAGAGAGAGAGAAACAAATAAGATAAAGGATTGAAGAGGAATGAGGGACCAGAGATGGGAATGGAGGAGAAAGAGATATGCCTCAAGGTGACAAAGAGTTGACAAACAGGCTTAGAAGGGCCAGAAGGACTACATAGAATTATCATTACGAAAGCGTTCCTTTAGTGGAGACGCAGACTAACACCACAGGGCCTCTTGGTACTGGAACATATTGAATCAGAAGAACCAGAGGAAGTTCTAGAACGGGAAAAGGGGCCACAGAGAGGCCTAAAGGGCCATGGAGACCTAATCAGGAGAAAAACAGACATAGATCAAGGGGTGGGCCTCAGTGGAAAGAGGAGACTTTCTTAAAGGAGACACTAGAGAGAAGACCACAAAGGGGAGGGATACACTGTATATGGGACAGAGGAGATGGAGATGTTTAGGGGGGCGTACCTAGAAGATGGAGAGAGTGCAGGGTCACAGACAAGCCTACAAGAATTAACGCATCTCAAGTATCTCATCTTGAGTCAGCAGGCTGCGTTCCCATGTTTCCAGCATTGCTACTGCCCATGCACAGATAAGTGGGTCAGAGCAGATTTAGGGGCATATTTACAAGGATGTGGCAGAGTGCTTGACTTAATGCAGCCCTCCGCCACTTCTGAAATGCAGGGCTGCACCGTATTTACAAGAATACGGTGCAGCCTTGCATTTCCCCCTGTGCTGGTGCTAATTTACCTGCCTTGCACCAACGCAAGCACCCTTGCACCATAGTGCAAGGGTGCCTGCATTGAGGGGAATGATTGTTTAGGTGCAGGAAGGTGTCCCTTCCTGCACATTAACTCTTTCCGTGCTGATTACAGAACCGCTCCATCATCAGCCGCGGTAGTGCTGTGCTGATGACGGAGCGGTTCCGTCATTGCCCGCCCGACGCGCCTGCGCCGCGCTGATTTTGCGCCTGCGTGGCGCGTTCTATTAAGCGGGCGGGGCCATGACGGAACCGCTCCGTCATCAGCACAGCTCAACCGAGGCTGGTGACGGAGCGGTTCCGTCACCCGCCCTTGGGAATACTTCCACATCTAGGAAAGCAATTTTGGTTTCAGAGTGGGAGAGGCTGAATTGAATGTCGGGTGTTCTATTATTGAGCCATTGGTGGAACTGGATCAAATTGTCAATTCCTCCCGTCCATACCATAAAGACATCGTCAATAAAACGATACCATTTATGGATGTGTGCTCCGTACGGGTTGTTATTGTGTATGTACGTGTCTTCGTACATCGACATAAACAGCACAGCCAACTCGGGGGCAAGCTGGCCACGACCTTATTTACTAAACCCACAGATCGCAATAAAGCGCTACTGTATCAAAGTAATCATCCGAGAAGCTTGAGGGATAACCTGCCCTATGGGCAGTTTTTGCGCGTGCGCAGAAACTGCACATACGATGAGGACTTCTCTCATCATGCTGAAAAACTCGTGTCCAAACTTTGCGACAGGGGGTACCCCAAAAAATTGGTGAAGGACTGTATGAAACGAGCTAGGTGGACCCCCCGCGAAACACTGCTGGAACGGAAAAAGAAATCTGAACAGAAACGCCAGGTCTGTGTGACCACCTTCTGCCCGAATGCCAATCGCCTGAAACGCATCATTGGTCAAAACTGGCATCTGGTGCAAAATCTAGATGAAAGCCTGAAAGATCCCCCACTGTTCGCATTTAAACGTGAGAATAGTGTTGCAAACCATGTGGTAAGAGCCTCCATGCCTACTCAAAACCAACCTACTCTTCGCCAAATGATGGGTCTGGCACCCGTGTTAGGTCATCATAAATGCGGGACTTGCCTCTGCTGTAAAACTACCATACAGGGCTCGGTTTTCCAACATGGGGGCATATCCTGGAAGCATGAGGTATTTAGTAACTGCAAATCTAAATTTGTAGTCTATGGCATCAAATGCCCATGCGACCGCCTGTATATTGGCAAAACAGAGCAGGAAGTGCGTCAACGCATAACTCAACACAAGTCGAGGCTGAAGAGACATGTTGAAAATGCTCCGCTAGTAAATCATTGGAACAGAATGCAACATGGACTCAACGATTTCAAGTGGACAGTCATGTCTAGGATAGAAAAGAACCATCTAGGAGGCGATATGAGCCTCCTTTTATCCAGAAGGGAAGCAATGTTAATTGTAAAATTTGACACGGCAGTATCAGGTCTAAATGAACTCTCAGAAATTTTCAAGTTGTGAACCCCTGTGACGATGTTTTGACTGCCTAGTGATCAGCCTCAGTCCCCACTCCTTATTAGGGTTATCTGTCACCACTATCGAAATATTCTTTATGTTATTTCCATGGTGTTATATGCTCCACTGCATTGTGGTGCGCCGTTGAATTATGGTGCCGCTGCCCACAGAGGCTGACGTAATTGCCCACCCACCGATGACGCGGCGCGGACCCAGTACAAAATGCGAAGTCCCGCGCGGTAGGGTAATGCGCATGCGCGAGTGACTAGTGCACAACGCGACACCGACCGGTAGGGTCCCTGTGAAGAAGAAGCCCTAAATCAGGTAAGAACGAGTTGGATGTTCGTAGTGCTCTCCAGCCCTTTGGCCGAGCCGATTAGAGCCCGATGTGTGACCGCCCCGCTAACTGTCTCTGAATTGTAATCCTCTCTGCCGTGTACTTTTGTCTACACAGCACACGCGACTTGCGCCTGCTTGTGCTGACGCTGCCACCTTCTTCGGAGCTCCCTGATTGAGACAGGCTGCAGCACCGATAACGCTTTAAGCAGGTGATGTTTTCTCCACCCGTTTTCTGCAGTTGTCATTGAGCTTTCTCCTGCTATGTCCCCTTCTAAATGCCTCTTTTTGGTTTCAACAGTACCCTGAGCCTGCTTTATATACAAAAGAAACGCCATTGTAAAGCCTCCGGTCCTTCTGGTCCTTCTGCCTTTGGCTTAGCCCACCCCATATTTCTTCTGTGGACCCTTTTTCTCGCCGCACGGGCACATTGTTCTTATTTGAGCGGTAAGAGAACCCCACAGTGCTGAAATTTAATTATTTAATGCCAATCCGAATTCCCTGTCGACTCATAGGATGCTGATATTTGTTTACAGATTGATTTCCCCTTCATCATTTCCCCGCCCCGGACTACCACAAGCTTCCACTGCAGCAACCTTGGTGGTAAGTCCCCTCTCTTCCGCCAGATAACCTTTTTAAGTAGTCAACCAGTGTGGTTGAGGCACAGAGTTCTGAGTGTGATTTTGAGACCCTCGGTTTCCCGCTATTCCACCCATCAGTTCCCTTGAATAGGTCTTTTCCGAACTGGGGAGTCACGGAGTTTTAGAGATTCTGATAGGAGCTATTCTTCCTTTAGCATATGCTCCAACTAACGTTAATTACAAATGTGGTCACCTTTTTGCACTTGCCTCATTTGTCACTCCTTTTTTCTAAGAAAAATATTTCTCTCTTTTTCTTTTTGTCCAGTTGCCTGAGGCCCTGATGAGAATCTCCGAAGGATTAAAGGGGATTCGAAACGCGTAGGCCTATCTCCTTACTGGTCTGCCCTTGGGTTTAAGAGTCACGTCCATCTATAGACTCTTTTCCATTTATTTACAATGACTGTTTGAAATTGGAAATCTTTTGGTGTTATACTATTTTTCAATCAAAATTCTGAATGTTCTGTTTAACTAAGGCAGTTCCAGTTATACACCTTTCCCTTTGTAGATAATGTACATATGGTATGTTTGAGCTAAGTCTGTATGTGTTGAATGTATGGCGAATGTGATATGATTGCAGTTTTGAATGGTGGTTCGTTCCAAGTGATTGTATTCTCATGTGTCCGCTCTCATTTTTTGATTTTCCCCTAATGTTTTTTCCTCAAATGTAAAAATGAATTTTATAAAATATTGTTGATTTTCTACATATAATAAAATTGCGATTAAGAAGCATTCCCTCTCTGGAATTCGATTTTCTGTTTGTGGAGGATTAATCATAGTTCTAAGCACGTTTATCAGTACTGGCACCTTCTTTTGTTATTTATGATATAGGCTCAGCCTTGCTGATCAGAGCCAGCCCCTTTTTGTTCTACTACACCAATATAAGATATTGGCATATCATACAAAGCGCTTCAGACATGGGAGCAGCATTCACCAACCACCGCCTGAACTTCTACCAACTGTCCAGAGACCTTCGCTCCGCCACCCTTGCCCTCGTATAGGCACAGCTCATCCACAAAGCCATAGAGGCGGCCTTGAAGGCCTTTCCACTTGATCTCCGGACATCAACGGGGCTGGAAGAATTCAGGAAGAGACTGAAGACCTGGCTTTTCGACTGTGCCCCTGGATACCCTCAAGGGTGATTAGCACCGCAAATCAAAAAAACGACTTGATTGGTTGACTGTGTGAAATGTAGATCCCCCCCCTTGCAATACTATAACTTAATGCCCATGAGGAAATGTTCTCTCTGCTCAACTACAAACCTGACACACAAATGGGAACTGCCAGATCTCGATGTGATGCCCGTCCAGTCCAAGTGGGAACACTGCCGCCAGCGCCAGTATACAGCCCACGGCTGTCATGTTGTTCAGATATGGCTGAGAATTCTGGATGTACCTGGGGTGAGAAGAGACAGAAGCCATTTTCAGACACATATACATACACTGGCACCATGCTGGAGGTCACCCAGAGGCCGCACTGTGAGAAGACTGAGAGCAAGTGGCACACGTACTCTCTACTGCTAAAGGAGGTGCAAGTCTGTGTCTGGTGTGCAAGCTTTTTCACAGAATTGAAGCATGAGCATGTTTCGATCAGAGAATTTGCTGAGAAACAGGTCAGTGGCACAACTGCTGCACAATGATTCCAAGAGGCTGTTTGATGGTTCTTGTTTGTGGCATCACAACAGGGTTGTAGATTGTACTGGGCGATCAGACTGTGTGAAGTAAAGTCCTGACCTGAAATCTATCAAGAAACTTATAACGCGGGAGGCTAATTAAATAACACAACCACCCCCATTTTGATGGGAAATTCTATGTTTCTGGGAGTTTTTGAAGCACAATATTGTGTGTCTGTGACTGGAGCTTCTGGGATATATTCTGAAGCTGCCAAGATTGAGATAGTGTGAGAAAACAAAATCACGTGTTTTGGGGTGTTAGCCTTCTAGGATATGTTGGTTTGTGCTGTCATAGTTCTATGGTTGTGTAATGACGCTTAGAAGTCTGAACTTGCGATTTGAGATGTACTAGAATGTAGGGTAGTGGGTTGTGAGTGTAAATTAGGGGGTACCAGCTTTCCTGTTTCAGAGTCACACAATTTAAGAGTACTCCATCAGAGAGACTCCTGCTCTGGAGTTTGCAGGTGCATGCACACCTTACTTGAGAGAAATCAAATAGTCTTTCTGAGTCAGCATCACTGAACCATGGAAACCACCCAACTCCAGACAAAGTGAAAACACACATATCTGTTTCCTCAGGGCTTTCATGAATCAACAACCTCAAGCTTGTTATGGCTGTGAATATTTAGAGGTGGTTTCTGGAGACATGCTTTAGGGTGCAGCATTTGATGGTGCAGTGCTTACGATCCTTTTGGGGTTAATCTGGGAGGAATGAGAGCTTGATAAGACTTACCGGACATGGCTGTTGTAGACGTTGAAGGAGAGGCAGATAATTCCCAGCAATATCCCAACCCCAGCCAGAACTGACACAGAGATAAACAGCTTCTGGGACAGGTAGCGGAATGTGATGATCACCTTTGTGTGGTCGTTTGGGGGACTGTCACCTGAAAAAGGGGACAAAAAGAGCAAGTGAAAGGTGAGAGCCCTTCTATGGATACATACATCTCCTAAAGAGAGGGCAAGTGGCAGCAACAAAAGTCCTCCATGATAGGCACCTAACAGTATCCTGACGAACAGGCAGAGGTGAGAGACTTCCAATAAATGTGCACCCCTGTGGAACAGGCAGGAGGGAGATGTATTCAACCGCTCGCTTCTCAGCAGTTAGAAGAAGGGGCCTTCCATGAGATGTGAAATCCTAACTCAAGCAAATGTAGGGAACATCGTACGCAATATTATCACAGCAAGCTCCTGAGGAGCGAGTAGAGGAAAGAATCTTCATTCAGTGAAGGAGAGGGAAAGACAATGATGGTAAGGATAAACTGGGCAGCAAAGGGCTTACCTCTAATGGGCAGGGCATTGACAGTTTTAAGGCAGTGGGACCCACAGACTAGGATGAAACCAGGTCAAGGATATGGATGTACGTAAGTACAACGCGATCTTTTAGATCGCAGTACTTTACAACGCTGCCATTACAACGTTGGTGTGCGTGGATTGAGGATTATTATAATTTTATATTCCAACACCAGCACACTTAACAGTAGGGAAGGTGTTGGAATATAAAATTACAATATTCCTTATCCAACAGCGCCAATCAGCGCAAGTCGTAGTAACGACTTGCGTTGTAACGGCATCGTTGTAAAGGTACTGCGGTGTAAACACCGCGTTGTAAAAGATGTTTCCCAAGGGTATAGTCACAGAGTGGGGGCAGACTTGAGAATAGGGGTACTGCTGTCAATCAGCAGACTCCAGGAAGTGTTGAATGCAACAAACCTGCCTGTAGGTGTAAATTCGATGAAAAAATTGACTGTGAGGCTTGTCGGAAACAGATTTTGCAAGGTTACTCTTGCGTGTGACCTCTCTCTCTGGGATGAAACCTAGGGGCTAATTTACAAGCCCCTTCTGCCACCTGTACGTCACCTTTTCCCATTTTAAAAGTGGAGCCCCGGCAGCGCAAGGGGCTTGTAAATAATCCCTCTAGTATTTACCAGTTGCACGCTGATCCATGCAGCAGGGACATTACATTGAGGGTTAGACAGATTATAGCAGTAGTATATTAGTTAACTGAACTTACTCCTTAGAAATGGAATCAGTCACCTGAAGATGACATATTTCATCTCTGCATACATTCAGTAGTAAGCCACTAATGTATGGTGCTAATATTTTAAACTGTGATATGTTAGCCTGTCAGTATCATCTACAAAAGTTAAAAAGAGGTTTTTCGGCTGTCTACTAACGGTTTTGTCAAATGTTGTTTAGATTAATAACCAAAATAACTTTTTAATGTAACACGTGATTGTATTTCAATCAGTTACAAACCCATATATTGTACCAAAAGCTATGAAAATCGATGCAGCCAATAAAATATTAAGTACACATCATATGAAAGGAATTTGCTATTCCATCCTTCTTCCACCCATAAGTTGCCATGCTGTAGTCCTCTGCCAGTATACCAGGGCCCAGGCCTCCTTTCTGTCAGGTCCACTCCCCTCTTAACAAGGCGGCATATTTGCCATCTTTGGGAGCCCTGGTAGGAAACCCATAAATTGAACCCATAGATGATAAATGTGGTATTTCGGATGTAAGCATTAATACATTTTTGTTGGGCTTGATACAGGAATCTTAAGATGTCATGCTGGAATGTGTGGTTTTTGAGATTCTGAAGGAAGGGGGTTGGGGGGCAGTGTCTGAGCTGCAATAGAATCTATTTGCTACCACTTAATTGTTATAAATAACCTGTGAAATAAAGATTCCTGTCAGCGAAGGCCTGGTTCCTCCTTGTCATACTGGTGACGAGGACAAGTCGAGAGGTTCAATAGAGTTAATTAAGTAATCCTTGCAATTGTCTTGTAATTCTGGCCTTAATTGCTACTGTGCCAATATGCAGCAGAAAACACGCCCCACATGTGTTTTGGCTCAGGGGCAGGCAGCGACGCAATCAAGTCTTTTCATTGCTGTTTTATTTTAGTGTCAGCGGCTAGGAGTGGGTGGGGGACGACGCTCCCCCACCCTCGTTGAGAAACCGCCGCTGTGCCCTACTTAATAATCTACAGCTACCTGCCTTAGGGTCCTATAGGCCTTCCTTAGGGGAGACTTACATATATTGTTAGGGGAAGTAGGGGCTTTGCTATTAGTTGGAATAGCAAAGTCGAGGTATCTGTGGTACCACTGCCCTTCCAGCCTGCAGTAGCAGGCTGGGAGCCATTTTGTACATTGTCACATACAGAGTGGCACAAGCAGTGCTGCAGCCCTGGGTGAACACTCTGTCTTTGATACCCTAAGTAGGTCAGGCCTTGTCAATTGGGGATAGCCAATTCGCCATATATTTTGTAATGGGTTAGAACACTAGTACTGAGATCTGATTAGCGGGCCACAGTGCACTCTCAAAAGTTGATAAACCAGCAGCATCAGTCCGAAAATGTGGAGGTGAACATGTACAAAAGGGGCATTCCTTACATTAATTCAATATGAGATCTCAAAAAATATATAAATATGAAATACACACAACACAGGTACAGACAGCACTTTTGTTAACTGACAGCCAGGTATATTAAGGAGGTTTCAAAATCTAATCATTACTAGACAGACATATTGCAGTTTTAGATATGCACAAAGGCAAAGGTGCCCACAATAAATCCCGTAGTAAACTATAATTGAACAGAAGTTGACTTTTTCGCCCAATATACAATTATTATAGACAGTGTTCCACCATGATATAAAATTGATGTCTATGGAAATTTCCAGTAAAGGTAATCACTTGTATAGCAATGGCCAATAACAAGTCCAAGCACTTTCCTTTATTATGACAATCTAACCATATTCCATGTGTATGACCCAAAATGAGACAACTTATGGACAAAGACATACACTCAACCCTGGAAGCAACAACAACTGCCAGCTCTCAACGTCGACCATCACCCAAGGCCTGTTCTCCTGCCGACACTGCCTCCGCACCTTCACCCACTTCATTATCCCAATAGCTTCCGCCAACCAACGCCAGCACTCCCAAACCCGTGAGCTGCATCCTCCTCAATGTACACTCCCTGTACAGACACGCAGTAGAAATCTGGGACCTACTCACCACGTTTTGCCTGATGTCGCCTTACTCACAGAGACCTGGACCAATGCCAGCTCCGCACCCGACATCGCAACTGCCATCCCAGACGGATTTAAAATCTAGAGGAAAGACCGCCCCAACCACCCTGGAGGAGGCCTTGTCTTCATCCACAAAAGCTCCCTTCGGATGACAACCTCCATCTATAATGACTGCTCGCCCCTATGGAACGCATTCACTTCCAGATACAGGTCAGACCCAGAGTGACTCTACGTGGAACTCCCGCCTACAGACCTCCCGGACCCGCACCCCGTTCACTAACACCATCGCAGACCACATTACGCCCCATGACCTCGCCTCTACGGACCACGTACTGCTCGGAGACCTGAATTTCCACCTTGACAAACTCAGTGACCCCAACTCCACCGCCCTCCTAGACAACCTCGCCAACATCGGACTCAAGCAACTCGTCACACCCCCCACCCACAAGGCGGGACACACCCTCAACCCTATCTTCGCCGGAGGAAACAACATCCATTTCAGTCACACCAAGCAACCCCTCTGGATTGACCACCACGGTGTCCACTTCTTCTCGAAACCCACCGTACACAAACCAATGCCACACCAACTATGCAGAAACTGGAGCAAGATCAGCGAAGAGCTCCTCACCTCCACCTTCAGCCGCTCTCCTTCCCCCACCACGACGGATGCAAACTCTGCAGCCAACAAACTCCACAAATGGATCACCGACTGCCCCAACACACTCACATCCCTCCAGAACTCCGACAGACCACACACTACGAAAGCCACCTGGTTCACCACATACCTCAGAGAATCCAAGTGCCCGGGCCGACGACTTGAGAAAGCATGGAGGAACAGCAAAACCCCAGAAGCCTACAGGCATGCAACTATACCACAGCACCAACTCATAAGATTTACAAAGAGGAACTTTATTCAGGACAGAATCCTCTCCAACTCCCACAGCTCCAAGGAACTCTTCAACATCATACAAGAATTTACCAGACCCCTCAGCGAAATCTCTGACGTCCCTCCATCCCAGGACCTCTGCAACAAACTCAGCTCCTTTATCCACCACAAGATCTGGACTCACTACGACAACTTTGATGAACATGACCAAGGCACCGACCCTACACCCTACACCCTCCACCAGCAACGCCACTCAGCCGAACATCCTCGCCTGGACCCCTCTCACCACAGAAGACACCACAACGACCATGAGGCGCATACACTCCGGAGCACCCACTGACCCCTGCCCGCTGCACAACTTCTACAGGGCTGCCTCTGCCATCGCACCAGAACTACGACGAACAATCAACTGCCACGTCTAAACAGGCAGGCTCCAGGACGACTGGAAACATGCATAAGTCAAACCCCTCCTCAAGAAACCCTCTGTAGACCCGACGGGCCTCAAGAACTACAGGCACATCTCTTTCTTCCCCTTCGCCACCAACGTCACAGAGAAGATCGTCAACATTCAGGTAACGAACTTCATGGAATCCAACAACATCCTCGACACATCTCAATCTGGTTTCCGCAGCAACCACAGCACCGAGACCACCCTCCTAGCCGTCATGTACAACATCTGTACACTCTTCGATACATCATTCTTTTTCTCCCAGTTGACTCAATCACGTTCTAGTGCCTCACTGTTGGTGGACAAGTATCTCCTTTTGATTTGTGGACTTCAAGCACTAACACGTTGGATTCGATCGCACCGCACTGACTTTGACTTTCTTGTACGTTTTGGTTCTCCTGTTGGGATGGCTGTTCAAGCGGAGAGAGCTCGCACGAAAAATCGGAGTGGCCAGGGTTGAGTCTGATTGTACGGGTTTGATAACACGGCTGTATTCAATACGGGACTTGTAGCCTACAATGATGCGGGAGTCAGGTGGTTTTTACAAACTCCCCCGGTTGTATTGTAATTGTTGCTTTACAATGTCTTGACCATAAAACGGGGTGGTTTGCTTCTGGCGGTGAGGGAGGGGGGCCGGGAGGATGTATGATATCTCCGTCTCCATTCTTTACCTTCTTTTAGGATTTAGTTGTGGGGCGACAGGCACGCTGCTAGTGGGGTTAGGCCATAGCCATTGCAGGGGTGCAGGGTGGGGGGAACGGGAGAGGGTTTTTTATTTTGCCTTGTTTAGTTCTATGGCCTTTTTTTTTTCTTTTCTTCTTCTCCCTTTTTACAAGAGGTGGGTTGCTTATCCTGAATCGATCTCTCTCACATAATCTGGGTGTCTGTTTCGGTTTTTAATTATCCTGAATCGTAAGTTGGAAGAAATTTGCTGGCGTCAGCTTAATGAGTTGTTGATCGTATTGTTACTCCCTTTTTATGTACCTGTTCATGTTGACGTCCTACTCTCCTGTATACTGATTTTACTATATTTGCTTATTCGCCCACTCATCGTTGCAATGTATTTTGTCGTATGACACCTGGTATGTGTAATAATTCCTCTTGTTTTTCTTCTTTCAATAAAAATATATATAAAAAAAGGGAGATAAAGTAAACAGGAAACAAGAACTTGGAAAATGATGGGTTTAAGAACAAAAAGAGTAAAGCTGCTTCGGCTGATGTTGGGTTTCATAGTCGTACGAAACAAGAAAGTGTAGCGGACACACAAGACAACCAGTGTAAGGGTCCATTGAGGGCAATTATGAGACATAAGAGTGGTCGGAAACATACTTCTATCCTGTGTAATGATTCTTCAGATAGTGTGGAAATTGAATTAAGCTGTTTCTTAGATTTTTAATTGGAGGAAGAGGATGTTAGAAAAGTTAAGTTCACCGGACAGCTGGGTGGGGATAAGGCTACTAGCCTTGGATCTCCAACTGATCCTCTTGGGGAATCCATGTTTGACCTGATGCTTCTGAAGCACACACCCTCTCCTGCACTCATACTCTGCACCGAATGTGGCAGAGTATGTTGAGACGTGGTTGTGCAAACAAATCCCCAAGGATGTTAGGATACGCCTGCGCTCAGAATGCCCACGTCCAAGTCTCACCAATAAGATAGTGATGACACCAGATTTGGACGCAAAAAAATTGGATTTCATTGACAAGGGGCCGTGACCCCAGGAAGGGCCTAGATAACCTTCTCAGAATGTGCCAGGACAGATTATTAGACCTAATGGACCCCTCACTAAGATTTTTGACATGGCCGAAGAGGCATATGTAGAAAAGAAAGAATTGAATGTGGAAGAGGTAAGGGATGGGTCCAGAGAGCATTCTGTTTGCTGGGGAATGCGAACATGGCTATTTCAGTGGAAAGAAGGAAAAGTATTCTTCTTAAGATTGACCCAAAACTAGCTGAATTGGATAATAATGACGGAGGTCTAGAGGCCAATGGGATGCTTTTTGGAGACACTTTCATAAAGGAGATGTCTAAGTATGTTGGGGCGTTCAGTTCCTTACAAAAATCACAAAGAGAAATTAAAAAGGTTTTTGATCGTCAAGTTTTAGGTGGGTCCGGCTCCTTTTCAAGAGGGTTCAGACCTTATCAATACCAGACCTCATATCAACCAGGAAACTTCTACCAGCAAAGACAAAGAGCTGGGGTTAGAGGAAGCCGTCGGACCTAGGGATTAGGTAGGTCAAGACCCTTTTGGTATCCAAGTAAGGTTGGGCAGCAGACAAGCTGAATTTCATCACAATTGGAGATTAATAACAAAAGATCTGTGGGTATTATAGACCATCTTGGGGTAATACATATATTTCATTGGGGAGCCAACTCAGCATCAACTCCTGGAAATGATAAGATTTGAAGCAGTATATTTGTAATTGGTAAATACAGATGTAAAAGAATTGATAAGGAAAGGAGCAATTGTAGAGGAAATTAATGGGGTACCAGGTTTTGTGAGCCATATTTTCCTGGTGGAAAAGAAAGAAAAAGGAAGGAGACCTGTTATAAACTTAAGACAATTGAACGATTGGGTAGAGTATCACCATTTCAAGATGGAAGGGATGCATATGCTGAGAGATGTGTTGCAGTAAGGGGACTGGAAGACCAGGCTACACTTGAAAGATGCCTACTTGACGATTCTCATTTAGGAGGAACAGCAGAGATTTCTCCAGTTCAGGTGGGCAGGAAGGACATGGAAGTGTGTCTGTCCCCCTTTCTGCTTATCTTCTGCCCCTTGGTGCTTTACGAAGATGCTCCGTCCAGTAGCAGCGTATTTGAGAGAGAGAGGAATTCGTCTGATTATATACTTAGACAATATATTGTTAATGGATCAGGACAGGTTGACAGTTGAGGATCATACAAAGAATGTGGTGTTACTGCTTGATAGGCTGGGTTTTGTGGTAAACAGGGAGAAACCGTGTTTGGTTGCGAATCAATTATTGGGGTTTATAGTCAATACGGTACAGGGACAATTGAGACTGCCTATGGACAAGTTGAAGAGAATGAGATTCGGAAGGTGTTGTTAATGGAAAAGATTTCTCTGAGAATGCTGGCGAGAATGGTCTGCCTGGTCAGCCTGTTATCTTCTAATATACAGGCTATTTTTCCTGGACCTTTGAATTATCGGGCCCTTCAGAGGTTGAAGGGCACACATTTAAGACGTGCCATGAAATCTTCAGAAGAGATTGTGCTTACAGACGAAGCAAAGTTGAATTTCATTGGTGGTTAAGACATATGGATGCTGGAATGGGAGAGACATTTTTGTGGAAAATCTAGATTTGGTAATAGAGTAAGATGCAAGTTTGACATGTTGGGGAGCTCGTTGTAGTGTGATATCAACAGGAGGAATTTGGAAAGATGAAGAGCGAAGACTCCATATAAGTTGCCTAGAACTGCTAGCAGATTCTTTTGCAATAAAGAGCTTTACGAGAGGAAGAGCACAGTGCTCTGTTCTTTTGGAGATGGACATTATCTCAGCTGTGAGATACGTGACTAAATTGGAGGGTCCGCGATCGAAAGATTTGGCGGACCTGGCAAAAGCTTTTGGAGATTACTGTTTGAATCAAAATGTTTTGGTGCAAGCAGAACACATTCCAGGGTTGAAGAATGTGTGTTCCAGAAATTACAGGGATTCGAGCGATTGGAGAGCGCATAGGTCAGTTTTTATTAAACTGATGGAGATGTGGGTTCTATGTCAAGTGGATCTATTTGTGACCAGGATGAATACTCAAGTAAATAAATTTTTCAGCTGGCATCCGGATCCGGAGGCAGCATGGATATATGCTTTCAGACAGGATTAAAGGGGTCTAAAGCCATATGCGATTCCTCCATTTGCAATGATCACTAGGGAAACACTCATGGTGCGCAGATGAAGTAAGCTTTAAGAATGTCAATAGATTTCCCAGCCATACTTCTCATGTTTCAGGATGTGATGTTAGGACTGTTAGGGGAACTCCACTAGTTGGTGGTCTCGGATCAGATAAGGTTGGTGGCATGGAGAATTTCAGGTGTATCTGGGAGGTGCCTGGACTCTCGCAAGAAGCTTCAAGTCTTATTAAGGATTCCTGGGCTCCAGGAACAAGAAAGGTGTATAGATTGGCATGGCAGAAATGGTTATGCTGGTGCGTGGAGAGGGATTTTGATCCTGTTTCAGTGGGTATAGTTGAAGTGGTTAACTATTTAACTGGCTTATTTACTTCAGGTCTAGTTTACAGGACCATTAATATGCATAGGTCGGCTATCGCTGCAGGACATGAGTTGGTTAATGGTTTGACTGTGGGACGGGATGCTCTGGTGAGAAGATTAATGAGGAGTGAGAGGGTTTCCAAACCTCCAGTATCTAGATATAACTCTATATGGGATTTGTCTACACTGCTTAACCATTTGGTAGGCTTGGGCAACAATTGTGGAATGGAGTTGAAGTCTCTGATTCAGAAACTGACTATTCTGTTATGTTTGCTCTCTTATATGAGACTTTCGGATGTGAGAGCTTTGGGTTTTGGTGGTATATGAGAGGTCTGGATGTAAGAACTTAGGATGTTTGAGTTCCCTCGGGGAGAACATGGCGGCTAGCAGCAGCAGCTAGTCGGGAGGCTCCGAGACACAGACGGAGTCTTCAGCACTTTCAGCGTCTCCCTGGACAAAACGTTAATGTCTGTTTAATGGTTACAGCGTAGTAGAGTCGGGATGTTGCGGTGTGGTTAGTGAGAAGCTTTTTACCGGCTTTTTGAGGATTTCAGCACGGCGGCTCGGCTCTCTGTATTTTGCGGTATCGTGTCCCTGCTGAACGCGGTGCCTGCAGGGCTCAGCAGGGCAGCTTGTGCTTCGCACTCACCAGGAATATATTTTCTTTTGAAATCAGCAAGCTCCCGGGGGGGTGAGAGGACCTGGCTGGAACGGACAGGGACAGCGGGGCGGATGCCGCCATTGTCGACGAGGGTCCATCGACACAAAGCACGGAGAAGGAGGTGAGGAGGCTCAAAGACAGCAGGACTGAGAGGGGAGTAGCTCAATGGTTCAGAGCTGACCATTATCTGGGGGTCTTACTTTCCCGGACTCTAGCCTTCTAGAGGGCTTTTTTCAGCCCAAATAGATATAAGCCCTTGGTGGATCAAGTGGATATAACAGGAATGCAGAACTCAGGACTAAGCGAGAATTCAGCTAGTCCACAAACTGGATTAGCAATATCTAGTAAGGAAGATTTATGTTCTAAGGAAAGTAAAGACTTCCGGTTAAATATGGAGGATAAGACCCAAGCGTCCCCGGACCTAATGCTAGGGAGCGGAATTACTAGACGAGTACGATAAGACCCCTAATGAACACTCGGTTTTGTTAATGTTACAGTCTTTAAGCCATGAAATGAGGAACAGATTTAAGGTTTCACAGAAGAATCAACAAGAAATTAAATCCTACTGTGAAAAATTAGAGGAAAAATTTGATGCAATAGCTGTCAGAACTACAGCTCTAGAATCCACAGTTACGGATTTGAAAAGTTAGTTTTGCAACATACAAAGAAAATTGATGATATAAGACAGCGAGAGCAGGGATACCCGGAAAAACTGGAATCTATTGAAAATGCTCAAAGAAGAAACAATCTTCGCTTGCTGAAAGTACCAGAAGGAGCGGAAGGGGAATACATCACTGAGTTTGTAGCGAAATCATTCAAACAAGCTACAGAAATTGAAGTTTCAGAACAAGATATAATCAAAGATATACAGAAAGTTCATAGAGACCCATATAGACTGAAGCCAAACAAGACAAGGCCACGAAAGATTCTGATTCATTTTCTAACATATTCCCTGAAAGATGAGATCCTTAATAGAGCTTCAAAGAGTAATTCCCTTTTAGCAGAGTGGATTACCTTTCAAATTAGATCAGACGTTTCCTCAATCATGGCGTCCAGACAGTGGGAGCTAGGGAAATTACTAGACCCGTTTAGACAGCAGGGCGCAACAGCACAGCTGCAGTTCCCGGCGTCATTAAAGGTTATGTTTAAAAATAAGATGAAGGTATTTAAAAGAGTTGAGGAAGTAGAATCATATTTACAACTGCTATCAGAATCTGCTCAGGAGGCAGGGGTGGTTTAAATTGCTGTTTGTCTCCCAGTTCCTCTACAACTATTCTCTCACCCTCTTCTCTGTGGGCTCGTCACATTCAGCCCATATAGGTAAATTGCAGAAAAGAAAAAAAAAAGAAAGGGAAAAAAATAAAAATAACACAGAAAGGGAGATAAAACTTATTATGTAAAGATGTAAATAGCCATCTGATGTCAGGAGGGGAGTCTCAAGGCCAGAGTAGGGCCAAGAAGAAGAAGGGGGGTTCTCCAGGGGAGCACTAGGGAGGAGGAAGGGGAGGGTTGGGATTGGGAGGGTATAGAAGTTGTGCACAGGGTGGGGAGCATGTGGGAAAAAAAAATGTCCGATTTGCCAAACTGCTTTATTCAATTATAATTTCCACCCACTAAAGTAGCAATGGTACAGTCTTAATTAACCCAGGATATATATCTGAAGGTCCTAACTTGGAATCTAAATGGTCTGAGGGTAGTTTACAGACGGGAAAGGATATTCCAATTCTTGAAAGACGCGCCATAGCAGATTTTCATACTCCAAGAGACTCATCTTACAGATAAAGAATTGAGGGAAATCTGCAATAAGAAAAAATGGATTCAAGAGGTGGTTTGCACCTCTCAGCAATTAACCAAAAGAGGGGTAGCTATCCTAGTTAAAGCGAATTCAGCTTTAGCAGTAGAGAAGTCCAGAGTTGATAAAAAGGGTAGATGGGCCATAGCCACGATTAAATGTCATTCCTACAAATTCACAGTTGCAGGGTACTATAGGTATTTCTTCGAATTACGAATTATTCTCTCGAGATGTCAATAAGTTGCTGTTTTATTTAATTATACTAGCTGGCAGAGAAATATGTAAATTTTGGATTAAAGATACCGCACCAACTTATTTAGACTGGATTAATGCAATTAAACATACTTTGAAACTATACAGCATAAATTGGAAGAGTAAAAAACATTTTTGGATTCCGTGCATTGCTTGGTTGGATAAGCCTTAAAAACAAGGTCCAATGATTATGCCTTTTTGTGGATTAAAATACCCTAAGATCAGTCTAAGATCAGTTCTATGGTGGTTAGATAGATGAACTGAACTGACTATTACTTCATCAGGGTATCTACAAAAAGCGCCTTCAATAAGATCTTCGGAGTTTATAAACATTCCCGGGTACATCTGCTGTTAGTAGATGGTAATAGTTGAATGTACTTCGAGAATATCTTTTGGCGTATGCGGATAAAAAAATAAATAAGAACTTAGGATGTTTGTGGAAGAATTTTTAACCCAGAGGGGGTTTGTTTTTATTTGAGTAAAAGAACGAACTGAAATGTAAATGTAAATGTATTGGCACTACTTACCCATAGGGTCCCAAGGCACTTCGACCGCTGCGAAACCCTTCCTGGCTTCCCTGAGAGATGGTCCCTTAATGGGTATCTCCAGGGTGAGACCAGGCATCCCCGGCGGTCTGGTGGGGCTGTTAGTGAAGATGAGGCAAGCTAATGCCCAGAGTTGCCGAGTGTGATCGCTGATCAGAGTGGGCACCAAGGTGAGAGAATTATCGAGTCCGCTGACCCTGGTCCAGAAACCTGCCGCGCCGGGAATCGAACCCTGGTCCCGGGCCGTCCTCTGCTCTCGGGTCTGCCGCCTCTAACCAGTGAGCCACACTACTTCACTCAGGACTCAGAAACTAGTTTCCATCCATATTTTGATGAGCATGAGAATTATGTGTGGTAAGATGTTTGAAAGAGTATGAGGGGAGGGCTTCTGGACTTCGTTCCCTAATGAAAAACAGTTGTTACTTTCTTTTAGATAACCGCATAAGGCAGTATCAAGCCCAACTCTAGATAGATGGATGAAAGAAATTACAAAGAAATTATGATGAATGCGGGAGTGGATGTAAGTTTGTTTGGTGCACATTCTGTTAGGGTGTTTCGGTTTCAAAAGCTTTTATGCTTGGGGGTGCTTTGCAAAAAGATTGTATGATGTTACAACGCATATATTTACAATGCATGCCTTTACAACACAGTTTTTACATTGCAACATCCTTTACAACGCATTATTTTACATAGCATGCCATTACATCTCATTTTTAGAAACTACCTTCACAACACATTCCCTTACAATGCATACCATTGAATTGCATTTAAGGTAAGTTTTGGATAGTATAGGGGTAATAATTACTATTCTAACTCCAGTGAGTGCAACAGTAGGGTAAGTGTTGGATAGTGTAAGGGTAGAAACTACTATTCAAACTCCAGTGTGTGCAACAGTAGGGTAAGTGTTGGATTGTGTAAGGGTACTATGCATTGTTTTGGTATGAACTTTAATGACTTGCAATGGAATGCATGCGTTGTAGTGAAATGCATTGTAATGACATGTGTTGTAGTGACATGCAATGTAATGGATGCGTTGTAATGACATGCGATGTAAAGGTTGTTGCGATGTAATGCATCCTATGTAAAGATAGTGCGATGTAATGACTGTGTTGTAAAGGTTGTTTCCCCTCCAAAAAACATAGTAGAGACGAATAGTTAGCATACATTACCAAGAAACAAAAATACACTGCAATGAGAGGGGCAGATACCAATCACCCCTGAACTCTTTGGCAGAGATTGCACAGGGTATGTGCTTGATGCAGTTTTGGGAAGACATGCCAGAGTTGAGGTCTGACATTCTGAGTAATATTGTCCTATCTGAGGAAGGGAGCTAGAGAGAGGGGAGGGTTGACAGACACAGAGCCACAGGTGAAGCTTTGAGATGTTAGAGCAGACTGACAGCTACTCTGGCACCCGCAGACAGAACTCCATGGGGGGGAACTGCAGGAACCAAGGACAAAGTCACCCCTACAGAGCAGTGACGGGCAGGCAGCTGTAGGAAGAGCCCTGGCTCCGACCTCCATTTCCGACCATCAGAGGATGGAGGGAGAGGGGCGGCGGCGCTCTGAAGGTCAGGGAGATGTTTGCATTCATAATGTGCTCCCTACAGAGCACCGGCCTGATGAGATGAGAAGAGGAGGGCTGAG
Organism: Lissotriton vulgaris; assembly: GCF_964263255.1. Lineage (NCBI taxonomy): Eukaryota > Metazoa > Chordata > Amphibia > Caudata > Salamandridae > Lissotriton > Lissotriton vulgaris. The sequence continues at coordinate 1,877,550,720 of NC_141693.1, forward strand.
CTCTGAAGGGCAGAAAGCCGCAGGGAAGGACCTGCTGATCCCACACTTTACCAGCCATCAGAGGATGAGAAGTGAAGGGCTGAGCTCTGAAGGGCAGACAGCCACAGGAAGGGACCGGCTGACCCCACACTTTACCAGCCATCAAAAGATGAGAAGTGAAGGGCTGGCCTCAGGGGAGGGAACCGCAGAGATGAATCTGGCTACATCCATAATGTGCCCTCTTTCCTCCTGTTGCCAGGGCACTAGCACAGAGGATGATGCAAGAACACTCTTACAAAGGGAGTCTTCACCCCGTTGAGCTCTGAAGGGCAGCGAGCTGCTGGGGACATCTACTGGTCCCGGCTGAGCACTCATGGTGTCCCTATTCCATCCAGAGCCCATGTTGTAAGCTTACCACTTGCATCCACCACAAAAGCCTCTTCACCATTGTAGAGTTAAAAGTACCCACACCGTGGGTACGGCTGTGAGGGTCTGTGTGTGTCCTTTCTTTTGACTTGTTTTGTAGTTGTTCCCGCACTGAGCTTGATGATCAGCAGATCCACTGAAGGTACTCCATGCTCTCTGAAGGGATTCTGAGCAGAGCCCAGGCTGCTAGCTGGAGTGTACTCAACACAGAGGAGAGGTGGCTAAAGCTGCCTCAAACCAGGTAGAATGGGACTGCATTTGGGACTGTTCAGGAGCAGATGCCCTTTTGCTTTTGTCCCTGGTGGAGAGACGCCCTACCACATGCCCATCTCTGAACAAATGTAGTGGGCTGTGCATCACGCTTGTGCTCCCTTGTGGTGTACAGTGAGCCCAGATGTGGTATGATGTCCTATGCAAGTACACATTGCATGAAGCACCAAATGATGCTTCTTCTGCCCAGTGTAAGGCTTTTCCGCCCATTCACGTTTCACAGTTGTCTGGTTGGCATTTGCATATGGCCATGTTTGAACTGGGGTGGCGGAGTGAGCTAAAGAATAGTGATGGATTAAACCCAGATCAGTTGACTGGGGGTGAGTGTTTGATTTGCTCAAACGCTCCGTCCATCATCCCCTTTTGTATCGTACTGTACGTGATGGCTCATTTCCAACACTAGTTACAGTAATGGTTCATCTATCACTTCAGAGCCTTCAGTGATCTTCCTGGGCTCCATGGGATGGTGCCTCTTACTGACCACCTGCTCCCAGTGTCCCCATTAACTAGACATTGGTATTTGGACCCTGGGCTCCTTCTTTGGGCTACTAAATCTACCAACATGCTATGGATTTGAACCCTAGTTAACCTTTGGGTGACTGGTATCTTATGTGTTCTTTGTGAGATTATTGGCTGATGCCCAGTTGTGTGGGTGCTTCTATCCACAGCACAACTGAGAAACTATGACCAAAGGGAGACTATCATAGCATACTCCATACACTATAACATTCTGTCTCGTATGTTTGGTTCTCTGGAGGGAAACAGTTAAACGACAGCTACAGTATAGGATCTGATACTCAAAGGTTTTCAGAGAGCAGTTACAAGCCCAGAAAACATCCCCTGTATCATAACATTGTCAACAGAGGCCCATGGTGTTTAGACTGTAGTGTGTTATCATGCAAGTGCTATAAAGGTGTAGTTCCTTGCTAGGTTTTTTTGTGTGGTTCTTTACCTCACCGGTTCTGCAAACCTATACGTAAACAAAGACCTATGTTTACGATATAGGTCTAATTAGAAATATCGTATTTTTTGTGAGGAGAGTGCCATACTTTACTTGTATTCCTAACCCTGTTCAACTACTGGAGTAAGGCTCAACAACCCGATTTAGTTACCATTGCTAGTCATATGTACAGAGGGACTAACTCAGTAAACCAACTTGAATGCACGATTACCGCAGTCCTTTATACACCAGTGGTATCTGATTTAGACACTGACTTGTAAGCACTGGCAGCCCCAGGGATCAGATAAAATGCATCACGCTCGTGAAGAGACCTTCATTGGTGGGAAATCCTTGGGCTGGTCCCTGTGTTTTGAGGTAGCAACCATAAGGTGAGGTGGTAATCGTGTTCTGAGGCAAGTGTCGACCGGGGTAGGTGGTGCTGGTGCATTTCAGTATTTTCTATGTCCCTTTGGCTTATGTAAACCACTGGCTCACCTGGAGCCAGTGGTTTACATAATGGTGCCAGAACATTATCCAAACAGTTCAGTGATGAGGTGCTGTACCATTAGCCTGTGATCATCAAATTACATTTATGATCGCACTGCATCCTATTCGCACTGCCTGTCTCCATCCATCTCATAATCCTTCGTGGCCTGGACTTAAACCAGATGTAAACCAATATAGTTGAATTCCTAGGATTCTCAGTTTGGCAGTGCTCGAATATTAAAGTTATGTGAATCTAGGAAAGATTCAAAGCTGGAGAACGGACTTTGATCCTTCCCAATTTGTCAGATGGTTAACATATGGTATTTCTTGCGAATATCGGTTCAGAAAGTGTTATAATTCCTCAATGAGTCCCATTAGAATATCCATAGACACTGTTCTAGCCTCTTTCAAGGTAGGCAATAGAAAAAAACTTGAATTCGACCTCCTACATATGTATTCAAATGTCTACATTAAGTAAAAAGCATTATGGTATGTTGATTGACCTATAAAGAGAGGCAAGAATGCATGTCACATTAGTAACGTTTTGCATTGGCTGCCAGTTTAACAATGGCATAGTAGGCCCGTGAACATCAATCGTTGTCATTCCTCAATGACAAATTTGTAGAATGCTCTTAGTGGTGCCAGATGCTCTACCCTCTAGAACATGTCTCAGTGGGCCACAAATTTGATTGAGTGAGAAAGGGCGGAAAGATCAGTTAGAGACACCAGATGCGTTGCTCATTGTCTGGGTTGGTTTTGGCCCTCCTACTGGCCTTGGCAACATTAGGGCAACGCTGAACAGTCCGCTTTTGCTGCCTTCCTCATTTCCTTTTAGCTCATGTTACTCTCTTACATCAATCTTCTCTGCACACAGCTGGTGAGACATTAAATTACTTTCCCTGCCTCTATGACACCACATTGCCTCCTCCAATGGGTACATTATCTCTCCATTTTATTGTTTTTAGGTTGCCAGGTGTCCAGGATGTCAGGCTTGAAACTAAGGAAGTGGAAATAGGGTGTGAACAATCTCTGACCAGCCGATACTGCTGAAAGAGAAAAATAGAGACCTCTACTTGGAACATTGTTTTGAAAAATAGTAAAATAGCAAAAGTGCTTATGGTATGAAGTAAAACACACTAATAAATATGAATGCCCCTTTAAACTTGGCAATGGAGTTTCAGAAATGCATTATTCACATAATTGAGGAATGTTCTGCCTTTTTTCTGTGGTGCGAGGCAGAGTGTCCCTGTAGGAACCTGGAGTTTTGATGCAGTATCCCCCCCACACTTCTTTCCTAGTATTTGATGCAACTTTGACTTGAGTGTACTGGGTTCCTGCTAACCAGGCCCCCAGTTGCAGTATTCCTTCCCTAATAAGTTGTTTTCCCATATTGGCAAAACCTTTAGCACAATTTGTGAGTCCCTAATAGATGGTACCCCTGGTACCCAGGGCCTGAGGTACAAAATAGGGTCCCTAAGGGCAGCAGCATGAATTATTCCACTCTAAGGGGCCCCTCAGCAAGCAAATGCAGGGCTGCTATTGCAAGCTGTGTGTCTTGGCGCAGACCAAAGTGAAAATACGACATGTCACACACCCCTGTGTGCCATGTCTCATAACTATTTGTAAGTCACCCCTACAGCAGGCCTGATAGCCCTAAGAGAGGGTGCTGAATATTACACGTGAGGGCATACCTGCAAGAGCAGATATGCCTCTGTGCTGGTCAGTCCTATTACTGCCAGTACAAGTGACCAGGGAAGTCATTTTAAAACATGTGCTCGACACTGGTGAAAACGAGTTCCCCAGCTATATGATGGCTTCACTAAAAATAGGGATGTTTGTTATTAAAGATCTAATATTTGTAAGCCTACGCTGATTACAGTGATGGAGTTACCACTATATGCACCCAGAGGGCACCGTAGAGGTACCCCTGAAAATCTACCAGACTCTGGTGGGCTCCCTGACTGGTTTCTGCCAGTCTGCCACCTAAGACTCTGTTCTGACCTCCGAGGGTGAGAGCCTCTGTTCTCAGGAGACACAGAACAAAAACCTGTCCGGGAAGAGGGTGTAACATCCCCTTCCACAGAATGGTCTGCTGATTAGCGTCCTTGGGCCGGCAAGCTTCAAAGAGCTGCTGCCTTTGGAATGGAAATCTGGCTCCCCTTACAGGGAAGGAAGCTGCCCCCTTTTGTCCAGGACCCCGTTGGCACCCTAACAGGTGGGAAAATTAGCTAGTCCGGTAGGCGTGCCACCTCCAGGCTAGTACCACCCCTAGATGGGCTACTGTGAGGTGAACACGATTTTTCAGAAGTAGCCATCTTTGTGAAGGCATACTTAGGAATTCTGGGACAGGCGTAGTGACTCCTAGAGTCAGTAGCACATTGGCTACTACTCCACACTCCCCTAACACCAATAAATTCAGTATTTTGGGGAACCCCTGGCACCAGAGAAGGAGATCCTGATGACCTAAGAATAGAGAGGACACTGAAGAGCTGCAAAAGCAGAGAAGAGAGAAGAAGCAGCTGACCTGGTACCAACCTTGCCTGCCTGGGTCTCCCTCGTTGAAAAACTGCATTAAAGTTAACTCGTCCTGCAGCTGTTGACTCTGGGTAGACTGCCTGCTTTTGAAAAAGTCTCAAGACCTCCAGTGAAGAAACTCAAATAGAGAAGACTGTGAGGGCTCCAGAACCGTCAAAACCCGACATCTGAAGTCACCACTGCAACCGTCGCCTCTGGCCCGAGCTGAAGTGGGCCACTGGTGTCAACAAAATACCCCAGCTCTCCAGAGCTCAGGTCCATTGTGGTTTCACCCCTCCTGGACTCCCCAATGTTGTCGGCAGCCTCTGCACGCAGGTTCCCTCAACCGCAACTGCTTCGGTAAAGAAAAACCCAATGCCTAAGGTCACCCTTGCATCAGTCGCCCCTGGAGAAAAGGACCAATTGTGTCCCCCCGGCCTGAGCTTCGCAAGCCCTGAGCCCACTTGCTGGTTTACCATGACTGGCCTCCTAACCGGAGCCTGCATCCTCTTTCTGCAGTGACCGATCTCCATTGAAATACATTGGGCTCTTGATACTGTTTTGCACCCGGCTGCCCCCATGCTGCAGGTGGTGTACTGCTGGTGCTGCCTTGGATCTTGCCCACCATTCAACTTAATAACTAGAGATTGGTCTGGTAAGTTGCTGTACTATACCTGTTTGCTAAACTTGTTCTTCCTACCATAGGATATCATTGTAGAACTCAGAAATTGCAGTGTCCACTTTTTAAAGTGAAAATAATTTATATTTAAAATGCACTCACCTGAACGATTTTTCTCTGATGCCTAAACATATATAAAGATACTTGTTATTTTTATAAATTGGTGTGGATCTCCTTCTTGAGTCATGTGTGTCATTTTATGATCATTGTGTGTATTTGCCAATCTCTTGCACTCCTCTGTGTTAACCCTAAGGCTGCTCAACCACACTACCCCCAAATAGAGCACTTTGGGATTGCATAGCAAGCCCCTATCCACTCCAAAGGGAACCCCCGGATTCTTTACAAAGTATATCGGATTTTTGATATATCACATAAAGAGACAGCTTCCTACAGTCTCCCATGAGGAATCAGTCTTGAGAAGATGTGATTGCATGTCCATTTGAAAAGACAAATCAGAACAAATCAAAAGCTCAATTCCATTAGGAGAGAGCTGAGTGCAATCTAGTATGTTAACGTAAGAGCTGTGTCTTCCTCCCACCAACCCTTTATGCAAAGAGAGATTGGGAATGATGCACGAGAAAAGAGACAGACAAAAACAGAGGGAGGGGAGAAAAGAAAAAAATTAAAAGAAATAGGGAAAATAAAAGAGAAGGTGATTTCCGGCCTCTTTTCACATAGCAAGTATGAGAGTTGTCACTTACCGATCCATTTGTCTGTGTTGTACCAGGAGAGATTATCCTTGGTGCTGTCATAGTAGCCAATTTTCTTGTAACTGCCTCCTACACGGAGAAGAGATGGTAGGTGAGGTCACAGAGATACTGAGAGGGCCCCAGTTGAAGAGTATTGAGTTCATAAGGAATGTGCGAAACCATTCCTCCCCCCAACGACTTCAAGCATGCAGTGCTAGCCCTAGTGAGTCCCAGGTTGGACTATGGAAGTGCAACCCTCTTTGGTCTGCCCAGATCCGTACTGGCTCCTCTGAGAGCCTCGCTCACCTCTGCTGCAAGGTTCATCACCGGCTCAAAAAGAAACAACCACATCACCTGCGATCTAAAAATCCCTCAACTGGCTCCCTTTTGAAGAAAGAATCCAGAGAAACTTTGCCTGCATGACACACAAAGCCCTCCACTTTAAGCCCCCTAGATATCGTGTTCAGAAACTAAACTCTCTGGTGGTTCCTGATATTCCAGAAGCTCCAACACCTTACTTCTGAAACCTCAGAGATTCCACCAGAAGAAAACGTACTACTGATCTTTCTCTGGGATTGCTCCAAGAATTTGGAACTCCTTGCCCCTTAAATCAGAATGAATCACTCAACTGTATCCTTCAAGAAAGACGTCTAAGTAATCCTTATGTACAAATGTCTTCCCTAGATCCTAAGATTCCCATCCCAATTACTCAATTTTCCTCATGACTACAGCATACTGACTACTTTGTGTTTTCGACTTCTCCGTCCTGAAACTACCCTCACTTTTCTCGACACTGCATGATGTTTCTGCAGCTTTCTTGACTATGATACTTTTGTTTTTATTGGTTTATTTCCTCTGCTCTCTGAACATTGTACAGCTTACTCTTCTTTTCTGAATACTACCGTATCCTGTATTTTTTTCGTATATGATATTATTGCTATTATTGCCCTACCCTTTGTACACTTATAAAGCACTCGGATACCTGCAAGGGTTTTGTTCGCACTATATAAATCGATTAAAATAAAATAAATAAAAATAGGATGCAGGTCTTAGGTCTCGCCCACTGGTGGCCAATTTTGAACTGCCGCTGGAGGAATACCACTGCTGAACAGGTGCAAAAACCCAGCCAAACTCTGGTCCAGCTCAGAGACACTGGTGACATCTTCAAACAAAACAGAAGATTCCCAAATGTATAGGCAGTTTAGAACAGTGCTGTCGAGCTGAATGGATACAGAAGACTCAAGCAAACTCTGATTCAAAGGCAATGGCAACATCTCCAATATAAAGATATTTCGACCCAATAGATATTTAAACAACTGAATGATTGAAATAACCAACCTAACAAATACAACTGAACACAACGCTGGCCCTCATCTTGTCTCGGTGACATCGAAGTTAACATTAGAGCTAGGTTTGTATCCGATGCTGTCAGCTCTCTAGTCATGTAGGCATCCCCGATAATTACATTTTTATCTGTTAATGTTAGAGCTTCTAATTTAGTTTCAATCGTATCTGTTTTGCTACATGGTTGACAGAAAAGCAGTACAGTGTGGGTGGAGCAAGGCAGGCTGTAATCCTGGCCTGAAGTCTCAATACTTACCCTGCAGCTGCTCTATCAGCGTCCACGCCATACGGGACCCACTAGCATCAAACACCACATGCCCCTGTGATGGTGGGAAAAAGGAGGAGGGCAAGAACCACAAAGGAAGGACAATAAACATAAAGGAAGGACAATAAACATAAAGGAAGGACAATAAACATAAAGGAAGGGCAATAAACATAAGGAAGGGCAGGAACAACGAAGGAAGGGTCGAGGAAATGGGACAACAGATAAAACAGATTGAACAAGGAAGAGAGAAAAGGAGATTGTGAGTATAGGAGAGTAACAGAGAGAGAGAGAGAGAAATACAAAAAGTAAGGTAAAGAAATATGGAGGGAAAATAAAGAAAGGGAGAGGAAGAAGGGATGGGGTTAGGTGAAAAAGAAAGGAAGAAAGAGGAAGGGGGGGCAGAAACAGATGCAGACACGGAAAGAAGAGGGGAATTGGAAGAAGTCAAGGATAGAGACAGGGAGGGGGAGAACAAAAGGAGAGCAAGACAATCAGAGGGTGGGAGAGGTAATAAAAGGAGAGAGTGAAGAAATAAAGAAGAGTCATTAAGCACAGAAAAGAGAAGGCAAAATCTCACCACAGGACACAAAAATGAAGTCTGTAAGACACAGAATGCTCTCAGTGTAAGGTCGACATGGAATCCACACTTTTTGCACAGGCCACGCAATGGTGTACAAGACAAGAATCCCCTACTCACTGTGCATGTGAAACAATATATACTTTTCCTGCTTGAAAGTTAATGAATGCTTCCGCTGTGCAGGAAAGGAAATGGGTAGCCTCACTACAGATTAATGAATGTATTACTTATTGTAAAGGATATAAAATGGATGGGATAGTTTCTTACCTGTAACTCCAGTTCTTTCGTAGGGGAATTTCCATTATAGTCATAAGCACTAAATAGCCCCACCCATCCTCGACATCCCCCGACACAGCCACATCTCCGGACACCTGAGAGACCTGCACTGGCTCCCGATCAACAAGAGAATCACCTTACGTCTCCTCACCCATGCACACAAAGCCCTACACTACCAAGGCCCGAGATACCTCAACAGCCGTCTCAACTTCTACACTCCCACACGCGAGCTTCGATCGACCAGCCACGCCCTCGCCACCGTCCCCCGCATCCGAAGAGCCACCACGGGAGGAAGGTCCTTCTCCTGGCCGCCAAGACCTTGAACTCCCTCCGGACCCACCTCCGCCTGACCCAAGACCACCTCGCCTTCAGGAAGCAGCTCAAGACCTGGCTGTTTGAGCAGTAGCGGACCACCCTCCTCCCCAAGCGCCTTGAGACCCTCTGGGTGAGTAGCGCGCTATATAAATGCTTTGATTGATTGATTGATTGAGTGCGGGGACCCCGGAGCACTTTTTCACAATATATCTTCTTAAGTGTAGATGCTCGCCTTTCTTCAGGAAGGCCTACAACGTAACTTAAGAAAGAAAACGATTATGCAGCTTATAGGACTAGGCTACAATGGCCCAATTATTCATCTTGAACTTAAAAAAGGGGCCAGAAGAATTACATATGCGTATTATATCATGATGTTTTAATATAACAGCATACATCTCTTTCACAAACCCTTTTTTGATCTAGAGAAGGACAACAGAACAATGTAGCCCATAGGCTGTCATTATATGAGTTAAAAATAGAGGCATGCCTTTTAGAACCCAGGGACCACTGGTATCCCATCATGGTGAGCAGGTGGCAGTTGCTACAGTTCTTTTTGAGGAGATGCGTGATGATATATAGGTCCCATGGTTACTTCTGCCCACTCCACCGGGGAGGGTTGCTAAACTATAATGGAAATTCCCCTAAGAGAGAAGTGGAGTTACAGGTAGGAAACTATTCCTTCTCTCGTAGGGGTTTCTATTTATAGTCAAAAGCACTGAGTAGAGTAGCAAGGCCATACCTACTTAGAGCAGTGGAGAAGACGGAGAGTGCACTAAGGTAGCCATTTAAGCAAATAGATTTCTTAGGGAGGCCTGTCCTACAAGAGCGTCTGCTCCAGCATCAGAGTCCAGGCAGTAATGCCTGGTAAATGTATGAACAGATCGCCACATGGCTGCAATGCAAATAGCTGGCATAGGGATGTTCCTCAAAAAAGTAGCAATAGCCACTTTGCTTCTAGTGGAGTGCGCTTTTCGTTTAGCGGAAAGTGTCTTGTTAGCTTTTTGATAGCACAATAAGATACAGGAAACTATCCATCGGGCAATGGATTACTTGGAAGTGGCTAATCTCATATGGACCGGACCATAGTTGATGAAAAGTTGGTTTGATCTACGTATGTCAAGTGTCTTACCAAGATAAAACTTCAAGACTCTACTCAGACTAGATATTGAAGAGATCTTTCAGCTGGAGTAGAAGGATTCTGAAGGAATGTTGGTAATGATATGGTCTGAATAACATGGAAATCCGAAATACCCTTAGGGAGAAATTTCGGGTTAGTTCTCATAACCACTTTGCTAGAGTGAAAAATATTGTATGATTCATGAGAGCATAATGCTTGGATCTCACTAACTCTGCGGGCTGATGCGATTGCCACAAGAAAGGCAGTTTTCCATTATAGATGTTGTGTACGGACTCGAGTAAAAGGACTACATTAAGTTCCCAGGGAGGTAAAGAACGTCTAACAGGAGGAAAAACCTTCTTCAACCGTTATAAAAAATCCTTGATTACGCTTATTTTTTAAAAAAAGAGGTCTGTGGAGGACATTTTCTGCGGGCAATAAGACCTGCCAGGTGAACCTTTATAGAAGAGAATTGCAAGCCAGATTTTGCCAAATAGAGTTAGTATGGAAGAATGACATCTTCCTGGCAAGATGCTGGGTCCACGTTCTTAGAGGAACACCATATGCAAAATCTCTTCTATTTGAAGGCATATGTGGAATGTGTTCTAGGCCACTTGGCCTCTTTGAGGATGTCCATGCAGTCTTGCAGCAGATTCTTTGTCCATACTGCATCAGCTCAGGAGCCATGCTGCCAAATTCAAAGAGGAGAGATTGGGGTGTACCATCTGGTCCTTGAACTTGGTTAGAAGATCAGGTCTGCATGGCAGCCTGAGATGTAAACGCACGGACCAGAGAAAAAGTTCCATGAACCACCATCGATGTGGCCAGGATCATCTTGGCTCTCGAGTGGGACAGCTTGATGAGGACTGATGGGATCAGGGGAATTGGCAGAAAAGCATAAACAGATCTGCCGGAACAGTTAATCCATAGCGCATTCCCCAGTGTCCCTAGCTGGAAGTATCTCAAGGCAAAGCTTCAACAATGTTTGTTTTTTGTGGTTATGAACAAGTCGATGTCTGGGGTGCCCCACAGTTGGGAGATGTTTTGTATGATGTTGGGTAAAATCCACTCGTGGTTTTCTTGTAGAAGCATGCTGAGAGAGTTTGCTTGAGCATTTTAGACACCTGGAAAGTGAGTTGTGGTCAACATGAGGTCCATAGCTATGAGCAACTTCCAGATTGTTTGGGCCTCGTGTGACAAGGGCATGGTCCTCGTCCCTCCCTGCTTGTTGAGGCAGTACTTGGTGGTTGTATGGTCCGTCTGAACAAGCAGGGAGTGTGATCTGAATGACGGGTGAAACGCCTTCAGCTCTAAATGGACAGCACATAGCTCGAGGAGATTGATATGATATGTTGTCTCTTTCTCTGACCACTCGCCATGAAATTAGAGATGATCCATGTGGGCTCTCCATTCCAGTAGTGAGTCATCCATCACTAGTGTTTGAGAAGGAACCTCCTGATGAAATGGTATCCCTCGAAGCAGGTTGGTTGGAGAGCACTACCATTTCAGGGACAGCTTCGCATTAACGGATAGATCTGTCCTGCCTTCTCAATTTCCTGTTAGTTGGTGCCACTAGTCCTTGAGACATTCCTGCAGAGGTCACATGTGGAGATGGGCATTCGGTGTGAGGAAAATGCAGATGGCCATTGAGCCAAGGAGAGAGGATACTGTTCTCACCGTTGGATTGGAGGCTTGATTGAGAGAATGACACTTCCAAAGGATCAATAAGCGTCTCTCCCCAGAAGGATACATTCTTGCCTGTATTGTGTCATATGGAGGCTCCCAGATAATGTATGGTTTGAACCGAGACAGACGTTGGCTTGTTGAGGTTGACATGAAGGCTTAACCTTTAAAGGAGATTGCTAGTCCAGTTGTAGTGAAGCTGAGCTTCCTGAGACGTTGATTCCTTGATTAGCCAATTGTTTAGGTATGGGTAGACGAATAGTTTGTACTTCCTGAAATGGGCACTCACTACTGCCATGTACTTCGAGACTAATCTGGGTGCTGACTTCCGGACAAATGGAAGTACCTGGTACTGATAATGATCTTGCCCTACTACGAACTTCATGAACTTTCAATGCTTTCTTGGCGAATGGAATATGAAAGTATGCTTCTTCGAGGTGGATGGAACAGAACCAATCCCCCGGTGTAATTACGGATAGATTAGTTGTAATACCAGTATCCGGAACTTCTTTTGCTGAATCCACTTGTAGGCTGTTTTGAGGTCGAGTATGGGTCAGAATTTGTTCTTGGTTTTCTTTTTCACCAGAAAACACCTGGAAAAAATGTCCCTTGTTGGTATTGAGGAACGGGTTCCACCGTCTGCTGTTGTAAGAGGATGCTGACCTACTATTGTAACAACGGGAGTTGGAAACTGACTGTTTCGGAAGTATGGATGTTGGAGGACTGGTGAGCCTGAGACAATATCCATTTTGCACAATATTCAGAACCCAGGCATCTTGTGTTATGCTTTGCCACTCTGCCAGATAATGAGATATGCTCCCCCCCCACCAGAGTGGGAAACTGAATAGGGGAAAGTAATAATTCAGTGTTTTGATCCGGTTGGTTGTCTGCCTCCCTGAGCCGGCTTTTGGGTGGATCTGCCCTTTGTCTGCTTCTGTTGCTATGGCTGATAAGGTTGTAGCTGCTGTTGCTACCCACTGCCTTGTTGGCGCCCTTGATACCAATGAGGGGTTTGAACCCTTTGCGAATAGAAACGGCGTTGGTAGAGCCAGGAAGATTTTCCCTGGTCTCTGGGTCTCTATAGGTTGACTGCCTTTCTGCTTTCATTCGTGTCATCTCATCATCTGTGTGGCTTCCGAAAAAGGCAGTACCGGAGAATGGAAGGTTTAAAATTCTCTGTTGAGACTCTGGTTTGAGGGATGTGAGGCGAAGCCAAGAGTGTCGTCTAACGGCGACACCGTGGCAGTACTCATGTGCCGCTAGTAGAGAAGAGTCTGCTGCAGCACTAAAAATTGGTTGGAAACCAATAATCCTTCATTTAGGATTTCCGTAACAACTTCCCTTTTATCTGTTAAGAGATGTTCTACAAACTTATGCTGGGATTCCCATAGTGTCCTGTCATACCTGCCTAGAAGGGCATTTGCACTAGCTGCTTTATACATGGTTGCCACCATACTGCAAACCTTACGACCCATGGAATCTTACTTCCGACTCTCTATATCTGGAGGCACTGTAGAAGTGGGAGTTGCAGCTACTACAATAACTGAGTTTGTTGTTGGGTTAGTACGGAGAAAATCAGGATCTTGTTCTGGAGGGCGATATTTCTTCCAAAGTCTAGATGGAGTTCCCTTTACGGAGGCTGGAGTTAAGAAAAGATCCATAGTTGGTTCTAAGAGACCTGACACTACTGGCAGCAAAGGTCTTGATACTGACGTTGAAGTGCTGAACTGTGTTTAAGTGGTTTAAATATTGTGGGAGTTGAAGTAGAATTAGCAATATTTAGTTTTGCAGCTCCCCTCACCAAGACCTCTTTAAATGTACTGATACCTTCTACAGGTAATAAGGGTGGAGGGGGGATGTCTGAAAGATTCGGAGTGCATTGTCGGGTAGAAGTGGAAGATATATCTGTGGTATGTCTGGTCCGAGACCGCCGTGAATAGTGATGATGGCGGGAGCGCCTAGAGCACCGGTACTCATAGTACGGCCCGTGGGCCTCCAGCGGCCTGGCAAGCCTTCCCTGACGGCCCGCGGACCGTGCAGACATCGTACCCGTGTTTTACATTTTTTTTTAAGAGTGTCAGCAAACACCCCGGCAGCGTGACTCAGAGACTCTGCTGCTCCGTGGGGGCCGGGCGATTCCATTTCCTGCCATAGTCAGAGTGGGGCTGCAAGGGCGCTAAGAGGTGAACAAAGCCTCATTAACATGTGAATGGTCTTTTAAAGACCTGTGAAGTGCTGGGATGCGGCTGTGTGTGTGCCCGGAAGCTGTCTCAGCCTGGGCACACACAGGCAGGGTAAAATGAAGAGGGTGACAGAGGAAGAGGGAGGGAGGTAGAGGGAAGGAAAGGGAGGGAGACAGAGTCAGACTGAGGGAGAGCGAGGCAGAGCGAGGGAGGGAGAGCGAGGCAGGCAGGCAGAGCGAGGGAGGGAGACAGAGGCAGAGCGAAGGAGAGCGAGGGAGGGAGACAGAGGCAGAGCGAAGGAGAATGAGGGAGAGCGAGGGAGGGAGACAGAGGCAGAGAGAGGGAGAGCGAGGGAGGGAGAGCGAGGGAGGGAGAGCGAGGGAGAGCGAGGCAGAGCGAGGGAGGGAGACAGGCAGACAGAGGGAGAGCAAGGCAGAGCGAGGGAGGGAGACAGAGGCAGACAGAGGGAGAGCGAGGGAGACAGGGAGAGCGAGGCAGAGCGAGGGCGAGGGAGGGAGACAGGCAGACAGAGGGAGAGCGAGGGAGGGAGACAGAGGGAGACAGAGGGAGAGCGAGGGAGAGCGAGGAAGAGCGAGGGAGAACGAGGAAGAGCGAGGGAGAACGAGGAAGAGCGAGGGAGAGCGACAGAGGCAGAAAGAGGAAGAGCGGGGGAGGGAGAGCGAGGGAGAGCGACAGAGAGCAAAAGAGGGAGAGCGAGGGAGGGAGACAGAGGCAGAGAGAGGGAGAGCGAGGAAGAGCGAGGGAGGTGTAAAATAAGGATCCACAAGTTGAAGGTAATAAGTTGTGGTTTATTCAGAATAAAGATCCCATCCACAGGTGAACATCCAGCCAGCATTAAAGTAGGATTGTAACTGCCTGGTGGACAAAGCATAACATTCCAGGAGATGTGCAGGAGATTCCAGTGTCTCATGACATCAGCGCAACTATGTCATGAAGCACAGACACACAGAACCACGATGCCACAGGAGGGAGACCTCTGAGTGAGGGAGACCTCAGAGTGAGGGAGACCTCAGAGTGAGGGAGACCTCAGAGTGAGGGAGGGGGAAGGAGAGAGAGGGAGTCAGAGGGAAGGAGGAAGAGGGAAGGAGACAGAGGGAGACAGAGGGAAGGAGGGAGAGGGAAGGAGATAGAGGGAGAGGGAAAGGGGGTGAGGGAGACGGAAACCGAGTGAGAGGGAAACAGAGTGAGGGAGAGGGAAACAGAGAGAGAGAGAGAGGAAGACAGAGGGAGAGTGAGACAGTCAGAGTGAGTGAGACAGAAGGAGAGTGAGACAGAGGGAGACAGAGACAGAGGGAGAAAGAGGGAAGGAGAGGGAGAGAGAGGGGGTGGGAGACAGAGCAAGAGAGAGAGACAGAGACAGAGAAAGAACGAGAGAGAGAGAGAGAGAGAGATGTGTGTATGCCGGGTCTGGTGGCTCAGTGGACGAAGGCGTCCGAAGGCATCGCTGCAGGGACCTGTGATCAACCTCATGGTCACAGTTTTTTTTGTTGCTCCAGCCCCGCCCCCTCCCCCACTGACCCCGCCCACACCGGTGGGGCCCTCGGACACAAACCACACTGTAAATGTGGCCCCCGAGAGAAAGTTTGTGAGTACCCATGGCCTAGAGCATGGAGATTTGCACCTTGAGCTATGACGGTGGCGCCTGGAGTGACGGCGCAATCTGGACCAAGATCTTGGCCTCGGTGTGGGAGTGACTGGTGCTGGTGGAGGTGTTGGAGTAGGTGGAGGCGGAGGAAGAGGTGGAGGTGGAGGAGATGGTGCTGGCTGAGGAAAACATGGTGCAACCCTTGAAGAATGGAAGTATGTTCTGGAGTACTCCGAATCTGGATAGGAATGAATATGTCTCTTCTTTGGTGCCTCCTGTAGCCTTGATAACAATGTAAGAGTTCTCGATGTCGACCATTCTCGATGCCTCAACGTTGACCTGCTTGTCAACAGTGATAGTTAGTGCAGCCTCGATGTCAGTATGCACTTCGACGTCAATCTTCGATGGTGCCTTGACGTGGATCTAAATCTCGACGGTGACTGTCGTGGAGGCCTCGTGGTCAATTATCTCCTCACCGACAAACAAGGCCTGTGCGTTAACGGTGTTGGTATTGATGTCGATACACTTTGCCTTGACGCTGACCTGCGGCGCTTCCTCAACGTCAAACCATGAATTGAAAGCGAACAGGTAAGCAGCGTACCTCTCCTCACCATTGATCTTCTTGATGTTGACCGGGACCTATCGAGCTTTTCTGCCATTTTCTTCCTTGCATGCCCTCTAGAGACAGATGACAGAGCCCTGGTAGATGACTGACCCTCTCCTTGCCCTAAGGTCCCACCTTCAGACTGCATCTGTTGTCTTCTTCACTCCTGAGCACCATGGAGGTGAATTTCTCCCTGTCCTTCAGGGTGCGTCTTGAGCAGTTCCTGCAGTGATTACAAGACTTAGAGGGCCTGTTTTAGATTTTTTTCTCCCAAAGGCTGGCCATTTGTCCAACAAAGATGGCATTTTCTGTCAAAATTCCTCTATTTTCGGTCAGGAAAAACCTGAAAAAGCCAGGGAGGGACCAAAAACGTTGAGTGAAATGGTTGTCAATAAGTTTCAGTTGAATATTTTGAGGAAAATGATCCAGGGTCCTGTTAGCAGAAGCCAGAAAAAAACCTGAAGCACCTGCTCAGCATGATGGGATACTGTGGTCCCTGGGTTCTTAAAGGCACAGCCTCTACTTTTTAACACCTATTATGACAGCCTATGGGGCTTCAGTGTCCTGCTCTCCTTCATCTCTGAACTCAATAAAAAAAAGGTTTTTTGAAAGAGATGTATGCTGTTATATTAAAACATCATGAAATTATACAGATATGCAATTCTCCTGGCCCTTTTTTTAAGTACAAGATTAAAAGTTTGGCCATTGTAGCCTAGCCCTACAGGCAGCATATTCTTTTTCTTTCTTAAGTGACTCTGCAGGCCTTCCGGAAGAAAAGCGAACATCTATACTTCAGAAGATATATTGTGAAAAAATGCTCCGAGGTCCCTGCATGTGGACAGGACTATTCTGTGCTTACAACTATAAATGGAAATCCCCTTCGAGAGAAGCATGCTTCCACTGTGCAGGAAAGGAAATGAGTGTCCTCACTGCAGATCAATGAATGTATTATTTATTGTAAAGGATATAAAATGAATGCATGCTTCCGCTGTGCAGGAAAGGAAATGGGTGTCCTCACTGCAGATCAATGAATGTATTATTTGTTGAAAAGGATATAAAATGGATACATGCTTCCAGAATGCAGGAAAGAAAATGGTTGTCCTCGCTGCAGATCAATGAATGTATCATTTATAGTGAAGGATATAAAATGAATGCTCTTGTTGCCATCTAAACAGAAAATGTATCCTTTTGCTGTACAGAACATACTTTCCCTACACCAGACAAGCAATGCCCACTCTTGCTGCTGAGCAACTAATACATGCTTCCTGTGTACTCGGCTGGTAATTGAATGTGCAGTCTCGAACAATGCAGAACAAAGAATACACTGGCTCTGTGCAGCACAACCAATGTAGACTCTTAATGCTCATGCTCTGTCCGACGAGGAATGTGGGGGCATATTACCAAGCAATAGCGATAATTATCGCTATTGCTTGGTCAGAGACAAAAATTTACCGCTGAGCTGCGGCGATTTTTACCGCAAATAAACCTTGGTATTACCAAGGTTTATCGCAAATGCGATAAAAATCGCCGCAATGCATGAATATCGCTGAAAAGTCAGCGATATTCATGCATTACCGAGCTAATGCTCTTAGCCATGTTATCCACCTCCCATTGGATAACCTGGCTAAGAACTGCTCAGGGCAGGTGTTAGCTTTTGGAGATATTCGCGCTTAGCGCGAATATCTCCAAAAGTTGTTAATAGGAGATAGCGATGTTAGCGACTGTTTCCAGTCGCTAACATCTTGGCACGCCCACTTTGCATGTCATTAGTGATAAATATCACTGACATGCAAAGTGGGCCCAAGATGGTCGCTATCTCCTACTAGCTGTCGCTAACTGGTGTTAGCGACAGCTAGGTAATAGGGAGATAATTTTATCTCCGCTTTCTTGGCTTTTAAAGCCAAAAAAGAGGAGATATACCCCCTTGATAATATGCCCCATGCTTTTTACCATGCTGGAATAAATAGTCTTCAGAACAAGTGTTCAGGATAAGGAATGAATGCTTATTGCTTGTGGCACAAGGAATATGCTCTGTCACCGTACACAATACGGAACGCATGTTCATGCTTTGTAGGGCAGAGAATGTACTTTTTGACTGTACAAGAAACGCATGTCCATGTTCTGCAGGACAAGCAATGCATGTTGTGACTGAGGAATGTAGTATCTCATTGTACTAGACATGCAGCGCACTCTTGTGCTGTGCAACGCATGCAACAAACTTTATTGCCACCATATAATGAAAGCTTGAATGAGCTTTTAAGGAATGGGAAAGAACGTCATTGAAGTTGGACAAGGAATTCATGCTCTCATTTAGCAGAATATGCAATGTAATATCTACTCTCACTGAACAGGGAGTGAACACACACTCTCGCTGTACAGAACAAGCAATGCAAGCTCTTGATGTACAAGATGAAGACTATACTGTCCCATACAAGAAAGCGCTGGGCTTTCGCTGTAAAGTACATGGAATACAGCCCATGTTCTGCAGGACAAGCTTTGCATGGTGTGCCTGTACAGGCCAAGGAATGTGGTCTCTCGTTGTACAGGACATACAATGCACCCTCGTGCTGACCAGTGCAAGCAACGCACCCTTCTGCCATCAGATAATGAATGCAAGAATTTTCTTTGCAAAAATGAGAATGGAGGTCCTTGAGGTTGGACAAGGAATTCGTGCTCTCGTTTTACAGGATATGGAATGGAATGTCTGCTCTCACTGGACAGGGGATTAATGCACATTCTCGCTGTACAGAGCAAGCAATGCAAGCTCTTGATGTACTCGACGAAGAATATACTGTCCCCTACAAGGCAAGCACAGGGTTCACTGTAAAAGACATGGATTGCAGCTCATGTTCCGCAGGACAATCAGTATGTGCTTTAGAAGATAAGTGTAAGGAAATTCCTCTTTTTGCGTGATCACTGCAAAGTTTGGACTGGTGCTGCTAGTTTTTGGACTCGGACAGTGCACCGAGGTCTGCTAAACAGACCTCAGTGCCCGTGCTCCAACCCATCACAAAATGTATGTCGAATTATCTATGCCCAATTGGCATAAGTTGACTTACTTATAAGTCCTTAGAATATGGTACCACGGGTACTCAGGGCATTTAAGACAGAGTGTCCTCCCGGGACTGTATCACTGAGCGTGCCACCCTGCGTGTGACAACATACAAAATGCCTCCTAGTCTGCCACTGCAACCTGGAAGAGCAATTTTAAAACTATTTCAACGTTGCCGTTTAAACCAATGGCAAAGCCCCCATTTCCTTTACAAAATATATGTACGTCATCCTAAGGAAAGCCTATGGAGCCCTCAGGCAGGGAGCTGTATATTATTAAGTAGGACATATAATGTTAATATGTCTTATCAACAAAACAACCTAATTGTTGTTTTTATAGAGAGGTTAATAGCACCAGTGGCTAATTCAGCGTTACCAGCAGACCTCTCAGCCCAGCTAACTTCTGAATAGGACTATTAAAATGGGTACTTCAAGGTATTAAATTAATCGTGGCATTAAACCTGACTTGATGCCCAAATCAAATGTAATGTTGCTTTTAAGGAAAAGCAACTTTTAGAAACTTGCGACTCTGTTGCCCAGTTTTTCCGGTAGCCATAACCCTATCCGTGCTGATGACGGAACCGTTCCGTCATCAGCTGCGGTGGCGCTGTGCTGATGACGGAGCGGTTCCGTCATGGCCCTGCCGCCGCCGTGCCTGCGCGGCGCTGATTTCGAACCTGCACGGCGCGTTCTATTGAGCGGGCGGGGCCATGACGGAACCGCTCCATCATGAGCACAGCTCAACCGCGGCTGGTGACGGAGCGTTTCCGTCACCAGCACGGCCCCGTTCGCGGCCGCCCCGCCCCCTAAGCACTGCGGCGGAATAGCCACCGCAGTGAAGGGGTTAAACCATTGCTGGCCACCCGACAGCCTTCTGTCCTACTGGGGAGTCATGTGAATGACTACCATGCTCAGGAGCATTAGCCTCCCCCTTGCAGGAAACCAGTCAGGGTATTAACCCAAAATGAGAGATTCAAAGGCGAAGCTGACTTTGGTGGGTAAATGGCGATCACACTCCTGAAGGGCTGCTCCTTTCTTTAGGTAGGCAGGTGGCGGCGGAAACAGAGAGGGGAGACCAGTGGCCAAACTTTTTTTCTCGTGGGCGTATAGCCCACAGGTAGCCACACCTCTAGGGTGGGCTACCAAGCTCTTAAAAACCAAGGAAGGGTTCGGACGTCTTGAGAGTGGGGAGAATAGTGCACTTTGGGATTGTTAGATGCCACACATAGCCAGACCTCATCAAAGGGCGGGAGGGATCCTGGTAGACCATTGGCTAGGGACCACATCTTTCCCCAGGACACTTTCTGAGCAGTATTATGGCACAACTGGCACCCTGAACCTTAGATCACAACAGAACTGGAGAAAGGGCCAAAGAATGACAACTCTGCTGAGCACTGGACCTGGCAAAAGACTTCACTGAATGCTGGAGTGCACCTGCAGCATCTTGGGCAAGCAAAGAGAGGACTGTGTCTGTGGCACGTTGAAAAGGCACTCCTGAGCCCCAGGCCACAGAAGGGACTCCAAGGGTCAGTCAGCTGACCCCCTGGAACTAACACCAGGGCCTTCAAAACGAAAGAAATGCACACCGGCAAGTCAGTAGCCACATTCTGCAAATCTGTTGACTGCTGTTGGGTGACCCAAGAGGCCGATCCTTGTTGGCCAAAAGTTGCGCCTTAGTCTGCTTGACCCCAGAGTGTCATCTGAGTTCAGATTGGTCACCAAAGAGGGATACCAGCCTTCATCAAAGGATACTGCTGGACCAGCTTTATACGGAGATCGGTTGCCCAGCTGCAGCTGGCCTTTTACTGTCTCCAAGAGGACTTCGAGGAACTTTGACCCCTGTAAACAAAGTTTCCCCGCCTTACCCATGGACCGAGGGTTAACCTCAAGGACACCCGCGTTGACCACACAGCACCAAGAGCATCCTCAGCATTTTGCATCCCCAACATCAAGACCACTCCATTGAAGCCTATGATGGTCTTGATGTAATGTGTGGAACTGGACTTTAGACTGCTTTGATGACCAGCCTTAGAGGCCTCACTCAAGCCGGAGTAGCTGAACACAACCCTTACTCTTACAAACTTTTCAAACGTTTCTAAATTATACCGTAACCACTGCTTGTTTGGACTGAAAAGATAACATTTACATTTGACTTAAAGATCTATATCCCCAGAACTCTCTGGTAGATTTTTCTCATCTTGGTTTACAAAAATATATTTTTTTATAAATTGGTGTCAAATTTCATTTGTGTTTTGTGACTTACTTATTTCATTGTTTGGTGCTTCTAAATGCTTTAACTAGTTCCGTTGTTTAAGCCTTGCTGTTCATAGCCACAGCTAGCTAGGGTTGAGCAAATGGTTTTGCAAACTAGCCAGCCCAGACGTAAGACAGTTTTGCAAGTGTATAACATGGTATGGTTGCACAACCATACCATATAATACACCACATTCCTTACAATAATGTATTCACATTCATGTTCTCTAAGACGGGGGGAGCAGTCTGTGAACACCAGGTGGACCTCAGTTCTCATCACGACTTCACAGCATTAAATCGTAAATATATGAAATGTGATGTCATTGTAAACTGAAAACATGTAAATCCCTATTAATGTACTAAGCTCCATAGTTTCCTCGCTAAGTCTGTGTGACAGAGTTGCATTCACATGCTGAAATCTACCCACAATATCCTGTCCACTACATTATTAGGGTAAGTAAATAATTACTATCCTTAATTCCATGTCCTCTTATATAGACCTACCTTCTGATGCAAGTGTTGGCTCGATGTAGCAGATCAAATATTTTTGTCATGGGATGTAACGCATATGGGGGTATACCAGGGAAAGGGATGCATGCTCAAGCGCAGCATTACAAGCCATGCATGCAGCTGCTTCCCCTTATTATATATGGTGAGCAATGCATGCACTTGCTGTGCATTACCAAAATTGCATGCTGTCACGCTATAGAACAAATAATGTTCCATTCTGCTCTTCAAAACATGAAATGCACGCTCTGGTTGTACAGCACAATAAATACATGCTCTTGATGTACAGGGTGTGGATGCTATTGTTGTGCTGCACAAGGAATGCTCACTTGTGCTCTGCAAAACAGGGAGTACTATTTCTCATAAGTAACTCCAGCTCATGTTCTGTCGAACGGGTAATGCATCCTTCCCCTGCCCAGCAGAAGGAAGGCCTCCTCCTGCTATAAAGGATGAGGAGTGTGGCTAAATGGTTAGAGCGGCAGACCCTGATGCAGAGTTCTGGCCCGGGACCAGGGTTCAATTCCCGCCTCGGCGGGTCTTGGGCTCAATTTCCACGGACCTGATAATTCTCGCCTTGGTGCCTATTCTAATCATGGGCCCCATGCTGCAACTCTGGGCAATAGCTTGCTTAACCTCCACACCGGCCCCAACAGCACTAAGATGCCTGGCTTTGCCCAGGAGTGGACACCTCACAGGGAAAGCCAGGAAGGGTTCCACAGCGGTATGAGTAATAGCGCCAGGAAACCGCTTGGTGACAGTGCACTCTACAAATACCTTGACATTTACATTTACATTTGACATTTGACATTTAGGCAGTGAACGCATTGGGATTACACAAAGGCAGTCCTCACCGACACTCCGTCAAAGGATGATGAGTTCATGGCACGGTAGATCTCCTCGGTGATGTTATTATTGTTGTAGTTGAAATCCTCCAGCCGCAGACCCTTCTTGGACAGCTCAAACGCCGTCTTATTGAGGGCCAGAGCAAGAGCCCAGATGGCATCGTAGGCCAGGGGCGCCTCCTGGAAGCCACCCGTCTCCTCTGGATTCTTGCCCAAGCGCTTCTGCAGCTTCTCAATGAACTCCTGAGACGTCTGTAATCAGAGAGAGAGTAAGTGAGAGGGAAATGTGAGACTCGGGCAGAAAGAAAACATGCAAGGACGTACAGAGAACTTTGTGGCACACTAGGGTAGTGGACAATGTGGGGGGTAACCAGTTGAGAACATACAAGACAGTGATACGGTAAGTTGAAAGTGTGGGACCAGATGGGGAGAAGGAGAGAAAGATACTATTCTAAAAAGTAAGAAGGAGTAGAGAGAATGAGAAAAGAGAAACTATGCAGTCAAATATAAAACCAGAAAGGCCTTCTTTCTGGAGATCCGATTCATGCAGGACTTAGCTGAGTGAAGGTTCTGTTTGTGGTGGCATTTAACTACCTTCTACTGGTAATGTGATAGCCTCTGCCTGAAAAAGGCTGATCAAGGGGCATCAAAAATGGCATCAGCTAGGACAGCCAGGCATTCTCACAGGACGCACTCTTATGGGGAACTTGGTCGTACCCGCTAAGCACATCCTATTGGCAGGATTGGGTGCATCCATCGAATGTGCCCACATTTCTCTTTGCCTGCTGAGGTCAGTTTTACTTCTGGGTCCTCCTCTTCAGCAGCCATTGGGGGTTGGGGGTTTGGGTCCCTGGGAGCACCATGCCACCTACAGGAAATGGCTTGAAAGGAAGTGATGTCACCATGAAGGGTGGAACTTCCTTTTCACTAGCCCAAACCATTGTGGCCTCCTTCCCATTGCTTTGTAGTGTAGTTCCTATATTCCCAATAGGCTCTGCGCATTGGAATAACATATACTATAGATTAGACGTAGGACTGAGGTCGACTAGGTCTCTATCGAATACGTTAGACTTAATTGTGAGTGCCAGCTAGCTCAGAGATCACTAGAAACTTTCTCGAACACACAAGAAGGGATTAGTTTCTGATAACCGCATAAACATGACAACTTTGTTTCCCAAGAATAAGAAATGTATCTCTAGAGTCGCGGAAACAATAGATAGTTATATTACTCAGTCAATTGTGCATGCTTCGTTTCACCAGAGATGCAGAGAAATAGAGAGACGGGCGTTTTCAATAAAAAGTATGTATTGAACAGTCTTCTTTCTCATGCAGAAGAAATGAACTGCTACAATCATAATACTGGTTGCAAAGTACAATGCATACAGTATGAAGAGTATTATAAAATAAGACTGTAAAAGCATGATATGGTTTCTAAGCCATAAAGTACATAGAATACATACATTAATAAATAAAGACTAAAAGTACTCAACTGGTGCTTCTAAAATACACCTACCCCGGTGTACCTAACCTAGGTCTAGTACGAGGGGAGAAGTGAGGTGTAGCTTAAGTTTAGTATTTTTTGCCAAGAATCTATCAAAGAATTCTTTTAAGGGTCAAATCAGCTCTGTACCTTGGTTTTAGAATGAAGGAGGCCTTGTATCTCTTTCTCAGGACTCGATTTTACAGCAACCCGCAAGGGTAGCCTGGAAACACTGGAGCAAGATTTCTCAGCAGGAGAAAAGACAGCGTCTTTCTCAGTGCGTCTGCTGGAGGGTCGGCTTCCTTCGGCACTTGCTACGGCGAGATGCGTCGGGCAAGTAGATAGTCGAACTGCTCCAAACCACTGTGTGTTTGCCTGAGCAAATGTGGGCATATTTATACCTTAAAGGTACCGAGATTGACGTATGGATGGACATAATAACTTCATCAAAGACTCAGTTCTTTGAAAACTCCATGATTTCTTGGATAAATTAATATTCAAGCAAGGGGAAGTCCCTGACTGCTGAAGGCGGGTTTTTCCAAGAAATCGTTGTGGATTTTCGGAACTAGTGGAAGTAGCCATGCCGTATTTGGGCTGCATAGGCTAAGTCTAAATATGGTTATGATTTCTATGCCTATACAAGGATAGGGTGATTTATACCTATATATAGGCATGAATCGGGAAAATTACACTAGGGTCCTAAATTTATATACAACAGATTGGTATGAAGTTGGGGAATTACATTTTTTTATCTTATTCATTACTTCCAGGTAATGTTTTGCTATATAAACCTCTCAAAATCATCTTCCAGTGCGTCTCAATGCTCCCAGATGTTCCTGTTCCATTTTTTCTGGCCTTCCATTCTCCGTGAGCTGCGTGCTACTGTTGTGATGGTGAATTCTGGAGTTATTTTTTCTGCTTCACGCTTTTTTTATCCTGGCTGTTTCCTTAGAGGGCATGTCCCAGCTTCGTGTTCCCATCGCTGGCTGACAAAGAGGCCTTTGGAGGCGATCATCCAAGCTTCATATCCAGAACTTTCAAACCCAGGGACCCGTCTTAGCATGTATCCTATACAAGCTTTGCAAGCTACTAAACAACAGTCTGCAGAATTGGACTCATGCAATATTACGCCAAGTCCTGCCAGCCAGAGTGCCCTCTGGGTTACCACAAGTTCCTGCAGGGGTCCAGCATTTTGATGGAGACCCGAATAGGTTAAAGTAGTGCCTGGACTCTTTGACCATCCAATTTGCTTTTCGACCTACTCAACTCCCCCAAGACAGGATTAAGATGGGTTACTTAATTAGCTAAGAGGAGCAGCATGGGCATTCATTGGCTACACAAGACAGTGGCATGCCATTGATGGTTACATGTTTACACACTGTGCCACTGATATAACATTACGGCTT
Source organism: Lissotriton vulgaris (assembly GCF_964263255.1). NCBI lineage: Eukaryota > Metazoa > Chordata > Amphibia > Caudata > Salamandridae > Lissotriton > Lissotriton vulgaris. The sequence continues at coordinate 1,877,576,212 of NC_141693.1, forward strand.
TCTTCTGAAATAAATGAATGCCCATAATTTAATAAGCATGGCTTAGTGGCGCCACCGTGTGGCCTTCTTTGTGTATTACAGGCATATATTAAGACTGCAAGACAGACAGGTTGCATTTGATAACGCTTGATTGTTGTCAAACTGCTGCTGTCCATGTTGCTGGTAGCTTGATTGTTGTCATACTGCTGCTGTCCATGTTGCTGGTAGCTTGATTGATGTCATTCTGCTGCTGTCCATGTTGCTGGTAGCTTGATTGTTGTCATACTGCTGCTGTCTATGTTGCTGGTAGTAGTGAAACAAGAATTAAAATGTCTGCAGCTGCAATAGGAAGTGAAAAATATCTGTTCATTGTGTGTGCTTTAAGCCTCGAAAAGACTTCAAAGGCCTTTTCAAACGGAGGAGTGCCCTGACTTCTGCAACATCACCCTTCATTGCTGTACTTACAGCCACCTATTACCCTAACGGTATTAATCCACCAAGGGCATTTTCTGGTCTTGTGTCTGCCCATGAGGGCCTACAGCTGTGGATTTTAACCATGCTTGCTCCAGAGCGTTGCCGTGATACACAAACCCGTAAACTGCAGTGCAGCAGTCCCAGGGAAATCTTAACATGGAACTAGAAACCTACTGTCAACACGGAGTAAAGATCTAGACCGTTGTGATCCTTAACACCAAACAGAAAACTACTGAAGGGAATTGGGATTTATGGGAGGATGATGTCTTTAAACAAGGCTTTATTTGTCTCCTCTCTAAGGCTTCAGCTCAGCAAAGCATTCAGCAGGAGAATAAGTAGACATTGGACACACATACGTACAGATGCATGCACACATGCAGGTCATGATGCACACACACACACGCACACACACCCTCTCTACACGGAGCAATATCACATGGGCTAACTCATGCAGATCTTTCCCAAAGGATGAAGGGAAGTCCCCTTACTACAATTCTACAGCCATCCGCAAAATATTGTCACTATCACCATAGGTTCATAACAGCTAAGGATAGAATATCCAAGGATTCCAGAGCTATATCTGTTTTCACAATAGTTTTTTTATGAAGGTGGAGGAAACATACTCAAAACTCTGGACCTTTTAGAGTTTTGAAATGGAACAGGTTTTAGGAGAAAAAGAGTATGTTTTCCAGTTTTGTATACGTGTTGTTTTAAGGTTGAATCCTGTAATCATTGATTCAGATTGCCACTCAAATGATGAGGTCGCTCCAGTTTTTAGAAAAAATAGATTTTTATTGGTGCGAATTGAACATTGACAGCCGACACGTGTTTCGCCCTCTGTGGCGATTTGCGCCAGGGCTTTCTCAAGGCTAAATTAAATTTCTTTTTTGCATTCTGTTAGATTCTCTAGTATACATCATTTTGGATATGTGACAAAATAAATTTCTGGAATATTTCAATTTGGAGATAAATCTCCCGCAATCTGACGCGTTTCCACGAAGGTGCCGTTCTTGCCGCGCAAGGCACCTTCGTGGAAACGCGTCTGATTGCGGGAGATTTATCTCCAAATTGAAATATTCCAGAAATCTATTTTGTCACATATCCAAAATGATGTATACTAGAGAATCTAACAGAATGCAAAAAAGAAATTGAATTTAGCCTTGAGAAAGCCCTGGCGCAAATCGCCACAGAGGGCGAAAGACGTGTCGGCTGTCAATGTTCAATTCTGCACCAATAAAAATCTATTTTTTCTAAAAACTGGAGCGACCTCATCATTTGAGTGGCAATCTTAATCAATGATTACAGGATTCAACCTTAAAACAACACGTATACAAAACTGGAAAACACTCTCTTTCTCCTAAAAACTATCACCATAGGTGCAGCAAGTGGTGAAGCTTATGGGGGAGACTTGTAAAGGATCCTATGTGCAGTCAGCTAACCTACACAAAACAGGCTAACGGGAAGAGCCGGCATGAAAGTTAGAGGGGTACAGGGGTACAGATGCAACAAATGAAACTGCTTTGTTGATTAGGGATTTGGGGCCGGATGTACGAAGCAGTTTTGTGGTTACAAATGTCCTAATTTGCAGAATTGGGTGATTTGCGAATACAAAAATGCATTTTTTTTATGTACAAACCGCAAATTATGATACATTAACAAATAAATAAATCACAATTTGGGATTCCGAGCCAATAACAATTCTGTATTTCAAAGGGTTGTGTTTAGGTTTTCTCTTTCAAATTCTGAATCAGATTGGTATGTATTGATGTTTTGCAAAGAAAGTCCAGTCCAAAACAATCCTTTAACACCACCTTTAAGGAGGTGGTAAGCCATTCACAAAGGACCCCTTCCCCGTTGTGAATGTTGCCAAAAACATACACCACTGCCTCCTCTTATAAAAATTAAATGTACACCTTTCATTTTTTGTCAAACGCATGCCATTTTCTGTTAAGGAAAACTGGTTGACTCTAAAAAAAGGCTTTATTTAAAAGCAATCACAATCATCGAAGTCGGCTGACCTCAGTAGGTCACCAAGTGTGGGTTGTAATTTGCACCCTACCCATGACTTTAAGTTTGATGAAAAAACTGGGGGTCTCTTAAAGGGGCATGTCCGTTGTAATTAAGGGTGTGGCTTAAAAACACATAAGCTAAAAATCTGTGCTTGTATTAGTGTGCCCCCTCAACTTGTATTTTGTTGTTTCTGTCATTGTATCTGAATATATAATATAAATAACATTACATCTACAACAAGCTAGAACTATTGGCTTTGTCAACGGTTGTTAGTTGCATAAAATAAATAAGCAATAAATATGTTTTTTGTATATAATATTGAAAATGCTTCAGTTCTGAAATGACGTGACTGTGAAAGAACTATAAGAAGTCTCTTTGAAGTTCCATCAAAGACAGTGAAGGGTGGCCCTGCTGCAGAGTTTAATTTGTTTCACCCTGTGGGTGAGGGCAAAAATGGAGAGCCCGATAGGGACCGGTCTCAGCACCTGCTTTTTAGAACTGCCGGCACCGGCAGGACCCAGGCCACTTAAAGCCCTGAACCTACCACATTAATATTAATTGTGACCCACTAGTAATGGATAATTTGCAAATTGACCTATTAGTACATCGGTCATTTTGCAAATTACCATACTGGTAAAAAATTGCGAACAGTATTTTGACCAGTTCCTAATATATTTGGTAGCAAAGAATCTAAGGTTCAAATTAAGTTCAGAAATGTATTACCTACCAACAATTGGAAAATTGAAGATAAAAGAACACTGATGAATAGTACTAATCTGTTGATAATGATCACTTTGTAGGCATAAAACACAAGCATTGGTAAAGCAAACAGATCTCACCTTTATGCCCATTGGCATTGACAATGCTTTTTGTCGATGCTGCGAACAGCATCATGAGTTGCATAGGAGAGACAAGGGCACATTTACACACCATGAGCAGACAATGAGTCACCAAATTACGATGTAGGGCGGATGCGCCTCTCCAGCTTAGTACAAAGAATGTATATTAAAGCTTTTTATACACCAATTACTCCAGATAAATAAAACTAGATGTGCGCTACATAAAATCTGAAATAATCAGATGCATCTACAAGAGTATAACAAGTGTCTGCTTGAGAATATCAAAAACAAGACATTGTTATTGCAGTGAGTCCCCTGGTGGGTATAAGGGTAACATTCAGATGTTGCATATATCTCAATGCCGGCGATGGCACTAACCTGGCAAGCGGAAACGACCAAGGAGTATGTAGGCAAGTCTTACTAGGCACGTGTCCGCAAGCCATAGCACTCAGTGACTTTACTCTAGAATCCTCAAGCTGAACAAATGGATAACATTTCTGTACCAATTGCAGAAATATGATAAGAAGCCCAGAGAAACCATGAAGCAACAATGGAAAGCTAGGTCGGACCTCAGTGCTACGGATGAAGGGCCCATCTTAAGGGGCTGACGGATGGTTGTCCCTGTGACAATGCAAGAGTCAGTTGTTGCACTCTCCCAAAAAGAGCACCAAGGGATTGCAATAAGCAAATTCTGCTTTTAAGAAAAGCTGTGGTTCCTGGGAATTGACCAGATGGTGGAAGACCTAGTCCAAGGGTGTTGCTTGTGTCATCTAACCCGGGAAATGGAACGACCTGCCCCCATCATCACGAAGCATTCAGTACATCCCTCTGGGCCTACGCGAGCACTGACTTTTTGAGCTTTCCTGATTAGAGACACATGTTAATCGTCATTGACACATACGATGCCCAGCTGTGGAGCTCATATAGACTACAGAATTTGAACACGTCAATGGCTTCCCATCCAATCTGCGGACGGACACTTCTCGCCCTTCCAGGTGCCAGCCAGCAAAGGAGAGAGAATGCCTCAAGGCGCAGGAGGACTTTCCGTCGAATGCTGAGCAGAGGAGAATGACTAATGCTCAAAGACTGATACTCAGGGTGAAAATTCTGCAACCATGTCATTGTGGTGTCAATGACATGGATAATGATCACCGCCCACAATGGCACAGAACTGATCACCTGTACCATCTCCTGGTTCGAAAGGGTTCCCTGTGAGCCTGTAGCCTAGAGTGGGACCACATTCGTCTCAGCTCCAAGAAGAGCTGGAGGGGGAAAATAGTCCAGAGTAGTCCTCCCTGCCACTGCCTTCCATAACACCAACAACTGTGGCGCCAGTCCAGACCTGCCAACTCACATGGTGCCACCGCGTGATGCATGGTATCAGCTCCCTTCACCAGGCCAGACAGGGAACCGAAACCGGCCCTGGCAAACTGCTTGGCTGGCCCCCTGTGGGGCAGGTGGGGAATGGAAGAGCTGTTTGCTAGGGTCAGTTTTGGCCGATTTTGTTACAGGGGAGCCACAAAACCGGTCCCCACCCTGGTGGCCAGGGCCGGACTGGGAACAAAAACCTGCCCTGGCAAAGTGCTCGACCGCCCCCCCCCCTCCACCTCCCCTCCCCACCCTCTGGGAGAGGGGGGGGCGTTGGGGATGCGACCCAGCTCTTTGCTGGGGCCGGTTTTCGGCCGATTTTGTGACAGGGCCGATTTTGCAGCTATGCTGCAAAAACGGCCCTGTGACAAAAACGGCCCCCAGGGGCCCAAAACCGGCCCCCACCCTTGCGGCGCACCGGGGGATTGCCCGGTGCCCGCAGCTGCCAATCCGGCTCTGCTGGTGGCCCACTGGGGAAACACCAGTTGCCCACTACAGCCAGTCCGGCCCTGCTGGTGGCCCACTGGGGAAACACCAGTTGCCCACTACGGCCAGTGCGGCCCTGCTGGTGGCCCACTGGGGAAACACCAGTTGCCCACTATGGCCAGTCCGGCCCTGCCCTTCACACGGTGAGGAGGCGATATCACCGATATAACCGATATCACCGGGGTGCAGTGGAAGCACGCTGAAACCCATTATGAACAGGGCATTTCCAGCTTGTTTTCGAAGGCTTTGAACTGCAGTGATTGGGGGCCTTGCAAGTTCTAACCTGGAGCCAATCTTAGGGAGAGGGATGATCTAAAAATGCTAAGCGTGGCACTAACAAAATCATTGCCGTAGAACTGAAACAAGTAGGATAGTGCAGAACCAACGACATAGGCAAGAGTAGTAATTGTACAGCAGTACCATCTGCTAGCAAAATATATTACTCCATATAAAAGTCTGCAGCAATGCTTTAAACAGCTTCCCGGAATGCTGCTGCTGGAAGTGTTCTAGACTGCACCTAACTATTACTGCTTTTCCATGCTGCGCGTGTTCTTTGTGACTTACGTACCAGACCTAACAAGGACAGATTCAGGATGGATAAAAGGAGAGGAAGAAAAGAGAAGGGATGAACAGATAAATTAAAAAGAAAGAGAAACAGGAGGGAAACATAAGAGGTAACTGGGTACAGCAGCTAGCTCCTGCCCGATTTCTCTCACCATGTTGGAGATGCCCCTAGTGTTCTCGGGGTTCAGCATGACGATCTCTGTAGTCACATGTCCTTCAACCGCCTCCGTCATCTCCTCCACAGTGCAGTTAATGGCTGGATCTTTCATCTTAAACCAGTTATCTGCATACCAGCCAATGAGGAACCAGACATACTTCTTCCCATACAGCTTCTCCTTGTACACCTGCCAGAGACACAAAGACATCATGAGCTTACATTATCCAATGCCCCATTAACACGAAATATCACAAAGACACCACCAGCTGCCTTTACCGGATGACCATTGATGCCAATAGATAATAGAAGATACCATGAGCTGACCTTACCTGATGATCATCAACAAACACCAAGAGACAACACGAAGATACAATGCGCTGACCTTACCTGATGACCATCAACAAACACCAAGAGATAACACGAAGATACAGTGCGCTTACCTTACCCAATGACCATCAACAAAAACCAAGAGATAACACAAAGAGACAGTGGCTGACCTTACCCAATGACCATCAACAAAAACCAAGAGATAACACAAAGATACAGTGAACAGACCTTACCTGATGACCATCAACAAACACCAAGAGATAACACTAAGATACAGTGCGTTGACCTTACCCGATGACCATCAACAAACACCAAGAGATAACACGAAGATACAGTGCGCTGACCTTACCCGATGACCATCAACAAAAACCAAGAGATAACACAAAGATCCAGTGAGCTGATCTTACCCAATGACCATCAACAAAAACCAAAAGATAACACAAAGATACAGTGTGCTGACCTTACCCAATGACCATCAACAAAGTCTAAGAGATAACACAAAGATACAGTGAGCTGGCCTTACCCAATGACCATCAACAAACACCAAGAGATAACACGAAGATACAGTGCGCTGACCTTACTTGATGAACATCAACACCATGAGATAAGACAAAGACAACATGAGCTGACCTTATCCAATGACTACCAAGAGATAACACACCACAGAGATACAGTGAGGTGACCTTGCCTGATGACCATCAACAAACACCACGAGATAACACAAGGATACAGTGAGCTGACCTTAATTGATGACCAGCAACACCAAGAGATAGTACATAGATACAAAGGGTTGCCGTAAGCAGATAGTCATTTACACGAAAAGATAACTTAGTGATATCACGAGCTGATCTTCCCAGATCGCCATCAACGTCAGGAAATAACACAAAGCTATATCGAGCTGACCTTAAATGATGTCTATCAACACCAAGTAGATAACAAAAAGGTACTTTGAGCTGATCTTACCCGATGACCATCAACACCGAAAGATAACACAAGGATACTGTGTGCTGACCTTACACCAAAAGATAATGCAAACAAACCATGAGCTGGCCGTATCTGATGACCATCTGAAACACCAAGAGATACCACAAGGACACTGTGAGCTAATTTTACCTGGTGACCATCAACACCAAAAGATAATGCAAACAAACCATGAGCTGACCGTATCTGATGACCATCAACACCAAGAAATAACACCAAGGTACTTTAAGCGGATCTTACCCGACGACCATCAACACCAAGAGATAATACAAGGGTACTGTGAGCTGACCCTACCCGGTGACTATCAACACCAAAAAATAATTCATGAGCTGCTCGTATCTGATGACCATCAACAGCAAGAGATAACACAATGATATTGTGGGCTGGCTTAACCAGATGACCATCTACACTAAGAGATAAAACACGGATACCACAAACTGACCTTACCTGATCGCCATCAACCTAGGAGATAACACAAAGATTTATAAAGCTGACCGTATCCGATGACCATCAACACCAAGAAGAAAACACAAGGACACTGTGGGCTGGCTTAACCAGATGACCATCTACACTAAGAGATAAAACACGGATACCACAAGCTGACCTTACCTGATCACCATCAACCTAGGAGATAACACAAAGATTTATAAAGCGGACCTTATCCGATGACCATCAACACCAAGAAGATAACACAAGGATACTGTGAGCTTACCTTAACCAGTGACTATCAACACCAAAAGATAATGCAAACAAACCATTAGCTAGCCTTACCCAGTGACTATCAACACCAAAAAATAATGCAAACAAAAAATGAACTGACCTTTCCTGATGACCATCAACACCAAGAGATAAAGCCAATGTATCATAAGCCAACATTACCTGATGGCTATCAAGGCCAAAAGATAACACAAGGATACAGTGTGCTGGCCTTACCCGATGATCATCAACAGCTAGAGATAGCACATTGATAACGCAACTAACCTAGCCTGATGATAATCACAAAACAAGAAGTAACATAAAGTTAGCATGAGCCAACCTTCCCCAATGACTAGTATCAACACTAAGACAAAATACTGTGAGCTACCCTTTCCCGATAATTATCAACACCAAGTCTAGTACAAAAGTGCGCCTTCTTATAGCTTTATTTTAAATAGCTACCAGAGATACAATCAACTAGGTTCAATCTATCAACACCAAGCCTAACCATTCAATAAGAACCAGATGGGGGCCCGTCTTATAGCATTATGTTACACCTACCATAAAATGAAGACTGTGCTTCCATGGCCTACAATAATGCTACTTACACTAACTCTAACAAGCCCATTAGAACTAGACATACAGCTGGCCAGGAGCTTCTCCTTCATCATCTACCAAGATATCACAAAAGGTGCAGTATCACCTATGAGAGCACACAAACACCAACAACAACCTTATCCAGTTAATAAAAACTTAAAAGTCCATCAAAGAGCTTACATCAAAAAGCTTTTCCTTCTACATCTACCAGAGACAGTAGAGAGATTCCATAACCTGAGATAGTTCTACCAATAATGATAATCAGATATACAATACCCAAAGAACATCCACTGTTCACCTAACAGAGAACCCACAATCTGATATCACTTTACTAACACCAATCACAGCCAGCCAACCAGAAGCCGGTGTTTATCAAGTAGCTCTTCTTGTACACTTAACATGAAATTAAAGATATATACTGAACTGAGGTAGCACACTACAAAAGATAACACCTGCCAGTGACTCCACAGGGATGAGCTGAGACAGTACTATATGAGCTGAGATATTACTATATGTCAAGTCAAGTCAAGTCAGAGAATTTATATAGCGCACTACATACCCAGAGGGTCTCAAGGCGCTAAGGAAGGGGGGTGGATTACTTGTCAAATATCCACGTTTTAAGTTGCTTTCTAAAAACTAGGTGGTTCTGGGTAAGGCGAAGGTAAGTGGGGAGTGAGTTCCATGTTTTAGCAGCCAGGTATGAGAAGGATCTGCCTCCCATGGTGGTCTTGTTGATGCGACGTACAGTGGCGAGGGCTTGGCTGGAGGAACGTAGTTGGCGGGAGGGGGTGTAGAAGGACAGTCTTGAGTTGAGGCATTCTGGTCCGATGTCGTAGAGTGATTTGTGTGCGTGGGTTAGCAGTCGGAAAGTGATTCTCTTATTGACGGGTAGCCAGTGGAGGTCTTTCAGGTGACCAGAGATGTGTTCGTTGCATGGGATATCTAATATGATTCTGGCTGAGGCGTTTTGGATTCGTTGGAGTTTAGCGGTAGTGCCTGCATAGAGGGTGTTTCCGTAGTCCAGTCGGCTCGTGACCAGAGCATGGGTGACTGTTTTCCTGGTTTCGGTGGGGATCCAGCGGAATGTTTTTTTGAGCATGCGAAGAATGTTGAAGCAGGATGAGGATACGGCGCTGACTTGTCTGTTCATTGAGAGTGAAGAATCCAGCATAACGCCTAGGTTCCGTGCGTGGTCTGTCGGGATGGGTGCTTTTCCAAGGGCTTCCGGCCACAAAGAGTCGTCCCATGCAGAGGGGGATGTACCTAGGATGAGGACTTCTGTTTTATCTGAGTTCAGTTTCAGACGGCTGTGTTTCATCCATTCAGCAACTTCTTTCATTCCTTCGTGTAGGTTAGTTTTGGCGGTGCTGGGGTCCTTGGTGAGAGAAAGGATCAGTTGAGTGTCATCCGCGTAAGAGATGATGTTGAGGTTGTGTTGGCGGGCGATGGTCGCGAGGGGGCTCATGTAAACGTTGAAGAGGGTGGGGCTGAGAGAGGATCCTTGTGGTACGCCACAGATGACTTCGGTGGCCTCGGACTTGAATGGTGGAAGGCGGACTTTCTGGGTTCTTCCGGTGAGGAATGAGGTGATCCATTCAAGTGCTTTTCCTTGTATTCCGATGTTGCTGAGGCGTTGTAAAAGGGTGCTGTGGCAGACTGTGTCGAATGCTGCAGAGAGGTCGAGGAGGATGAGGGCGACTGTGTCTCCATTGTCCAGTAGAGTTCGAATGTCGTCTGTTGCTGCGATGAGGGCGGTCTCAGTGCTGTGTTTTGCTCGGAAGCCAGATTGTGAGGAGTCGAGGGATTTGTTAGCTTCGAGGAAAGCGGCGAGCTGGTTGTTGACAGCTTTCTCGATTACTTTGGCCGGGAATGGAAGGAGCGAAATGGGGCGGTAATTTTTGAGTTCGGTGGGGTCCGCTGTGGGTTTTTTCAGAAGGGCGGTGAGTTCAGCGTGTTTCCAGTTTTCCGGAAAGGTGGCGGAGTTGAAGGAGCAGTTGATGACGTCTCGGAGGTGCGGTGCTATGACGGAGTCTGCTTTGTTGAAGATGTGGTGAGGGCATGGGTCTGTGGGGGATCCTGAGTGGATGGAGTTCATCAGGCGGATGGTGTCCTCAGTGGAGATTGGGTTCCAGTCGTTAAGGGTGTTCGCGGGGGGAGAGTGTTCAGCATGTGGTTGGGTGGGTTGGACTCCGGGTTGGTTGGCGAAGCTGTTGTGGATGTCTGCAATCTTGTTGTGGAAGAATGAGGCTAGGGAGTCGCAGAGGGCTTGAGAGGGGGTGATGTCGTTGGAGTTGGCCGAGGGATTGGAAAACTCCTTGACGATGTTGAAAAGTTCCTTGCTGTTGTGGGCGTTGTTGTCAAGTCGATCCTTGAAAGCTGTTTTCTTGGCCTTTCGGATTAGTTGGTGGTGAGTGCGGGTGGCGTTTTTGAAGGCGTCCTTGGTGTTGGTGGTTGGGTCTTTTTTCCAAGCTTTTTCAAGGGTGCGGCAGAGTTTCTTGGACTTCTTAAGATCATCGTTGAACCAAGAGGCCTTCTTGTTGCCAGGTTTGCTTTGACGTTTTTTCAGTGGCGCTAAGGTGTCGGCGGTGTTGGATAACCATAGAGTGAAGTTGGTGGCGGCTAGGTTTGGGTCCGAGGAATGGGCTGGGGTGTTTAGAAGGAGCGATGAGGAGATCTGGTCGATGGTGATTTTGTTCCAGTTTCTTTGCAGAGTTGGTTGGAGGATGTTGGTGGGTTTGGGCTTGTTGTAGGTGAAGTGAACGCAGCTGTGGTCAGTCCAGAGGAGATCCGTAGTGTAGCTGAAGGAGACATGATTGCTGGAGGTGAAGATGGGGTCGAGTGTGTGACCTGCGATGTGGGTGGGGGAAGTGACAAGTTGTTTAAGTCCGAGGTTGGCGAGGTTGTCCAGGAGGGTGGTGGTGTTGCGGTCGTTGATCTTTTCAAGGTGAAAGTTGAGGTCTCCCAGGAGGATGTATTCTTTGGAGGGGAGCGCGTGTGGAGTGATGAAGTCCGTGATGTCTTCACTGAATTTTGCGCGGGGTCCTGGTGGTCTGTAGAGGAGGGTGCCTCTGAGTGTGGTTTTGGGGTCGATGTGGATCTGGAAGTGAAGGTGTTCGGAGTTGGCGAGGTTGGCGTCAGAGCTGGTTGAGATGCGGATTGATTTCTTATGGACGATAGCGATTCCTCCTCCTGTGTGGCTGGTACGGTCTTTGCGAGTGATCTTATAGTCTTCAGGGATGGCAATGGTGATGTCTGGTGCGGAGGAAGCGTTCATCCATGTTTCCGTTAGGAAGGCGATGTCTGGAGAAATGGTGTCTAGTAGATTCCATAGGTCAATGGCGTGTCTGTGGACCGAGCGGGTGTTGAGAAGGATGCATTGTAGGTGGTTGGGGTCGGGAGTCAGTGGTGTGGTCGTAGCGGAGATGTTGTCGGTGCCGCTGAATTTGCAGGAGTAGCAGGAGAAAGGTCCATGGGTTTGTCCAGGAGCGGCTTGGACGCAGTTGGGGGAGCGGCCGGGGTTGAGGGCTAAGAGGGTGGTGGCATCGTAGGTGATGCGGGAGGGCTGGGAGGCGCGAGGGGCAGGGGGTCTGGCGCTGGGCGCGGTCCAGGCGCGGACGGGCGTAGACGGGCTTACCTTTGGCGCACCTTCGGCGCGGATTGGGCGCGGTCGCTGCGCGTAGACGCTGCGCGCGGGAACTACTGTCATATATGGGTGGTGGAGGGGGCGGGGGCGAGGCAGGGTCAGCTGGGAGGCGGGCGCGGGGTGGAGCTACGGTCAGGGAAACAACAAACAACAAAATGGCTGCAACTACGGGGAAATCGAAAGTAGCCTGGGGATGATTAGAAAGCACAATCGGGCACAAAGTGAAGCGCAATCTGTAAGCAAAGCGCAGGCTTGGCGGAACAGCCCAAACAATTCACAGCGCACAGTGCATACAATTCAATCAACAAGTACAGTGAGCTAAGCAGGCAGCGGCAGTGAAGCGGAGCAAGAGGTCGCGCTGGGGTGTGCTTGTAAAGCGCTACGATACCACAGAGTCAGAGCGTCGAGGAACAGCTTGTGAGTCACAGAGTCAGAGCGCTACGATACCACAGAGTCAGAGCGCCTTGCGAGGGTGGGGGAGCGACCTCTTCCGATCAGGTCAGGAGAGTCACGGCGCAGGAAAGGTGGTGTAGGTCCACGACTATCTGCGGGAGGCAGGGTCAGCTGGGAGGCGGGCGCGGGGTGGAGCTACGGTCAGGGAAACAACAAACAACAAAATGGCTGCAACTACGGGGAAATCGAAAGTAGCCTGGGGATGATTAGAAGGCACAATCGGGCACAAAGTGAAGCGCAACCTGTAAGCAAAGCGCAGGCTTGGCGGAACAGCCCAAACAATTCACAGCGCACAGTGCATACAATTCAATCAACAAGTACAGTGAGCTAAGCAGGCAGCGGCAGTGAAGCGGAGCAAGAGGTCGCGCTGGGGTGTGCTTGTAAAGCGCTACTATACCACAGAGTCAGAGCGTCGAGGAACAGCTTGTGAGTCACAGAGTCAGAGCGCTACGATACCACAGAGTCAGAGCGCCTTGCGAGGGTGGGGGAGCGACCTCTTCCGACCAGGTCAGGAAGAGGTTGACAATCAGTTGAATGCCGCACATGAGTTTCCCATTGTACGTTTACCAAAGACACCACAGATCAGAGATAATATGATCTGAACTAACACTATCCAAGAATAAACCAGTCGTCGCCAGACAAAAAACAAATAAATGTATCTCCACAGTAGAGTTTTGCCTTGTACAACATCTGGAGATGTGATAGGTATTAGGAGCGGATAGAAGCCTATTGATTATAACTACAAAGAGAACCAAACATACGTCCAACAATGCTTATCCATACCCACTTATAAGAGATATTGTGGGCTGAGATCAGGATGTATCTTAGAGATATCACAAACCATAACCTAATGAACACAAATAGCCATGCTAACTAGTCATGCTAACTAGTCAATGAGAACTATCTGTTCACCTATCAGAGTTGCTAAATGGATACCATGAGCTGCATTAACCTTACGAACAGAAACCCTGGATAGGCACTGAGAACCTTTGTAACCACTTTCAGAAAATATCTACTAACACTTGTCTGTTCATGCTATCTCCATGATGCCTTGCTGCAGCACTGTTGTGAGATGCTGATATGCCCTTCTCCATCAGTAATCACCCACAAACACACCTCACCACTCGCTTGTATTTTTGACCTCTACAGCAAGCTCATAATTCTATATGGAACAAGCCACCCGAAGGAACTCGGCCTCTCCTGCGTGCACACACAAGAGTCTTCCTCTATCCCTGGGGCACAACAGGATTCAGAATTGGATAGTGGTCACGCACCTCACAGAAGACTTTCCTGGCCTCGGTCTCATAAAAGAGGCCGACGATGATTCGGGCATCCTGTCGCTGCAAATGACAAAAAACAAAAAGGTTCATAAAACAGCTGGATAAGAATTAATGGAATAGTAAAAATCAAAAAAATGATCCAAAAGAGATAGAGAACAGAGAATAATGGGAGTATGCAGTTGAATAAAGAGAAATATGTTTTAAAAGGGAGTGACCATCACACCACAGAGGTCTAAAAGTCCAAACACCAACATACAGCTCTATTGTTAGGGCTGTTTTGAAGAGAATGGTGTGATAGATGAGCAGCAGAGACATGATCAAGGAGGCTTGTAACATGAAGAGACTAGAGAAGGCTAACCCTGAAAGGTTTTTAAGACCATACTCATATTTATAAGTGCAGTAATGAATGAATCTTCAATAACAACATGATAATCTTGAAGGAGGGATATATTGCAGACAAATCTAGATTTGTTAGTAAAATCTATTAGGTGTATTCATACGGGCTTGGTTCTTTAACTTCTGCGCAAGCTTTGAGGTGTAAAAAAAAGGGGCAGTGACCATTGGGCCTTAAAACCATTCTGCGTGCTGTACCAGCTCTATGAAAGTGAGTGATACCAGTAGATGTATCATTCCCTAAACGTTTGACAACAAGAATAGATGATGGATATAGGACCATCTTGTTGCAATATCAAGAAAGCAATGATATGGGGCTCATTGAGGGACTGGGCCCGAACGAACTGGACCAGTACTCTGAAACTATCACTGAGATAGTCAAACGATTGATCTCTCAAGTGTGCTTATGTAACCAAGGGACCAAAAATGTAAGATCCAGTGGATTAAATCACCCCTGGTTTGATAACGAGTGCCTAATAGCCAGGAAGAGATTGAGGAAAGCAGGAAGGGTGAAGGGACCTGCGGATGCTACGTGGAAATATGGCTATAATAGTATGAGAAAGGAGTATGGTGTACTGCTTAGCACTAAGAAGCAAGCCTTCTAGCAGACAAACTGGGATCTTATGATTCTCACTCTCCAAGATAAGGAGATGAAAACATTTTGGAAACTACAGCAGGGAGGGTGCACAAGGTCGGATCCCCAGGTGAGGTGCACGGTACCATAAAATACCTGGGCCAGTCACCTAAGTCATATCTAAAAAGTCACAAAGGACACTGTGAAAGGAACCTGGCCCAATATAGGACATTCTGACTACAAACCTTAGCAATATTGATAGCCTCTTTAGATTTAACAAAGCAGCCAGACTGGATAATCTTCCCACAATTGTAATTAAGTCTAATCATTTTTGGTGGGCATTCTTTTTCACAAAGGTTTTTATAGCTGTAACAAGGACAGATATATTCCCTCCAAGTTGGAAAGGTGCAATCATTCAACCTATATACAAACAAGCATTAGAAATGCAATCGGGCGCGGATTTATTTGAGTTTGAGCTAATGGCATTGTAAATGCCAATGTATTGTTGTATGTGTTATGGAGTGTGTTCATGTGGTGTGTACTGCTAGTGATCTCCTTGTGAGTGTGAGAATATTGCACCGTTACTGCCTGTGATGTCCTTCTTGTGAGTGTGAGAAGCTTGCACCTCTGCTGCCTGTGGTCTCCTTGTGAGTGTAAGAAGCTTGCACTGCTGCTGCCTGTGATGTCGTTCTTGTGAGTGGGAGAAGATTGCACCTCAGCTGCCTGTGGTCTCCTTGTGAGTGTAAGAAGCTTGCACAGCTGCTGCCTGTGATGTCCTACTCACTACTCTACTCACTACTCTACTCACTACTCTGCACTCACTACTCACTACGATACTCACTACTTTACTCACTACTCACTACTCTACTCACTACTCTGCACTCACTACTCACTACTCTACTCACTACTCTGCACTCACTACTCTACTCACTACTCTACTCACTACTCTACTTACTACTCTGCACTCACTACTCACTACTCACTACTCTACTCACTACTCTACTCACTACTCTACTCACTACTCTGCACCCACTACTCACTACTCTGCTCACTACTCACTACTCTACTCCCTACTCTACTCACTAGTCTACTCACTACTCTGCACTCACTATCCTGCTAGTACTCACTACTCTGCTCACTACTCACTACTCTCCACTCTACTCACTACTCTACTCACTACTCTACTCACTACTATCTACTCACTACTCTACTCACTACTCACTTCTCTACTCACTATTCTGCACTCACTACTCACTACTCTTCTCACTACTCTACTCACTACTCTACTCACTACTCCACTCTCTACTCACTACTCTACTCACTACTCTGCACTCACTACTCTGCACTCACTACTCTACTCACTACTCTACTCACTACTCTACTCACTACTCACTACTCTACTCACTAGTCTACTCGCTACTCTACTCACTATTCTGCACTCACTACTCTACTCACTACTCACTACTCTACTCACTACCCTACTCACTACTCTACTCACTACTCTACTCACTACTCACTACTCTCCACTCTACTCACTACTCACTACTCTACTTTCTACTCACTACTCTACTCACTACTCTACTCACTACTCTGCACTCACTACTCACTAATCTGCACTCACTACTCTACTCACTACTGTATTCACTACTCTACTCACTACTCTACTCACTACTCACTACTCTACTCACTACTCACTACTCTACTCACTACTCTGCACTCACTACTCTACTCACTACTCACTTCTCTACTCACTACTCTGCACTCACTACTCACTACTCTTCTCACTACTCTACTCACTACTCCACTCTCTACTCACTACTCTGCACTCACTACTCTGCACTCACTACTCTACTCACTACTCTACTCACTACTCTACTCACTACTCACTACTCTACTCACTAGTCTACTCGCTACTCTACTCACTATTCTGCACTCACTACTCTACTCACTACTCACTACTCTACTCACTACTCTACTCACTACTCTACTCACTACTCACTACTCTCCACTCTACTCACTACTCTACTTTCTACTCACTACTCTACTCACTACTCTACTCACTACTCTGCACTCACTACTCACTAATCTGCACTCACTACTCTACTCACTACTGTATTCACTACTCTACTCACTACTCTACTCACTACTCACTACTCTACTCACTACTCACTACTCTACTCACTACTCTGCACTCACTACTCTACTCACTACTCACTACTCTACTCATTACTCACTACTCTACTCACTACTCTGCACTCACTACTCTACTCACTATTCACTACTCTACTCACTACTCTGCACTCACTACTCACTACTCTGCTCACTACTCTACTCACTACTCACTACTCACTACTCTACTCACTACTCTACTCACTACTCAATACTCTGCTCACTACTCACTACTCTGCTCACTACTCACTACTCTCCACTCTACTCACTACTCACTACTCTACTCACTACTTTCTACTCACTACTCTACTCACTACTCACTACTCTACTCACTACTCACTTCTCTACTCACTACTCTGCACTCACTACTCACTAATCTGCACTCACTACTCTACTCACTACTCTACTCACTACTCTACTCACTACTCTACTCACTACTCTACTCACTACTCTGCACTGACTACTCACTAATCTGCACTCACTACTCTACTCACTACTCTACTCACTACTCACTACTCTACTCACTACTCACTACTCTACTCACTACTCTACTCACTACTCACTACTCTGCACTCACTACTCTACTCACTACTCTACTCACTACTCTACTCACCACTCTACTCACTACTCTACTCACTACTCACTACTCTACTCACTACTCTACTCACTACTCACTACTCTGCACTCACTACTCTACTCACTACTCTACTCACTACTCTACTCACCACTCTACTCACTACTCTACTCACTACTCACTACTCTACTCACTACTCTACTCACTACTCTACTCACTACTCACTACTCTACTCACCACTCTACTCACTACTCTACTCACTACTCACTACTCTACTCACTACTCTGCACTCACTACTCACTACTCAGCTCACTACTCTACTCACTACTCTACTCACTACTCACTACTCTACTCACTACTCTACTCACTACTCTACTCACTACTCTGCACTCACTACTCACTACTCTGCACTCACTACTCTACTCACTATTCACTACTCTACTCACTACTCTGCACTCACTACTCACTACAAAAACAACAATTGCCCCTGCTCTAGGAAAATATCATAAAGGCTTAGTAAGTCTTGGTTATGGAATACAGATTTATTGTTCATCTTGTTCTGGCCAACACGTGTTTCATCGCAGGGAAACAGACTGCGAATCTTCAGGGCCTTTGGAAAGAAAAAGCCGGAAGTAGTGAAATGGCCACGAGTATTGTTATTGCGCTAGAAAGCGTTGTCTGGTGATTCCTTGAAGAGTTTTATAGGAAAAAACTGTGCCCGGGAGGAGAAGAGTTTAAAGCTGTTACGCTAGAAGACTGGTATTCAGGCGGGTACACCAGAACAAGATGAACAATAAATCTGTATTCCATAACAAGGATTCTACCGCTTTGAACTTTCTTGCTTTTGATTCTGAAACACTATTGATGTGCGCAATTTACTACTGTACCATAACCAAGACTTACTAAGCCTTTATGATATTTTCCTAGAGCAGGGGCAATTGTTGTTTTTGTACAAATTTGTGTGGATTTGTAATCCACCTTTGAGCGGTTACGAGGGATTACCGCCCGCCCCCTTGCCTGGAGTCTGACACTCTGTGACACGATACTGTGCGGTTACTAGGGAGTGCGCCTGTCCTAATTCTGGAAAACCTCAAACCCTCCCAGTGACTCACTACTCACTACTCAGCTCACTACTCTACTCACTACTCTACTCACTACTCACTACTCTACTCACTACTCTACTCACTACTCTGCACTCACTACTCACTACTCTGCTCACTACTCACTACTCTGCTCACCACTCACTACTCTCCACTCTACTCACTACTCACCACTCTACTCACTGCTTTCTACTCACTACTCTACTCACTACTCACTTCTCTACTCACTACTCTGCACTCACTACTCACTAATCTGCACTCACTACTCTACTCACTACTCTACTCACCACTCTACTCACTACTCTACTCACTACTCTACTCACTACTCTGCACTCACTACTCACTACTCAGCTCACTACTCTACTCACTACTCTACTCACTACTCTACTCACTACTCTACTCACTACTCTACTCACTACTCTACTCACTACTCTGCACTCACTACTCACTACTCTGCACTCACTACTCTACTCACTATTCACTACTCTACTCACTACTCTGCACTCACTACTCACTACTCAGCTCACTACTCTACTCACTACTCTACTCACTACTCACTTCTCTACTCACTACTCACTTCTCTACTCACTACTCTGCACTCACTACTCACTAATCTGCACTCACTACTCTACTCACTACTCTACTCACTACTCTACTCTACTCACTACTCTACTCACTACTCTACTCACTACTCTACTCACTACTCTACTCACTACTCTGCACTCACTACTCTACTCACTACTCTACTCACTACTCACTACTCTACTCACTACTCTACTCACTACTCTACTCACTACTCACTACTCTACTCTCTACTTTACTCACTACTCTACTCACTACTCTGCACTCACTACTCTACTCACTATTCACTACTCTACTCACTACTCTGCACTCACTACTCTGCTCACTACTCTACTCACTACTCTACTCACTACTCACTACTCACTACTCTACTCACTACTCTGCACTCACTACTCAATACTCTGCTCACTACTCACTACTCTGCTCACTACTCACTACTCTCCACTCTACTCACTACTCACTACTCTACTCACTACTTTCTACTCAACTCACTACTCACTACTCACTACTCTACTCACTACTCACTTCTCTACTCACTACTCTGCACTCACTACTCACTAATCTGCACTCACTACTCTACTCACTACTCTACTCACTACTCTACTCACTACTCTACTCACTACTCTACTCACTACTCTGCACTAACTACTCACTAATCTGCACTCACTACTCTACTCACTACTCTACTCACTACTCACTACTCTACTCACTACTCACTACTCTACTTACTACTCTACTCACTACTCACTACTCTGCACTCACTACTCTACTCACTACTCTACTCACTACTCTACTCACCACTCTACTCACTACTCTACTCACTACTCTACTCACTACTCTGCACTCACTACTCACTACTCAGCTCACTACTCTACTCACTACTCTACTCACTACTCACTACTCTACTCACTACTCTACTCACTACTCTACTCACTACTCTGCACTCACTACTCACTACTCTGCACTCACTACTCTACTCACTATTCACTACTCTACTCACTACTCTGCACTCACTACTCACTACTCAGCTCACTACTCTACTCACTACTCTACTCACTACTCACTACTCTACTCACTACTCTACTCACTACTCTACTCACTACTCTGCACTCACTACTCACTACTCTGCTCACTACTCACTACTCTGCTCACTACTCACTACTCTCCACTCTACTCACTACTTTCTACTCACTACTCTACTCACTACTCTACTCACTACTCACTACTCTACTCACTACTCACTTCTCTACTCACTACTCTGCACTCACTACTCACTAATCTGCACTCACTACTCTACTCACTACTCTACTCACCACTCTACTCACTACTCTACTCACTACTCACTACTCTACTCACTACTCTGCACTCACTACTCACTACTCAGCTCACTACTCTACTCACTACTCTACTCACTACTCACTACTCTACTCACTACTCTACTCACTACTCTACTCACTACTCTGCACTCACTACTCACTACTCTGCACTCACTACTCTACTCACTATTCACTACTCTACTCACTACTCTGCACTCACTACTCACTACTCAGCTCACTACTCTACTCACTACTCTACTCACTACTCACTACTCTACTCACTACTCTACTCACTACTCTACTCACTACTCTGCATTCACTACTCACTACTCTGCTCACTACTCACTACTCTGCTCACTACCTACTACTCTCCAATCTACTCACTACTCACTACTTTCTACTCACTACTCTACTCACTACTCTACTCACTACTCACTACTCTACTCACTACTCACTTCTCTACTCACTACTCTGCACTCACTACTCACTAATCTGCACTCACTACTCTACTCACTACTCTACTCTACTCACTACTCTACTCACTACTCTACTCACTACTCTACTCACTACTCTACTCACTACTCTGCACTCACTACTCTACTCACTACTTTACTCACTACTCACTACTCTACTCACTACTCTACTCACTACTGTACTCACTACTCACTACTCTACTCTCTACTTTACTCACTACTCTACTCACTACTCTACTCACTACTCTACTCACTACTCTGCACTCACTACTCACTACTCTGCTCACTACTCACTACTCTGCTCACTACTCACTACTCTCCACTCTACTCACTACTCACTACTCTACTCACTACTTTCTGCTCACTACTCTACTCACTACTCACTACTCTACTCACTACTCACTACTCTACTCACTACTCACTTCTCTACTCACTACTCTGCACTCACTACTCACTAATCTGCACTCACTACTCTACTCACTACTCTACTCACTACTCTACTCACTACTCTACTCACTATTCTACTCACTACTCTACTCACTACTCTACTCACTACTCTGCACTCACTACTCACTAATCTGCACTCACTACTCTACTCACTACTCTTCTCACTACTCACTACTCTACTCACTACTCACTACTCACCTCACTACTCTGCACTCACTACTCTGCACTCACTACTCTACTCACTACTCTACTCACTACTCACTACTCTACTCACTACTCACTACTCTACTCACTATTCACTACTCTAGTCACTACTTACTACTCTACTGACTACTCTACTCACTACTCTGCACTCACTACTCTACTCACTATTCACTACTCTACTCACTACTCTGCACTCACTACTCACTACTCTGCTCACTACTCACTACTCTATTCCCTACTCTACTCACTACTCTACTCACTACTCTGCACTCACTTCTCACTACTCTGCTCACTACTCACTACTCTACTCACTACTCTGCACTCACTACTCACTAATCTGCACTCACTACTCTACTCATTATTCTACTCACTACTCTACTCACTACTCTACTCACTACTCTACTCTACTCACTACTCTACTCACTACTCTCTACTCGGCACTCACTACTCACTAATCTGCACTCACTACTCTACTCACTACTCTACTCACTACTCTACTCACTACTAACTACTCTACTCACAACTCTACTCACTAATCCGCACTCACTACTCTACTCACTACTCACTACTCTACTCACTACTCACTACTCACTACTCTACTCACTACTCTGCACTCACTACTCTACTCACTACTCACTACTCTGCACTCACTACTCTACTCACTACTCACTACTCTACTCACTACTCTACTCACTACTCTACTCACTACTCACTACTCTACTCACTACTCACTTCTCTACTCACTACTCTGCACTCACTACTCTACTCACTACTCTACTCACTACTCTACTCTACTCACTACTCACTACTCTACTCACTACTCTGCACTCACTACTCACTAATCTGCACTCACTACTCTACTCACTACTCTACTCACTACTCACTACTCACTACTCTACTCACTACTCACTACTCTACTCACTACTCACTTCTCTACTCACTACTCTGCACTCACTACTCACTAATCTGCACTCACTACTCTACTCACTACTCTACTCTACTCACTACTCTACACTCACTACTCACTAATCTGCACTCACTACTCTACTCACTACTCACTACTCTACTCACTACTCTACTCACTACTCTACTCACTACTCTGCACTCACTACTCACTAATCTGCACTCACTACTCTACTCACTACTCTGCACTCACTACTCTACTCACTACTCACTACTCTACTCACTACTCTACTCACTACTCTACTCACTACTCTACTCACTACTCTGCACTCACTACTCTGCACTCTGCCCTCACTACTCTGCCGTCACTACTCTGCCCTCACTACTCTGCACTCTGCCCTCACTACTCTGCCCTCACTACTCTGCTCACTACTCTACTCTCTACTCACTACTCTACTCTCTACTCACTACTCTGCACTCACTTCTCACTACTCTGCTCACTACTCACTACTCTGCTCACTACTCACTACTCTCCACTCTACTCACTACTCTACTCACTACATGGAGAGTTTGTTCTTCCCCCACCCTCCTCCCTACTCAAAAGTGGAGGGCAACATGTCTAACAGCTCTGCACTAGTGTGGTGGCCCAGATGTGCTCCTTGGGTGCTACAGAGCCTGCTGGGTGAAATCAGACGAACAGCTGTGGAGAGCACGGGTAGGCAAGGGACTAGTCGTAAAGTTACTGGGAAGCAGCTAGAGCTCTGCATAAGAACCTTATTCGTAGGCAGATGGCTGACACTGGAGATGGAGGAAGTAAATATCCATGTAGATGAGTCTATTGGCATCCATTAAAAATGTTTAATTCAGATTTTAAGTCAATAATTTTTGCCCACAGTACCACATAACTCGAGCTGCATTTTCAGACAAAATTGTGTGCACTTTTTAAAAAAAATATTATTATTTCATACCGAACTGTTATTATTTCATACCCTTCTTCCATATTACGGTTAAGTCCCAAATAATGGCATGCCTTGACTGGGGACTGTGGTATATATATTATTTTGGGCCTCACACTCCAGTGAAGAAATGTTTTAAACTTGTTTTCCTAAAAACATCTTTCTGGAAAGTTCAAGATGGGCCAGAATTTACCTGCTTATGTAGTTCACGAGATTTGCAGATTTGATTTTGCCGCCATGTTGAAAATGCCCCACTTGCTAACCGTGGAACCCAGGCCTATTTTTCAAATGCCCTGTGTTACCCACCATCTTGTTCAGGGCGCTCGCCCTTTCAACACCCATTTTAAATAAAAAGTTTCATCACAGTCAGCCAAGCAGAACAGCACTACAAGCTTTGTTATCGTCTGACAATTCCTGTCATTGGAAACTACCTGGAAGATCTGAGGCTTTTCTACTCCAGTGCACTGACCAAGGAAAAGTGTTCCATTAGCTCTGCACTTTAATGTTTGCTGCCCTTCAGGAGGAAACGGAAAATGTGCTTTTTGTGTTTGTCTGCTATGCTTCGCTCCCTGCCCTCTGCTGGTGTCAGTATTAGGGATCTTTATGGTAGACGCACACTCTATAAACGTACACATAGCACACACCCCTTGTTGTGTGTCTTTCATGTCATTGACAAGTATGCTAGCCTCGTCGTCTCTGTTGCTGGCTAGTGCCTGTCCGGGTGGAAGTGGGATGGGTCGCAGACATCAAAGGGCAGTCCCTGCCCGTTTTATGCTTGCAGAGTGGAGGTATGTGTCAGCCAATAGAGAGCCTGCTATCAAATGATTGTGACTGCGCATTCACCCCCCTGAATGATACTTATTTCATCAACCTCCAATGGAGTAAGTCTGAATTGGCACACCTGGATTTTCCCAAGTAACCTATAAAAATTCACCCGAATATCTGCATAAATCACTTGACCTCACTGAGGCGGCTGGCTTCTGCTGTGAACACGGGGTTTTGAAGTGCCATAACAGATGCGGGTCATTCGTGCCAGTCGGGTTGTGCCCGCCGCGACATTTTTGCCTGCGTGCGCTTAACAATATCACCCCGTGCAATGGATGCTTGTTAGCAGGCTGCGTTTGCACCGCATAACCACACGACCAACACCTGCTAAGTTGTTCTCCAACAATATAAGTGAAGGTCCGAAGTGTGTTGTACACCACCTGGGAGCATGGTGTGTCGCCTTGAGGCCTTCGTAAGAAGGGTCTTCCTCTTCCGCCATGCGCCATCCTCAGCATTACCGAGTCCACGGTGCGCCCCAGCCCCTACGCCGTACCTGCCACTGAATGTCCTCTTTGTGCGTGGAGACAGGGCCCTCGCGGGCAGACTGTTCATCTCTGCAGTATTACTTACCTGAGCATCAACTCTGAAGAAAAGCTGCATTGTTCCTCTGTGGGGGGAGGAATGCGTGTTTGAAAATTCTGTATATTTTCTCTGGGTGCGGGTGCGCGAAAGGTAAATGTTAAACGCGCGCATGATACATGCAATGCAATGGTGAACGCGCTCGCACCATCTGGATTGCATTACACGGGCACTCTGACAGCTCCTAATTAAGATTAATCACTCTCCGTGCTCGTTCGCGCACAGAATATGCCATGAAACTAACATCAATGACGGACGAAAAGTAAATATAGCCTATCACGTCAAGGCTACTAAATAGACAGCACAGCGAAGACGAATCACTAGGCAGATGCCATAAAACACTAAGGAATGTGTCTGGCCAGAGCCCTAGAGATCCTTTTTTTTCTTTAACATTAGGAGCTCGAAGCTCCGCCCACTTCGTGTGCGTAGGCCGAGCCCTAAAAAGGGGGACAAATGATCAGAGTAATTTCCGCTTAACCCGTTCGCTGCGTTGCGAATTTCGCCACAGTGCGGGTGGATTTTACTTATGCGGAAATGGGACATCCCCCAGCCGTCCGACGCACACGCCCACCGTGACGTCAGACGGCTGGGGGGCGTCCGACGCATGGAAGGCGTTAATAAGCCTTCTGGACGTCGGTGCAAAATTTTACTCAAAAGTAATACTTACCTCCTTGAAGAACTGGATTGAGGGTAATGATATTTTCCCTATAGAACATGGAGGCTTCAGGCGAAGGCACTCAACCCTTGATCACTGTTTTAGTTTTTTGGGCTCAGGCGCAAAAAGCGATGGAAACTACTGGGAATTATTTTGTTCTTTTGTTGATTTTAGCTCTGGTTTTGATTTAGTGGATCGTAGTATCCTGTGGGAGAAGGTGCGTCAATTATCAATTCCCACCTGCTTATTAGCTATACTACAGGAACTTCATTCACAGAATTGGGCCCAAGTGGTGCTCGATTTAAACGGGGCCCTCTCAGAAAAAAATCCATTACAGAATGGGCTGAGGCAGGGCTTGTCCTGGCCCAATATTGTTTTCTGTGTTCCTTGCAGATCTCCCTAAAATCCTTGCTCCCACCAATTCCTTGCTGAAAATTGGGTATGGAGGGGTGGGGGGGGGGATGCAGCCATATCTCCTGCCACTTTTTTGCAGGTGATTTTGCTACTTTAGACTTGACCCAAGTAGGCCTCCAGAGGAAATTGCATAGATTTAATATATATTGAGAGGTAAACAAGTGTAAGGTTAACCTGGAAAAAGCAAAAAATACAGTTTTTTGGGAAACATAGTTAACCATATAAGTGGTTCCTGGGAAGCAGGAAGGTGGAGGTAGTTACCTCTTATAAGTACCTAGGAATAAAATTCCCTAAAGAATTTAACTGGGGTCTACATAAAGAAACTGGAGATAAGTGCAGCTTTAACTATCGGAGCACTGGTGCGATTTAAGAAATCTTTTGGTGGTACTTCATCGACTCCTTTCCTAACAGCCTATAATGCGAAGGGCCCCTCTCAATGTCTTTATGGGGCTGAACTATGGTCTTTAAGTTCGGAGGCAAGTTGGGAGAAGGCTGAGGAGTAAATGTATGGAAAGATTGTTCTGTCGGCCTAAAAGTGCGAATGGCTGGGCCATAAGATTAGAAGAGGACTTGCAGGCTCGGAATTTCCTGGTCATTACATCAATCCTGAGATTTTGGGATAAACTGGGGACAGCGGATGCTCAAAAGGTATCGCTCCTCTGTGCAAAGGACATTGTGAGGAGCGAACTGAGCTGGGTGGTGCAGACCAGGACTAGGTTAGGGAAAATTGCTGCTGCTTTACAAATGGAAAGTTTTAAGCTGGCGGAGTCCTCCCATCTATCAAAAGGTAAATTGAAAAAGGCATGTGGAAGAGAATGAAGGTTGTTGGAATTAGGGTACCTAAAGAACAAACCCATTGTAATTTATATTTTGGAATCATGAGAGAACCAGAGGGCGTTCCTGTATATAGCCGCACTGCCCAATATCCAGTTACATTAATCACTCTTCAAATTTTGAGTTGCTCTGAATGTGCACTATTTAAAGCCTGGCAAGTTTAATGCACTTTTGAATGTTGTAAATAAAAGTATGTGTGGTCTAGGTTTTCAAAAGACATCTTTTATTAGACTGTTTACATTTTTAAAGGATTTATTGTGGGATATAAGAACAGCATTTTAGAAAATATAATATTTCTCATCGGACTAAGCACTTGCACTTTTGACGAACCTGGAATTTGTAGAGGTTGCATGTGCCCTGGCAAAGTTTGTAAAAGCGACTATGGACTAGAAAATGGTGATCTCAAAATGTTGGGCTCGAAGTCATGCATTATGGGTTGACTGACAGAGGTACAAAATGGAGACATATTGGAACATAGTGGAGAAGTGTTGCTCAAGTGGTGAAGTGTGGCTCAATGATTAGAGCGGCAGACCCTGATGCAGAGATCTGCCTGGGACCTGGGTTCAATTCCCCGCCTCAGCGTGTCTTGGGCTCAAAATTCCACAGACCTGTTAATTCTCGCCTTGGTGCCTATTCCAATCATGGAGTCCCACTCTGCAACTCTGGGCAATAGCTTGCTTAAACTCCACAACGGCCCCCACAACGCTAAGGGTGCCTGGCCTCCACCTTGGGGGTGCCCAGGAGTGGATCCCTCACAGGGAAAGCCAGGAAGGGTTCCACAGCGGTATTCGTACAAGCGCCTTCTCTCCCTTGCGGGTGAGTAGTACGCTATACAAGTATCAATTTACATTTACAATTTACATTAACTTAGTTTATTGTGCTGAGCAGTCATGATAGGGCTCTTTGGTTGCTGGCGTTGGGAAGAGGGTAGGGTAGAGTGGGGCCAGGGAGTGTAATATTTTATGTATGTATGTATTCTTTGGTTTAATGACTTTTGTCTAAACATGAATAAACTTGAAACATTGGTTAAAGATTGGATAACTAAACCTATTAGGTGTGCAGAAGCCTGAGCCTGTTCTTCTATGCTGAAGGTGATGGTGGCTTCAGGCGAAGAGACCTGGAGAACAACATGATGTGCCTAGGCTTCTCATCTGGAGTGCATAGCTAGAAAATCAACCCCACCACCCCCATTAACTCAAACTCAATGGAAGGAAAGGCCTTGTCAGCCACCAATCTGTCAATATCCAACTTAGTCTTGCTGAACAGACAAGGAATCCCACTCAATTGTTTATAGTACTGTTTTGAGTTAAGAAATAAGAGTCTTCATAGAATGCGTGGTGTACCCATTATGCCTTTTTCTTGGTCCATATCAGGTCATGTAAACCAAGGGCACAAGACACTCCCATGAGACAAGCTGCTTGAAAGAATGACTTGAAGCTGGATCCATAAACTAATGAGAGTACAAGGATCACAACGGGTTGTGTCGGTCCTGCTCCCAAAACGTGCTGCTAGCTTGCTGTCTGCTATGGGTGCAGGTTGTTCAGGATGGCCTCGCTAACAAACACAGGTTTGTCAAGGAAAACACAGCATAGCTTCCTTGTGTCCTCATATTGTATGTGACTTCAGCCACTCCCAGCTTCAGACCTTTCACCACTTCGCATGCTGTGATTTCTACACCCATGAGTACAATGTTAAAATCTAAATTACAAGTACTGGAATGGAAAGTTCTGTTGACTATATAGCTAGAACTCCATGAGAGTGGCAGACATGACATAGGTCCTGAATTGATGTGGACTATGGGATTTGGTAGATTTTTCTAGAACATCGACTGCAGAGGAAGCCACGCAGAAGGCAGAGCATTGATTCCTACTGAAGGCCGTGCATGCGTTTTGAAGTGGTGGTTTTATCTGGCAGCCAGTGGCGGAGTTAGACTGTTTGACTGAACCCCTCAGCGCCCCCCCCCCCCAGTGCACGCTGCCGAAGGCTGAACGCATCAGGGGGTTGGCTGCAGTCCAAAGCCCATGCACAACCGATAAAGTGATGTTATAGTTAGGTACAGTAATAAGATTTTCCCATTTGTTAAAAAAAACAAAGAATTCCACTGAAAAATAACTATGAGTAATGAGACGTTATAGTTAGGTATGGTAATAAGATCTTAACTAATGTTAAATAAACCCCATTAAAAAAACAAAGGCTAAAGTGATGCTATCATTAGGTGTTGAACAGCAGAAAATCTAATGTTTAAAACCAAAAGAATGCTGAAATTCACTAGCTATTGTTTAGTGAGCAAACTATAACTTGTGCCCTGACATTCACTGCTCATGATTTCACATATTACCTCACTCATGGAAAGTTAAATGACATAATTGGTGATATCACTGATGACATCTCAAATTACATCATGGATGACATCATACAACCATTGGAACACCTTCATATAGGGTTATGTGAAATTTAAGTAATTCAACATGCTACACCTTTGGACAATTTTCTGTTCACCTTTTCAAATCAAGGGGTAGACCAGTATACATTTGCTGCTGAAAGATAATTTATGTCAGGCCATATGTACAGCCTCCATAGTTTAATAAAAATACATAACACACATCTGAGATGAGCAGAATAGCATACAACCTTAGAGCCATGCTTACAACACCAGAGTGAGACAAGCCACCTCTAAGTGGGCGAAGTTCTGGAACTAAACATTCACACCGTATAAATGTCACCACTACATAGAATTTCTATATACGACTGTGCTACAACTATTTAGGATGGGCACATGCCCAGACATCCACTGGTTGATAATCAATTGTCAACAGAAGAATTGGCCTTTCTCAAAGATATCTTGCAAGAGGCTTTGTCTTTAAGCCTAAGCTACTGTCAAACATATTTCTGCAACCCACATCAGAGGCCGTATTACACGCTTAGTGGAACCCTGGGGTACTTTGATATTACAGAAGGAGCCACAGACACTTGTGCGTCCCCTTCTGTAATACCGATACCAATGGCACACATAAAGCGCCAGTGCAATCTTCAGGTGGCGTTCCCTCATTTGCATGGGGGATTGCCCCATGCAAATTAGGGAATCCCTATGCCTCTACGCCCACGCCGTATAACAGATGAGGACGCAGAGGCAAAGAAGCTCTCAGGAGGCCCACTGACAGTGCGCCACCTAAAAGGCGGCACACTGCCACTGCTCCCACTAAGAGCAGCCCTCTGGAGGGGGAAAAGTGAGTCCTATGGACCCCCCAGTCATCTCCTTCCAAGCGAGTGCAGTCACTGACTCCACCCACCTGCAAAGGGATCTATAATCCCCCTTAAAAGTGCAGGCGGGTTGCCGCCTGCACTGTGAAAACACGGAGCGGTTTCAAAGCAGTAACTCTGTTTTTCACATAAATGCGCTGCCCCCAGGGCAGCACCAGTTTGCAGCTGCCCCCAGGGCAGCACATTCATCATAATGTAGCACATGTTCCTTCATTGTGTCTAGGGCAATCAAGGAAAGTGCGCTGCATGTATTATGCGCCCCCAGGTGCGCTCAGCCTTTACCTTGTTTAACATGGCGTAATACTCACACCCCAAACATTAGTGATGGGTGTGGTGCAGTTCAACATGCACGATCACACTTGCCATCAGGGCTTAAGCCATTTCCGTGCTATGGTGCCACATGTGTAACCTCATTAACTGAATGATTTAAATAACTATGGTGTTATCAGTGACGTCATGAATGGTGGGAGGTCACAAGCAGATATGGCGAGGCACAAGTTATTGTTAGCTCAATAAACTATAATTGGTGAATTTCAGTGTTTTTTTTTTTTTTTGCATTTTTTTTTTATTTCAACCCCATGGAGTCATGCGGCCACCCTCATTCCGATGCCCCTGGCGCCCTAGGTGCCTCCACGTACCCAAAGTCTCCCTGATTTCTAATGACAGGCAGACTGATAATCTTGGCCCTCCCACCTCTTGAATTCTCTGCTGGCCCTTTGAACTACATGCCTTGAAGACTTCAACCTGCTCTCTACAAACTGAGCCAAATACGCTTCAGAAGCACCGGTTTCAGAAGCTGAGTGATACGTTTCAGCAGGTTGCAGGTAGTACCATTGATGCGGCTGAGGATATGACCACTGAACCTATGCAGCTTTGTGTAGCAACAGAAAGTGCCCCAATCATATGCCGCCTGGGCCCTCAGTCCTGCCAATGGACCAGACGGGCAGGAGGCACGGGTGCTGAGAGCTACTGCATGACACAGCGCTGCTGGGTGCCAGGACACTGCTGGTAATGGCAGCTGGCCATTGGGGAGTTGGCTGCCAGGACCAATCACATGGCCGGCGGTGCTCCTTTAAGAAACAAAGACATGATAGAAGAGCCAGGCTGGGTCTCTGCTGGAGGGTGGATGAAGAGGGCAGGATTAAGAGGAGGCAGAAGGGATTGTAAGTGGGGAAGTGGTCGGGGTGAGTGGCTCCTTCAAGGAGGAGAAGAAAAAAGGTCCACTCTCTGCTCATGAGGCAAGTTATTTATATTCCACGCAAGATTCCTTGAGCTCGTAGGAGGGAAATCGATGAAGGTTGGCAATGAGACAGAGCAAACAGAACAAAGAGGGAAAAACAGAGCAGGCATCTGCCTTTATTACTAGAAGAGCTGAGGCACCAGCCTGTATACTAAGGTTGCAAGGATAGTAACAGGAGAGGACTTTAAAAAGCCATGGGGGGGATAACTGCCTTACCGAGGGAATCTATTGATGCAACCACTCGTCCTCAGGACTAATCTACCATCATACCTTGTCAAGGGCTGGACGCAGGAGTCATTCCTTTCTTGTTAGCTTTGATTGGAAAGGGCGGTGCTCGAAAATAAAAAATAAAAGTGCATTTACTCATTATCCCAGATTACCTGTTTGTTAATCAGCTGTGCTGGCACTCTACCATTAAAAGTACTGTAAGCTGCTGAGAAGTCTTCATATTAAAGAAGTGCAGGTACTCAGTTAAATTAAAGCACTGAGAACGGATGACCTTCTAATGGCCAGCGCGTCATCCTGCACAGTACAGACATGTGAGAGGATCAGTGTTTTCTAGAATAAATCTCAAAAAAGGACACACACAAATGGCACAAAGCACCACCTGGGCAACAGAAGAAGGATTTCAGAACCTTGTACGAGAAGAATAAGTGAAAAGGTGAAAAAAGCAAGGGTTAAAACAACTTTGAACCCAGCATCTGGATGGCAGGTCTGGAATTTGATCCAGAAAAAATGGAAAACATCTGGGATAAAACTAGTAGGTAATAGGAGTCATGCAGAGACAAGTACTGGCTCCCTTATATATGATTCCTACAGGAAATGATACCAGAAGAAATCAATGTGATCAATCAGTTGAATTGGTCAGACTAAGTATGGTCTGCAAAGAGATAGCAATCATCTTGATTTTTAACAGATTACTTTGGCCTGAGCCAGAGGAACACAACATGGAGACTATCAGGTATGGTAAGCAAACTCCTTGCTAAAATTTTAATTGCCCATCTCTGTGGTGGTCACCAACAGGCTTCCCCGCCTCACGCTACAACTCATGCAGCAACAGATGCTATCGGGTGCAGCCTGTACGCCACTGCATTCTCCAGAAATGCTCCACAGGACCACTGTAGGGTCATACATGCAACTTCTGCTTCCTCACACACAGAGCTGGTGAAATTTTCTCGACACACACAAAGAGTGAAGATGCCTGCACTGCAGTGGAGATGCCAGGGCTGAAACATCAAACCGGTGCTGGCCACTGGCCATAACAACTGGAAAGGCTGGTGGTCTAGGGAAGCCTCCTCCTCCATAGAATAGTGTCCACTACTAATCTGATCCTGTTCCATGGAAATTAGACCACACTTTTCTGTGTGAGATCACACTCGATGGACTATAGTTCTAGGAAAAGTCTTGGCTTCAAGCAGGGCTGGACTTAGACAGAAAATAGGCCCAGGCACCAAAATAAAAGTGACGCCATTAGTAAATTAGAAAGCTAAAAAAGTGGCAATGCTTGCAAATTAGGACAGTCTTGATCTTGTAAAGACGTGTGTTAGAGTTTTGGGAAAGTGCATGGATATGGGGCTGCTGTGAGCAATTTTTGGTTTTAGTATCAAGAAAATTAACAGTAAAACCAGTCTAGCAGACGGAAAAACCAGCTCAGCAGACCATAAAGCAGGCCCACAGCCAGCCAAGAAGCCGACCTGCACACTGGCCTGTCAGACCGGCCCATAGGACACTGCCTTATTGCTCTATAGCCTAGTCCGACCCTGGCTTCGTGGAGGACCCCGGAGCTGATAGAAAGAAAAGGACCAATAGGCTCAATGGTGGTACTCACATCTCCAATGGTTTCCATGAAAGGAGAAGAAGAAGCTATATCAGTATCCTGCAGCAAGCGTTCTCTCTCTTCTCCAGTTGGTGCAACTACAGTTAAAACCAGAAGAGCCCTGGTGCTGCTGTGTCTCAAAGACTGGCCAGGCACAACCATTTCCAGTTGCTCATCTCACCTGGGAGTTTCCCAGATCCCACCACGTGTGTGCTGCCACACTAGACTACTTTTTGCATCATCTAAGCAGAGGCGCCCTGCAACAGAATTATTTGCTTATCTTCTGTTAACAGAGATGAATCACAGGGGATCCTACAACTGCATACTTTAATCGCTTCCACCTGAGTATGGTTTCCCAGAGATGTGCAGACTCTGCCTCAGACTATACAACTTGTTTGCAAGTCCCTAAAATGGTGTCTGCTGTGATCAACATTTCTGTTGCTGGTGTGGCACGGTTCCAGCATCTTTTTTGCCATCAGTGTATGTTTCACTTATTTTTTGACCAAGTGAACTGATACTTTAATTTCTTTAAATCCAAAGGTCACTTTTCACCAACCCACAGGTGGGAATCGCATGGTCTCACCACAAAGCAAATGCTTAGTGTAAGGTTTAGCTAGATTCCATGAACTTTTCCAGATAATTTAAACTTTCATGATGCAAACATAAAGCAACCATTTTCCAGCTACCAACCTGTGCCTAACCAGTTGCATCTGCCTTTCAAAGTAGTGTTCTTGTCTGCTCTGATATGCTTACGTGTCTCCACAGCACCCAAAGAGGGTATAAAGAAGATACTCCACAAGCCACACAAAGTTCATCCAACAACAGGCATCCGGATGCTAAGGCTGGCTCAGTACCTACATGACTCCCATCTTTGAAATCATCCTTGAATGATGCTTCTAGCCTCTAGCACAAAGTACACAAGTCCTCAGCAAACAGGAGAGTGCCCTGCACTACGCCAGAATGCAGGCCAGGAAGTCTTGACAATGAGGGCACTAGGACTGCCCTCCTGGCAGAGTAGGCAAGTTCCAGGAACTGAGTTCTTTCCTCTTTTTTTTTACTAATATAGCAGTAAGCACATAGGGGCTGATTCACGAAAGTATTTATGAGTATAGGGCGTAGTACTATAGGGGTATTATTTATATACTCTCACAAACATTTGTGAATCAGCCCCAAAACTAGCTCCCTATTGGCAAAAGTGCGAAGACGACACAGGCCATTCTATTTGTATAAATTAATCATGAATATGAGTTTGCCTCAATTACCCTAAAAGTTCATACACCAGCAAATCACCATCTCCACACACATATATACGTATATATATATACACATCTCTACATTCCTGAACCAGCAAACCACCCTCCTTCTTAGGCATGTTCCACTACAGTCAACATGTCTGCACAGGCAAATCACATCATGGAGTACTAACTACAATACAGCACTAGTGGCAGACTGTGCGCTATACAACTGCCAGTGAACAATAATATAAGACTCCTCAACATTCCTGCACCAACAAATTACCCTCCATCTTATGCATGTTCTATAACCCTTAATATGCCGGCATCATCAAGTCACTCTTCTCTATGTGGATATAACACTAGGGGCCAGATGTAGGTGACCGAAAATAGCCATTTACCGATCGGTAACGGCCGAATTCGGCCGTTACCGACCGGTAAATAGCCATTGACATGTAGAGGCCCTTAAATGTTGCATTTTCGGTAATTTTACCGATCCGGTAATTTTACCGATTCGGTAATTTTACCGAAAATGCAAGATTGAAATGTGGGTAGCCAATTTTCCATTGGCACATGGCTTTCAGAATTGGTATTTTACCACGGAATACAAATCCATGGTAAAATACCGATTCCTGTGTACATGCACATCTGTGCATGTACACATGTGCCATGTGACAGACAGATGTGCCCTTAGGGCATGTCTGTGTGCCACATTGCACACATGCCCGTTTTGGGGGTGCTAGAGGGTGTCAAAGTGACACCCCCTGCACCCTTGACAAATTCGGTATTTACCGATTCGGTAAATACCGAATCGGTATTTGAATTGAATCCTATGGGCTGCAAGGGCCATAGGATTCAATAGCAAATACCGATTCGGTATTTACCGAATCGGTAAATACCGAATTTGTAAGGAATCGGTAAAAAATCCAGATGTTGGTACCTACATCCCATTTACCGATTTTGAAATACCGAATCGGTAAAATTCGGTAATATTCGGTATTTCAAAATCGGTAAATGTGATTTACCTACATCTGGCCCCTAATCGTTCAAAACTGTTGAATGAGCAAATCACCCCCCTTCGTATGCATGATCCATTACATTCAACATTCTTGAACCAGTAAATCACCCTCGATCACACGCATGATTCACAACTTTCAACATTCCGCAACAGCAAATCACCCTCCTCTGTGGTCCTATACACTAATGCGTTCACCATTGTTGACACATCAAATCCCCCTCCTTCTTACACATGATTCACTATACTCAGCATCAAGGAACCAGTAAATCACCCTCCTTACACATGATACACTATACTCAGCTTCAAGGAACCAGTAAATCACCCTCCTTACACATGATTCACTATACTCAGCATCAAGGAACCAGTAAATCACCCTCCTTCTTACGCACGTGATACACTATACACAACGTCAAGGAACCAGTGATTCACCCTCCTTCTTGCGCCCGCGATTCACTATACTTTTTTCTCCGTCAGTGAGATGAGGCCGTCTGATGAGGCATGTGGCGATTATTCCCATGATCAGCAAGCTGGAGGCTGCTGCATATTTGCCACTGAATTACCCTTCATTTAATGCTGTGTAACAGTTACTCTGAACTGCTACCATCTCTACCAAAGAGCTTTTTTTTTTTCTTTTTTTTGGAGATTTATAATGCGCAAGACAATAACCCGCAGGTATCAAGGCGCCTAACAATGTGATCAGAAATTGAGACAGAAGACCTTACATATAGGCTTGCCGAAAGAGAAGAGTTTTTAGGGCAGTGCGGAAGTTCTGTAAAGACGGAAGGGATCTCAGGTCCAGGGGAAGGTCATTCCACCATTTAGGAGCTAGAGTGGAAAAGGCCCTGCCA
This sequence comes from Lissotriton vulgaris, assembly GCF_964263255.1. Lineage (NCBI taxonomy): Eukaryota > Metazoa > Chordata > Amphibia > Caudata > Salamandridae > Lissotriton > Lissotriton vulgaris. The sequence goes on from NC_141693.1 coordinate 1,877,612,479, forward strand.
CCCCTTCGTACGCGGGGGGCTGTCAGAAGCAATTTCCCGGAGGAACGCAAGTTCCTTCCAGGGATGTAGTGGGAGATGATGGACCCAATTCCCGTGTCGCTATTTTTGGCGATGGCTCTGTAGGTCATGCATAGAACTTTGAACCGGATTCGATGTTCTACCGGTAGCCAATGCAGCGTTTTCCTGGCCGCAGTGGCCGAGGAGCGTCTGGGAATATCCAGAACAAATCTGGCTATGGCGTTTTGGACTACCTGTAAGCGCTGCAGGTGGCTCCTGTTAAGCCCAGCATACAGTGCATTACAGTAGTCCAAACGAGAACCAATGAGTGCGACGGCTATTTGTTTTCTAGCTTGCAAGGAAAGATATTTCCTAATCCTTCGTAGGGTGTGAATCAAACCCAAGCAGGTGGAGACGGTTCTACTCACCTGGCTGCCCAAGTCAAGGGCAGGGTCTATCAACACCCCGAGATTCTTGGCAGATGTTGTAGGGGAAGGGCATGTTCCTAGTGAGTCGGGCCACCAATTGACTGACCAGATGTTTTCTTTCCCCCCAAACACCATCACCTCAGTCTTCTCCCCATTCAGTCTAAGGGAGTTCTGAATCATCCAATGACCAACCGCCTCCATACAAGATCTAAACTTGGAGGCGATTAGTACATCTGAATGGGGGAGAGAGACGAGGATTTGGGTGTCGTCTGCGTAAGAGACTACCTCCATCCCGAAAGATCTTATTAATTTGGCTAGTGGGGTCACATAGATGTTGAAAAGGGTCGGGCTAAGTGCCGACCCTTGAGGGACCCCACACAGCACTGGTCGGGATGGAGATAGGAACTCCCCCAGCTTGATTCTTTGTTCCCTCCCCGTGAGGAAAGAGGTCAAAAGATCCAGAGCTGTGTCCTTCACCCCCACCTCCCTCAGCCGAGATGAAAGTACTGAGGGGGAGAGGGTATCGAAAGCCGCAGATAGATCTAGCAGGACCAGGAGGGAGGTCTGGCCCCCATCTACTGTCGTGCGGATCTTATCGAGCACGATGGTGAGGGCTGACTCGGTGCTAAATTCTCTCCTAAATCCATGCTGGGAGGAGTCTAGGCATACCGAGCTTTCCACAAAGACAGCAAGATGCTTGTTGAGATGTGCCTCAAGCATCTTCGCTGGAGCAGGAAGCAGTGAGATAGGCCGGAAGTTTTTTAGGACCCCCGGATCCAGGGAGGCCTTTTTTAACAGGGGTTTTACTACCGCCTTCTTCCATTCTATAGGGAAAATACAGTCTCTAATGGCTAGATTCATTACCTCTAGCAACGGTGGCAGGAGGGTCTCCCTACACTGCTTGATGACTTTCAGTGGGCAGGAATCCAGGGGAGAACCAGACTTGGTCTTATTTAGCAGTAACTCCAGATCTTGCAAGGCCAGCGGGGGGAAAGAGTCCAGGGTGCATAGTGGGGAGATGTCTGTAGTAATCGTGCTCATCTCAACCCCTGAGGTGGGCGCACTGATACAAGCTCTTTGTTCCTCGAGGGCCAGGTGAATTTCCTGAATTTTGGTGTGGAAGAAGGAGGCAATCTTATCACATAGGTCCTGCGAAGGAATGACAGGATCAGGGGCTTGCAGTTTGACTAAAGAGTCCACAGTTTTAAAAAGCTCCTTCGGCGAGGAAAGCGAGGTGGTCATGGTAACAAAGTATTCCTGTTTAGCCTGCACAATCTCAGCTTTATATTTTTTAACAAGGAGTTTATGGGCTTCCTTGTTCTTGAGGTCCCAACTAGCATGCCAAAGCCTCTCCTTTCTCCTCACTTCTTGCCTAAGAAGTCTGAGGGAGTCAGAGAACCAGGGGGCAGATGGTCTCTTTCTGGCTCGGCGGCGAGACTGTACTGGGGCCAATTTATTCACGGCCTCAGTGGTAACCTGTTCAAAATGGGCGACTGCAGTCTGTACGCTGTCTAAGCCAGTGATGGAAAGGCTTGCAGCCCAGGGCACGAAGGAATCGCTATTGATATTCCTGAAGTTTCTGGCAGTCTCCATTATGTGATTCCCTTTTTTGCAGGAGTCCACCCTATGGCGTTCCAAAAGAAAAGGAACCGCCAGATGGTCAGACCAAGATAGATGAATCGGATCCTTAATAGTCAGACGGGGGTCATTGGAGAAGATACCATCCAGTGTATGTCCTGCACGATGGGTGGCTCCGGTAACACGCTGCGTGAGCCCACATGATTCCAGAGCCTCAGTGAGACATGAGGTATCAGAAAGGTCATGCCGTTCTAAGTGATAGTTAAAGTCACCCAGAATAGAAAAGTTATCTCGGCCGAAATAGGGTTCAAGGGACTGGAGGAGGTTGTGCGTAAAATGGGTTCTCGAACCTGGAGGTCGATAGACTAAGATTCCATTAAAGAAGGGATATTGCGCTTCCTTTATTGTAAAATAGAGTGCTTGAAAGCTGTCCGGAAAATCGGGTATAGGTACGATATGGCATTGTAGATGATCTTTGTAAAGGATCGCTATCCCCCCTCCCACTCGACCCTGTCTATCAAGTCTGGCCAGGCAGTACCCATCAGGGACCGCCTCGATTAGATCAGGGTCGGATGAATCCTTGGCCCATGTTTCGGTAACAAACACTATAGTGGGCGTTCTATCCAATACCATCTCCTTAAACATAATCTTGTTCTTGACAAGGGAGCGGGCATTAATCAGAATGCCCTCTACTCCTACTGTCTTAGGACTGGATATGGCGGAATGTCCAGAGAGAAGATGGATGGGGGCGGAGTTAGGAGGCCTAGGCGTGGGATGACAGCCACATCGTAGGGGGAACAGAAGGTCATCTGGCTCGTAGGAATGTGTGCAGCGTTGTTTGCAAGGTTTCAGGGCCAACATTTGGTGAAGGGAATAACTGTAGGGGAGGGAAGGCATTTCATCAGAGTCCAGGGGCCAGCCGTCCAGCGCGTCCTCAGCGCGGACGGGCGCAGACGGGCTGGACTCTGGCGTGACTCCGGCGGGCATCCGGCGAATCCGCTAACGCGTCCGCTACGCGGAGCGTCAAGTGCCCCTTTTATAACAACTAGAGCGCGAGAGCGCGATTACACACCCAAGATGGCCGCTAAGCAACCCTCGCCTCCCCGGGATCAGCTCTCAGCGTCAATGCTCAGCTGAGAGCGGCCCAGGAGGTAGAGGAAGGTAGGAAACAATGAACCAAGTGCAAATACGCTTTTTAAAATCAAGCGCCTATTAAAAGCAAACGTCACTCGGGACGCGATCTAAAATAAGTGTTACCCTCAGCAATTGAATCTGTGCCAGAAGAGGTAAAGGAAAGTGCTGTAGAACTTCCGGCTTCCGCCTCAGAGGGTGAAATTAAATTTCAAGCCCAACTACAGAACCCAAGCCCAACTACAGAACAGAGCGCGGTGGTAGATTTTTCCCCACCCGCCATACCAGTGCTCCCTTTGTCCTGAAGAAGACCCCACCCCAAGGACCACAACCTATCCTGACTAGAGGGGTCGAAACGTTGACTACACTACTATACAAACTCTAGCGACACCATATAAATCAACCAGGATGATTCCAAGGTTGCGTGCGTGATCCGTTTTGGTGGGTGGGCTTCCGAGGGCGGGGGCCACCAGGTGTCGTTCCAGGCATCGGGGTGTGGGCCCATGATGAGTACTTCTATTTCATCAGTGTTGAGTTGTAGCCAGCTGTCTTTCATCCATTTGGCGACGGCTTCCATGCCTATTTGAAAGTTGTGTTTTGCTGCGTTGGGTTCGTTGGATAGGGAGAGGATGAGTTGGGCGCCGCCTGCGTATGAAACAATGTTGAGTCCGTGGGTTCTGACGATGGGGGCGAACAGAGCCAAGTAGACGTTGAAGAGCGTGGGGCTGAGGGAGGACCCCTGGGGGACTCCGCAGGTGTCTGCCGGAGAGGAAAGAGTGAAGGGCCTTGTCCCGGATCCATGCGTCGTGGAATCTGCGTGTTAGGGTTGCGGTGGGAGACTGTGTTGAAGGCCGCTGAGAGGTCGAGGAGAATGAGGGCCACTGTTTCACCTCTGTCCAGGAGGGAGCAGATGTCGTCTGTTGCGGCGAGGAGGGCGGTTTCTGTGCAGTTGTTTTTTCTAAAGCCGGATTGGGAGGAGTCAAGGATGTTGTGCTCTTCGATGAAGGTGGCGACTTGGCTGTTGATGGCTTTCTCAATGACTTTCGCTGGGAACAGGAGCAGGGAGATGTGTCTGTAGTTTTTGAGGTCGGTGGGGTCTGTCAAGGGCTTTTTCAGGAGGGGGTTGCTCATATCCACTAATGCATTCACCATTGTTGACCCAGCAAATCACCCTCCTTCTTACACGTAATTCACTATACTCAGCATCAAGGAACCAGTAAATCACCCTCCTTCACACGCGTGATTCACTATACTCAGCATCAAGAAACCAGTAAATCACCCACCTTCTTACACGCATGATTCACTATACTCAGCATCAAGGAACCGGTAAATCACCCCCCTTCTTACACGCGTGATTCACTATACACAGCATCAAGGAAGCAGTAAATCTCCCTCCTTCATGCGCGTGATTCGCAACACTGAACATTCCTGAACTAACCAATCACCAGGGCACAAGTCCTAAAAAAAGAAGTGGGGGGACTCTCCAAGGTAGACGTGGTCACAGGAAGTGACATCACGACAGGAAGTGACATCACGACAGGAAGTGACATCACGACAGGAAGTGACATCACATGTAAGGCAGATCTATCATTTGCATATAATGCAAGATTTAACAATTGAAGCTGCTTGGTACTTAAGCCTGTGACTTAAGGTCCCTGTATGGAGGAATTAGCAGCCCAAATGTGGATGAAGTTTGGCGAAGGTGACATCAACACATTTTCAAAACACTACAGGAAAGTTTGACTGCAAGATTTTGTACACATTACAGGTTCCCAGAGAGGCTGCTTCCCACACTCGACAATGACTATTACACACACTAGGGCTCCATATTCACGTTATTCTATCGATGAGTGTTATATGTTATCTCCCCACCTATTGTAAACTAGCGACTCTGTATTACATAGTTTTGTCCCAGCTGCCTCTCTCTAGCTGTGGCTAGATTTATTTATTTTATTTATAAAGTTTTATATAGCGCGAACTTGATCCTGAAGGATATCAGAACGCTTTACAATTTGCAGCAAAGGTAACAAATCAGAACATTAGTCTAACATTGGGAATCTTGGTTGAAGACAATGGAGCTGCCGGGGCATTTACTTGGGTCAATGCCTAAATTTTAGATATATTAACTGGCCATTGTATTTATTTTAGCAGATTTATTTATTTCTATTTATTTTAGGAAATGTATTTAGTTTTGGTATATTTTAGTTTGACTTATTTGCCTTCATTTACTTCAGTGCAACAAAATATAAACATTGCTTTACTTTGTATTATTACTGTTTATTTTTGTGATAGTTCCTAAAAAAAGGGCCGATTATGACTCATGCATTGTAATGGTTGTTTTTGACCCTTTACAGAGACTACTTACTATAAAATTGGGGTGGGCCTAGCTCATGATGTCATTTTGTGGGGACCCCTTGAAGAAAGCGGGCAGAACCTTTGCAAAACTTTGTGCCCCCCTATCCAGTAGTGCAATTATCCAAACACTGACAGGATTGAGCCTAAATTAAAAATATACTGACATACGTAATGCCAAGTCAGACGTCATCATGGAGTCATGTTTAAATGAACAATCCAGCGCCATTCCACAAAATTATACAATTCAGACCGACAACACAAACTAGAAGGGGGCGTTGCTGTCATCATTAAACATTCCATGTGGAAACAGCGACACACGGAAGAACACACAAGGGTACACCATCATACTACTTACATTTCGTAGCCTGGTGTCAATTGTTCAATGCAGGGCTTAATTTGTGCCAGTGCTTAGCGCCGGCACTTAATTGGCAGGGCCGGGTCTAGTGGTACTCTGATTCTACACGCACGAGGCGCACATTACATGTAAAATGTTTTAATTTACCTTACAGCACACTTGCTAGTACTAATACTTAATTAACTCCTCAAGTCTCGTGCAGCCGCATCGCATTGTGTTTAGTTTTTCACATCTCAGTTTACCCTTAATTGTTCACGATCACTTGAATAATGAAATATTCTGAGTGGGAGAGCTCTTTGGCAGCACTCTGCCAGGTTTCTCTCTCGTCACTCTCATGCTGCTGTGTTAAAGAGCCTCGGTTCTACCGCACAAAGAATTAGGGTGACCAACTGGCATTGGTGCAAATTCAGGACGGTGAGTGTAAAAATTCAGGACAAAGGGTCAAAATTCAGGACACAAATTCAGGACAGGAGGTCAAAATTTAGGACAAAACTTCAGGACAATAGGTACGTTTTACAGACACATCAGAGGTCGCGCAATAGTATATAAGTAAGCCCAGCCATTTCCAAAAGTATTCAACCATTTGCAAACCTATCCATCATGTATCCTCCCATGTATCATTTCACTCATCCATCCCTTCATCCATCCCCTCATCCATCCTTTCACTCATCTCCATTATCCATCCATCTATCCACCCTTTCACCCTATCCATCTGTACACTTATCCATCCACTCTTCATCCCATCCATCCATTCACTCATCCATTCAGCCATTTACCCTTTCACCAATCCAGCCATCCTTTCACTTACTAATCCTTCCACCCATCCACTCTTTTAGTCATCCATCCATCCTCCCTTTCTCTCTCCATCGACCCTTTCACTTAGCCTTCCTTCCATCCATCCATCCACCCACCCATCCATCTACTCATCCACTCATGAATCCATCCATTGCCCCTATCACTCATCCATCTATCATTTCACTCCTTCACACATCTATTCATCCTTTTTTCCATCTACCCTCCCTTTCACTCACTCATCCATCCTTACACCCACCCTTTCACTCATATGTCCATTCATTCACCCTTGCACTTATCAATCCATCAATCCATCCATCATTTCACTCATCCACCTACCCCCCATCATCCACCCACCATCCACGCACCCACTCATCCATCCTTTCACCCACCCACCGTCCAATCCACTGATCCATCTTTTCACCCATCCACCATCCACCCACCCACTCATCCATCCATCCTTTCACCCACCCACTCATCATCCATCCATCCATCCTTTCACCCACCACTCATCATCCATCCATCCATCCTTTCACCCACTTATCCATCCATCCATCCCTTCACCCACTCTCCATCCATCCATCCATCCATCCTTTCACCCACCCATTCATACCTTCACCCACTCTCCATCCTTTCACCCACGCATCATCCATCCATCCATCCATCTGTCCTTCCCTTCATCATCCATCCATCCATCCATCCCCTCATCATCCATCCATCCTTCACCTCATCATCCGTCCATCCTTTTCCCTCATCATCCATCCATCCTTTTCCCTCATCATCCATCCATCCATCCTTTTCCCTCATCATCCATCCATCCTTCCCCTCATCATCCATCCATCCTTTTCCCTCATCATCTATCCATCCTTTCCCTCATCATCTATCCATCCTTCCCCTCATCATCCATCCATCCTTTTCCCTCATCATCTATCCATCCATCCATCCATCTGTCCTTCCCCTCATCATCCATCCATCCTTCCCCTCATCATCCATCCATCCTTCCCCTCATCATCCATCCATCCATCCTTTTCCCTCATCATCCATCCATCCTTTCCCCTCATCATCCATCCATCCTTCCCCTCATCATCCATCCATCCTTCCCCTCATCATCCATCCATCCTTCCCCTCATCATCCACCCCCTCATCATCCATCCATTCCCTCATCATCCATCCATCCCCTCATCATCCATCCATCCACCCTTCCCCTCATCATCCATCCTTTCCCGTCATCCATCCTTCCTTTCATCCATCCTTTCCCGTCATCCATCCATCCATCCCTCCCATCCATTTATCCTGCCCTTCATCCATCCATCCTTCCCCTCCATCCATCCATCCTTCTCCTCATCTATCATCCTTCCCCTCACCCATCCATCCATCCTGCCCCTCATCCATCCATCCTTCATCCTTCCCCTCATCCATCCTTCCTTTCATCCATCCTTCCCCTCACCCATACATCCCATCCATTTATCCTGCCCTTCATCCATCCATCCTTCCCCTCCATCCATCCATCCTTCCCCTCATCCATGTATCCTTCCCCTCATCCATCCATCCTTTCCCTCCGTCCCTCATCCTTCCCCTCATCCATCAATCATCCAGCTACCCTTCCACCCATACATCCAGCTATTTACATTTTCTCTCCATCCTTCCCCTCACTCATCAATCCATCTATCCTCTCTCATTATCCATTTATTCAATCTTTCATTCATCCATTCACCCTTTCACTAATTCATCCAGCCATTCACACATCCCTTCACTTACTTACACGCCCACCTTTCCATATTAATTTTGAGCTGAGCCCTTTTGAGAAGAGGCCCATCAAGAACTTCACCCTCGCTGCAGGGGCCGTTCCTGGACTGGGACAGAAGCCACCCAGGGCGGAGACAGGATCCACCATGGGGGGGGGGGGACAGGAGCCATCACAGGTGGGGGTGGACTGGAGCCACAACATGGGGGGACAGGCGCCATCACTGAGGGGAGGGCAGGAACCATCACAGGAGAGGGAGCACAGGGGTGGGCATGCAGTATTCTAGTATCATATTGGGCTCCTCTCCTGCACAAGACAACGAGAAGACAGGCTCTCTGTTCAAAATGCCATCCCCCACTGTGATGTACTGTACTTACAGGAGATACTCCGAGAGAACTGATTGAACTGATTGTCCTCCATACTTTGTTATTCAGTGTGGGCGCGATTGTGCCATTTCTTTATTTTCTTACATTATAGCCTGCATGATTGAAGAACCGAGGTTTGCTTACAATTTAGTGACAGTAATTAAGCTATGTGAAGAGAACCACGTGGTGCCTGGGTGTAATCCGGGGTGTAATCTGGCCGAGTCTCGGATGTTTGGGGCCCTGGGTGGAAATGGAATGTGTGAGCCCCCCTCTAAATAGCAGATACAAGACGCATTCAGGGCTGTTTGCATGTTAATAGATGTTGCTGCTCCGAAGCTGCCGCCCTCCCTCTGTGACCTTCGAGCACCTTTTAACAGCTCATCAAGGGCTGGAGGTGTGAGGGTAGCCATCCCGTTGTGCCTCTACAGTGCTGCTGGGGGTCTGAGCTTCTATACAGCATCGGAGTCAAGAAGGGAGGTGGGGGCAAGCTGTGCCCGTTTAAAATTACGGACAAATGCGGGAATGCTTTATTTACTTTGTGCGCGCCGCGCTCCCGTTTTTTAATGGTGGACGTGGTTTTTATTTAGCAGGGTGGACGGCGTCCACCCTGAACAACCCTCGGAAATAAGTGGGGGGATGCCGTCCACCCGCGTGGTACCCCGACTCGTGCCCTGCCAATCACCCTCCTTCCTAGCATGTTTGACTACAATTAACATTCCAAGACAAGCAAACCATCCTACGGGCTACTGAATAGTGCTGCAAAGCCATGCTAGCACGGTGTGCGCTATAAATTAACAATTCAGTCATTCCTCGAGATTCCTAAAGCAGCAAATGGCCTTCTTTTTTCTTTAACCTCACTCCGCCTTTCGGAACCAGCAAATCACCCTAAGGACTACCGAAACGCACTGCAATGGATGCGAACGACAGCGTGTGCACTGTCCAAGAATATCTCATTGCCACCACGTCCATGTGCCACGGAAGCATCATTTGAAGGCGTGCTCCATGCGTTTCCTGGTCCCTGGCTCTATGCCGCGGTGCTGCACGGTGGTATCCGCATGGGACCTTGGTCTCAGGGGGCGGGAGCAGCCTCTCGGGGCGCCTGTCAGTCAAGCACGAATAGAATTATCTATAGCAGCAGTTAATCACACTCTGCCAGGACGTGGGTGGCGACAGCCGCTCCCAGGGGAGATGCATTGTAATGCAGAGATAACAGGAACCGCGGTTAATTACCAGGGCTGCCGGCTAATGAGGGAACCTGGCCAGGGAAAGAGAGAGGGAAGAGAGGCAGGCAGGCACTGCCGCGGCTACCGCACAGCCCTAATCTAGAAATCAGATTAAAGCCAGGTAAGGGATGAAGCAAGAACCAGCGCGCGCAGGATGAGGGGGATCGGCGTGGAGGGAGAGAGACTTTCTTATCCTAAGCAAGCATTGGCAATACAAATAGGTCTAGCTTTTGACTGAGAAAGCCTCTCCAGTCACTGGTGAAGTTAGGGACTTGCATCATAAATGCACTCTGTATTGTATTGTAAATGCTCTACATAGCACTCATGCATGCATTCATTCATACAAGCACAGATTCATTTGTTGCTTTCACCCACTTACCCACCCTTAATAAAACACACAAATTGAACAACCGTTTGAATATATGAATACAATTAAGAAAAGAAAATATGCAACCACAGGTCTATGCTTGCAATAAAAAAAGAAAGATGCACATAGCTGTTTTACAGTGGGATTGTACTTGGTGTAACGTTGTTTTAAAGTTCCAATATGGCTGCCACGATTAGAAGAAACATATTGGCCATCTTGGATGGGGAAAACACTATGGAAAAACACAAATCTAAAACAGCCACAGAGTTTAGAAGCAGAGACCATAAGGAAAACAAATTAAAACAAGCATTGGCAAAGCCAGTAGGTTGCGCCTTCATAATTTGAGTGCCCTGCTGTCGGCTTTACCAATTTTTGTCTGTGAAATACTGTTAAAAAAACATACCAGCAAAAACAGTTCCAGATACTGGAGGAAAGGCAAACACATTTTTAATGGAAACTCAAAACCGTAGATTGGATTCAATATTTTAAATCTTTATAAATGGCATGGTTCCTCTTTAAAATACTTTTTAGTCAGGAAACTCCAAACCTGAATTTAAAAACAATAAGAAAGCATCACAATGTAAAGGGACATGATTGACAAGGCCTAATTTACTGCGAACAGGATTCAGGTACTTGGTCCTCTGCAGTAACCCAGGGAGCAGATTTATAGGCCTCCAAGAATAGTGTCAAGCTAAGTACACCTTGAGTGCAGCAGATGGTCCTTCCCCCATCAGCATAAAAGCCTTTGCTTGCCAAAGCTTGTGCTTTTATGTAACATGGGGAATGCAGGAGCCATACCCTAGCAAAAATATCCCAGTTGCTGTCCTTTTACAGCCAAGCTGGAAGGGGGGTGGTGGGAGCACACAGCAGCACAAGGTGGCTGAGGAATGAGGGATTTTAGGAGGGATGAGGATACACATGCATTCTCAAGGAGTGCTGAATGATAAAATAAACGAATAGTTCCCTAAATTTGAGAAGTGGGAGGGTTGTAAAGAACATCGGAGAGACAACCACAACGAAAGGAAAGCAAGCCATCAAATAAGGAGCAAGACAATGTAAGTGAAAATAAAGCCAACGAATGGTAAGCAATGGGTGGGCTGAAAACCCACTGTAAATTCCCCATAGGGCTTTCACACCTAGCCAGCTTGCCCTGTCTGATAGGCAGGACCTAAAAAGAGAAGGAGTGAAATGGAAGGGGACCAATAAAGAGGAAAACTTGAAAACGGTAGGACTGGCCCTATAGCCCTGGCACTGAGCACACTCATTGTCAGGCGTATGGATGGAAGCAGAGTGTGAGTGATGCTCGAACGGACCAGTGGCAGAGGGCTTTTATGATTTTGTTTGCTTACAAGAGCCTGGCAGATATCTAAACCTGTTAGACGGCGGAAAAGAAATGTAAACCTCATTACGTTCATTGGTGTGTTTTGCATCGCTCATGCCATGACCCCATAGCTGCTGGTTCAAGACTCCCGGTGAATTACATACACTATTCTTCATGAACTGTATATCCCTGTTGATAATGTATTTTTTCGTCGTTTCGTGTGCATTCAAACTTAAAGATCATGTTTTTACAAAAAGTTTGAAAAGTCGTTAACTTGCAGTAATAGTAACAGCCCCATTCTGTTGTATATTATAATTTGGGCAGTGCTGTTCTCCACTGCTTTGATACAAACTTTGATACCCTTTATTGCACGTATGTATCACAGCTCAAAGAACAGTGAGCATGTTTATCTGTAGCGTCCACTCTGTCGTTTATTACATTTTGGCTTTTTTTTTAATTTTATTTGGACATTAAGTTACCATTTGGCTTTGATTATAATTTGCTTGAAGTACTCCATGAGGGACCATTGTTTATGTGCTAATTTAATATGGGGAACATCCTTTACGACAAAACTTTAACAACGCGGTACTGTTACCATGCTACTTTTACAATGCAAGTCGTTACAACGACTTGCGCTGGGGGGCGCTCCAGGATAGTAAATAGTTTAATTTACTATCCAACTCCTTCCCTAGACTCCTGGGTTTCTCTTGAATGATTCTGCCCATCTTTGAAACAGAAGTGTAATTAAGCAACTCATAAACTGCTAAACACCTGGTGAAGACACAATGATTGTTATGTTTTTGGGGTACACTGTCAAGGCAGGTCAGTACATGACAAACGTCCATGCTTAGCTCTAATAGCCTACGTTTGTTGCTGCATCACATATTGTGTCATACTGGGGCCATACAAGCTGGGGTCACTAAAGGTACTGAGTCTGACAGAGACTCAAAAGGAGATGTTACACAGGAGTGTGTGAATAAACGTTTAGGGCGACAAGGGGGGCTCTGAACTCCATTAGAGGAGATGTGAAGAATGACGGCAGATAATATGAAATGGAGGAAGAAGAGGCTATTCAAAAGAATGTGTGGTTAGGCGAAATTAAGAAGGGGAGCCAGAATGAATGGAGAAAAATAGATGGTCAGGAAGAGTATAGGAGTAAAGACGATGAGGAGGGTAGTCAAGAGGAATAAAGTGAGAGGAGGTGTGCTTCGCAGGGAGAGAGGTCAAAAAGAATAGAGGAGAAGGGAATGTGAAGAAGAATGATGGCACTGGGAGAGGGAAAGGTAGAAGGAGAGAAGATCAGGGACGAGGAGGAAAATCAGAGGGAATGAAGGGAGAAAATATGTTGTTAGAAGGAGGGAAAGTCAGAAAGGAGGAGAGAAGGGGTGGAGGAAAGGAGGGGGAAGAGGGGAGTGTTATACTTGCAGGTGAGAAGAGAGGAGGAATAAAAGAAGAGGTGGAGGTGTTCAGAGAATTAGAGGAGAGTAGGAGGAAAAGTTTACCTTAAGGTTCTTGACGGGTACCACTGGGTCGGAGAAGAAGCTCTGGCGGAAAGTGATCTCCAGGCCTGCTTCTTTCACTCTCTCCTCCAAGTCATCCAAGGTCTGCATTGTGGGAGAAGGCAAGAAGTTGGTATAAAAGAGTGGCAAAAGGGACATAACGATCAGGACTATATAGAGGGGTGCAGACAGTAACGGGGTCAGGGACATCAGATGGTTGATGGATGATGAATAGACTGCAAACAGAAGTCAGACTGTAGATGAATGATACCTGTTGGAGGATGGTACATTGTGGATGGATGGTAGATTGTGTACAGATGGTAGACTATGGATGGATGGTACCTGGTTGAGGAAGGTATGATGTGGATGGATGGTACCTAAGAGAGGATGGTACATTGTGGAGGGATGGTACATCTTGAAAGGATTGTAGATTGTGTACAGATTGTACACAGTGGGTGGATGGTACATCGTGAAAGGATTTTAAATTGTGTACAGATGGTGCACTTTGGGTGGATGGTACATCTTGGAAGGATTGTAGATTGTGTACAGATAGTACACTGTGGCTGGATGGTATCTGGTGGAGGAAGGAACACTGTAGAAGGATGCTATACTGTGTACAGATTATAGACTGTGGATGGATGGTACCTTGTGAAAGAAGGTACACTGTGGATAGATGGTAGATTGTGATTGAACGTCAGACTGAGGATGAATGGTACCTGATAGAGGAAGGTATGCTCTGGATGGATGGTACTTTGTAGAAGAATGGTAGACAGTGAACAGATGCCAGACTGCAGATGGATGGTACTTAGTGGAGGAAGGTACACTGTGGATGGATTTTACTTTGTGGAAGGATGGCAGACTGTGAACCAATGGTAAACTGTGGATGGATGGCACCCAGTGGAGGAAGGTACACTGTGGAAGTATGGTAGACTATAAATAGATGGTAGACTGTGGAAGCATTGTGGATTATAAATACATGGTAGACTGTGGAAGCGTGGTTCCTGTGGATGGTACCTCGTGGAAGAATGGTAGGCTGTTCACAGTTCAAATGATCTGACTCTATTTGGCTGTGATAGATGGTAGATTGAGGGTGGACTGTAGTCTGTGGATGCATCATAGACTGTGGGTAGATGGTAGACTGTTGATGAATGGTAGGCAGCAGATGGATAAGAGATAGCACATGGATGGTGGATGAATGGTAGACTGAGGATAGATGGGTGACTGCAGAGGGATGGTGGACGAATGGTTGCCTGCAGATGGATGTTAGATTGTAGTGGATGGTCTACAGAAACTATTAAACTCCTTCTACAAATTTATGGAGTCACGTGGCTTAAGCATAAATAACTCCAAGTCCTACGTTATGAAAGCAGGTAAGGGTGTTCTGAAAACTGACTATTTCAGTATAAATGGGGAGAAAATTCCATTTACCAACTCCTTCTCTTACCTCGGGGTTCTGCTAGATCACAAGTTATCATGGGGACCAGCAGTCTCCAAGAAGAAGGGAGAAACAACAAGGGTCAATGCGGCCATTCTTGGCTTTACAAAAAAAATCGGCAATTGCCCGACGGCCGCATTGCTTAAACTGTACCAGGCAAAAAGCGTTGCTGTTGCCTGCTATGGGAGTGAGCTCTGGGGCTATCGTAAGATTAAAGACCTAGAGGTTACAGAAAATAACTTCCTAAAAAAGATTCTGAGACTGCCCAGGGGCATTGGGAACTACTCGGTACACGAGGAGCTGGGGATCCCCTACTTAGGCGACAGAATAGCAGTAAGCCCAGTCATATGTTGGTTGAACTGCTGGCTGAACAACGATATTCCATTAACACATGCCCTACTGAAAGAAGCCTTACAGCTAGATGGGAGGTTTAAAGTACCGTGGGTGAAGTACATAAAGGACAGCCTAACGGCAATTGATCGACAGGATCTGTTCCATGCCCCAAACTCAATTACAAAATCTGATGTGAGCTCGGTTAAGAATGCTATACTTCTGTTAAGATGCACTGACAGAGAAGAGGTCGAGATACAGAAGGTCAGCGTTAGGAAACACCTATTATTAAAAACATGCTTGCAAATGGAACCTTACCTGACATGGCCTATGTCTAGCTATGAACGGTTTCTGTTAACAAGGTTCCGCTTTGACCTCTATCATCTTCTACTGGCAGTTCCAAGTGGGGCTCAACGGGGCGAAGTGTTGCCAGCTTGTGGCTGCGACGGAAAGTCTCCTCAAGATCTGGCACACTTCCTTTTTATCTGCCCCTATTACTCCACCCCACGGAAATTATACCTTAAACCGTGCCTTAAAAAATTGAGTTTCACACAAATTAAACCTGCACTTTATTACTTACAACTACTGAACAGCGATTGCACTTTATTTGTATGTAACTTTTTTAAAAAAGCCATTTGCTTTAGGAAAAGCATGGATGGCTAACCACGCTGTAAAAATTTTAGGTACCTTTTAAGAATACAGTTATTTATATTTTTAACCATATATAGTCCATGCTCATACTGTCTGATGTATTGTACTGTATACTGTGTCATTATTTGTCATTTGAAATGAACTGTATATAATGTTTTTAAATGTATGCTTATAAATTGTACTTTTATGATTGTAAAACCTACAATCGAATAAAGATTTTTGAATTGAATAGTGGATGGTGTGGCGCAGCTCGAAGGTAGACTGTGGATTGTTTATTGAGGATGGATACCGAACTGTGGGTGGATGGATGGCAAACTGTGAAAGATAGTGGATCATGGGTGAATAGTGCACAAAGGAGAGATGGTAGAGTGTGGATGAAAGCTACCTGGGGGATGGTAGGCTGAGAACACATGGTTCATGGTGGATGTCTGCTACCTTTTGAATGGATGGCATAGGGTGTATGGGCGGCAGACAGGGGTTGTTTGGATGCGTGGGTGGAGCAGGGAAACCAGTCTTACCGAGGTGAAGACCTCTGTGGTCTGCTGAATAGTGGCTATCTTGGTCCACCCCCACTTCTTAAAGAGCTGCACCCGGGTCGGGTTGTGCAAGGTGGCAGAGGGATGCGTCCTGAAAAAGGTAGGGAAGCGCTGCCGATTGGAGAGGGCAGGGGAGCTGGACCCATAGGAGAGCTGGAACAGACAACAAGACAATCCCATCATAAACACTCTTGGAGGAGACGCAACAGACGACAGGAGACAGCTGGAATACAGAAGACAAGTCCTCACCACAATGAGGTGCCACATCCGAGCCGCCTCTGCCACCAGCGTGGACACGCTGCTACACCCTGGCATCAGCATGATCTTGATGGGGTCATTGTAGAGCAACTCGTACAAGTACTTGGTGGCCTGTCCAGGGTCGCACTGAAGGAGAGAAAAGGGAAGGACAAGAACATTACAGAACACGCTGCCAAGAATCACGCAAGCTTCAGCGACTGAGAATGAAGATGAGGTCACCTCTCTACACTGACAGGTGAGATGGCGAATCCCAGACAAAGAGTGTTTTTTAAGTAGTAGCTTTGAAATGATCTCCTTTTGCCGATCTTTGTTCGCTCCCTCCAAATCTGAGCCCCCCCTGCAGTTTGAGGTTGGTTTCTTGGAGGTGTTGTGGAAATAAATGAGACAGGCTCGAGCAGGGTGCTTGTATATGATGACACAGAAGAGAGACAGAAGAGAAAGAGAGAGAGAGAGAGAGAGAGAAACAGAGAGAGAGAGAGAGTGTTTGTGTGTATGTGTGTGAGTGTGAGTTTTTCTAATCCCCAACATGCAGTGGCATAAAAACCCTTATAATACTCACAGGGAACCGTGAAATATAGAACATAGTTACCTGAGAAATACTGATTTCATTTTCATAATGAAAGCCCCCAAACTTTACACTATCGACGCTACTAGGATTTTGAGGTATGAAGGCCCAAATTATGCAACAAGGTTATACAAATTATGTGGCAAAAAATACAAAACAATGGCCACATTCTAAGGCAGTATTATTTCCATCCATTTGTAAAAGAAATAACATTTTTTGGTGAAAACTGAAAAGTAGACAAATTATCTGGCAAATACAGTAAATCAATGTTTATGCGCTGAATTATGCTGCCACAGAATCGCTTAAATCCCCCGGCTCTTACAATTACCCACTGTTTTATGGAAAATGTATACAAGAAAAGTAACCAAAACGTACACATTCTAATTCCAGTGATCACTGTGAGGCGATCTTTGAAGAAAACACTTTTTAGGGTCGAGCCAGGAAAGCGCATGCGCGGCTCGGCGAAGCATGCTGTAATTAAGTATGGACTAGAAGCTCCGCCCACTCTCCACCCATAATTTTCATTGGCTTGTGTCATTGTCCGCTGCAAACTGTGGCTTTTCAATTGTCAATAGGCTTAGTAGTCTCGCCTTAGTACCTCCTTCTCTTATTTTGTAACCTCCCATGAGGATACCCCCTGTTACGTGTGGTGTTACTCAGTAGGCTTTCATTATAGCCGCAAGCATTATTTTCTCAAACAGCTTTGTCCTGCCTAAAACACGCTCTCTTCTAACACTTGAAAAAATAATCTTTATAGCACAGGCACCGAACGCACTTGCAATGCAAAAGATCTCGCATTTGCGGGAGTTCAAGCTATTAGCATTATAAATGACAATGCCTTTTATTTATCTGTTTTAAAAACAACACAGAAATAAAAGGCATTGTCATTTACAATGCCAATAGCTCAAACTCTCGTAAATACGAGACCTATTGCAATGCAAATGTTTGTTTCAAGCTAGCCATCCAAAATATACTTGAAGTCTAAAAAAACACAGAACTGGTACCAGTGGAATATAGTTCAATATTGTCATCTAGGGGTTCTGGTGACGTTTACAAACATCTTGGCCTTCGCACTCATGAATTATGATGTCAACAGAAATCCTCAATAAGTTACCATACACAGTTATCTATTATGTATCATCTCTGCGTGCGTGTGTGTGTGTGCGTGTGTGTGTGTGTGTGTGCGTGGATGCGTGGGTGTGACTATAAGGGATGTTGTGCACTTTTAATTGGCTGCCCAAGCAGCAGTATATGTGTGTCTGCGTCTTATGTCTGACCCCCCACTAGGCTTGTTGTGGGAGTAAGGCAGGCTGTCACAGTAGAAAGAGAAAGAGTATGACGCTAATTAATACACAGCGGATGTGGTGGAAATGCCAATCACCACTTGCCGTGGCTATATTAATTTGTCTCCATGGCTACTGAAGTCTAAACCTCCCTGCACCAATCCCAACAGCCCATAACCAGAGTGACAAGGTGGATGTGGAGCAATCGGATGGGGTCTCTAATAGATGGGACTAACCCTATGAGTCCACTCATTATTTGTTTTTAATCAGTGCTGGTTGGACTATTAATAAAATAGTTGACAGTCACGACTTCTCACTTTTTATATTCAACACCTTTGCACTCACTTAGCACAATTTGGCTTTTTCACCACCTCAATACACACAAGAACCAGCTCCGCTGTAAACAGGCGTTGTAGCACACTGGAAGGACATTAGGTCCTTCCAGTGGGAACCCAGTGATGAAGCATGTCACCACTAGGTTGGTGAGTGAGGGTTCTTAAACATCTTTCTATTTGTGTTGTGTTTCCACCTTTCTTTCCCTTCTACTTAACCCTCACATTTTTGTTTGAGGTTGCTCTTTGTCCTTTTACTCTTCTGTTGTTTAAATTTTTTTTTTTTTAAAGCAATCGGTTGGAAAACATAAGGAAATGGCCAATGGTAAGGGGATCCTCAGCCATCACAGATGGCATAAAAGATGCTGGAACTTGCAGCACCAAGATGTCCGCCAACCCGTCGGACCACTAGATATGTGCTAGCCTAACCCGTCAAACCACTAGATGTGTGCTAGCCCTTCCTGAAACTTTGTTCCTTCTGACTTCTCCCATCATGTTGAGGGTTAGCCACACTCCCATTTCTCAGTTCTGCGCCTGGCGTAAATAATAATGATGAAACGCTTGGTGTAACTGTAAGGGGTTTACACTTTTGTAGACTCTACTGCACTTGTTTGGGATTGATGATGCTCACTACAAAATCTTTGTGACTAAATATGCCCTTCGTAATTATTAAAGCTGTACACCCTCGGTTTGTTGCACAACACTCACCCACAACCTATCTCCTTAGCATATACAACACCTCTTGCTCTCGGTCTCTTTATCTTATTCTTCTTGTAGTTTTAGGTCTAGGTTGTGACAGTGCAGCTGGGGTACAGACCTACTGCTAACAAGATACATAGAGTGGGCTTTGGGCTTTCTACGACCAGTCTCTGTCCGACATTGGCTTGAGACTTTGACCGTCTTGTCCTGGCTCATCTCAGGGGACAATTTATTTCTAACCTTACTCTACTGACTGCTTGGAGTTATCCTTCCACCTTCAATTGAGTGCTTGCATTGAACTGAAGGAGGGACCCTCCCTCTGTCCACTCCTGATGGCTCCCCACCATGTCTAGCTCTAATGTGCTAACTCGGCCTGCCTTAACACATTAAACCTATTGCTTTGTGTTCCTATGTCACGAATGCATGTTTCTCGTATGTCAGCTCATTTTGTCTTTCTCTTATACTGCTCTCTACATTTGGTCTCTTTCTCTTATATTGCTCTCTTTATTTTGTTTGTTTCTCTTGTAGTGCTCTCTTCATTTTGTATCTTTCTCTTATACTGTTCTCTTCATTTTGTCTCTTTCTCTTATATTGCTCTCTTTATTTTGTTTGTTTCTCTTGTAGTGCTCTCTCATTTTGTATCTTTCTCTTATACTGCTCTCTTCATTTTGCCTTTCTCTTATACTGCTCTCTTCGTTTTCTCTCTTTCTCTTATACTGCTCTCTTCATTTTGTCTCTCTCTTATACTGCTCTCTTCATTGTGTGTCTCCCTCTTATACAGCTCTCTTCATTTTGTCTCTTTCTCTTGTACTGCTCTCTTTATTTTGTCTTTCTCTTATATTGCTCTCTTTATTTTCTCTTTCTCTTGTACTGCTCTCTTCATTTTGTCTCTTTCTCTTATACTGCTCTCTTCATTTTGTCTCTCTCTTATATTGCTCTCTTTATTTTGTCTCTTTCTCTTGTATTGTTCTCTTCATTTTGTCTCTTTCCCTTATACTGCTCTCTTCATTGTGTCTCTATCTTGTACTGCTCTCTTCATTTTGTATCTTTCTCTTGTACTGCTGTCTTCATTTTGTCTTTCTCTTATACTGCTCTCTTTATTTTGTCTCTTTCTCTTATACTGCTTACTTCATTTTGTCTCTTTCTCTTATATTGCTCTCTTCCTTGTGTCTCTTTCTCTTGTATTGCTCTCTTCATTTTGACTCTTTCTCTTATATTGCTCTTTTCATTTTGTCTCTTTCTCTTGTACTGCTCTCTTCCTTTTTTCTTTCTCTTATATTGCTCTCCTTATTTTGTCTCTTTCTTTTGTACTGCTCTCTTTATTATGTCTCTCTCTCTCTCTTGTACTGCTCTATTCATTTTGTCTATTTCTCTTATACTGCTCTCTTCAGCTCTTTAATGTCTCATCCTCGAGTTCACCACCTTGATTGCTCACACTGTTTCTCTGCTACAGCTGTCCTTTTCTCTCTGTTACTGTTTCTCTGTCCCTTCCTTAAAACGGTCTCCTCATCACTCCCTCTCCCTCTCTTTCTACCCCCTCCTGCCTCATTCCCATATGTATGTCAGTATCTTTCTTGGGTTTAACGCATTTTTCCCTCACACTCTGCACACAGCCTGTGAGGTCCATTTACTTTACCCAGCTGCTGTTAAGAGTTACAGGCTGTCTCTGTAGTAGGGCCTGGCTTTTACCATGAGTGCCTCCGGGGCTGTTGACTCCCTCTCACCACTCGACACTCCGGGCTTGTGAACCTGAGCAGTCAAGGCAACTCTGTAGGGTTACAACCTCAGACGCAGCACGACAAACGTTAGATTCAAGTTAGAGGTACTACTTAAAAAAGAAATATGTCTTTAATTAGAAGTAGGAAAAAGAGAGCATCAAAGGTAGGGATAGTCACAAGAACAGAAGTGCCCACCACTGATGAGGCCAAAATACAACCCCGAACATCATTAAGTGGGACAAGACCAAATAACATGGGGTCCTGGAAAGAGTGTTATTGGGTGGGCGAGTGGTTGAGCTGGCTTGTTGTAAATCCTGACTCAAAGTTGTCTAAAGGCGTACCACAGTCGTAGTTACAAGTTGCTGCCTATGGGGCCGAAGTGCCAGGAGGAGAGATGTAATGTATTCTCTTGGATGCGATATCTCTTCTTTCGACCCTGGCTTCTCGCAGCCCTCGGTATAAAAAGAAACAACTCAGTGGAACTGCGCCCTGAAAACAAGGGTAGCCCCTTACTCCAGGTCCTCAGAGTTACTGCCTCAAACCCTAAGCTCTTAATCTACAAATCACAGGCATCAGGTGTCTAGATACAATTAGGTCAATGGAAAGGACGCAGGATTACAACACCTAGAATGCCTTAGGATGCCACTTCAAATCCCCGGACTGGACCGTTTCCGTGATGAGATGGAGTGAGTTGGCCACCCTAACTAGGTGACCACCCAAGTAGGAAAAGAAATTCCACCTAAATCCAAAGGTTGCTAAGGGTGGCGAGTGCAAGTTCGACTGAGTGTTGGTTTCCTGTTAACATGTTTATCAGAATTAAGCTAGCCATGGTGGAAGGGAAGCCCTGTGGATGGACCTAGTCACGAAGGAAGACCGTCCCCTCAGTCACTAACCGAGGTCATGGTGTTTGAGAGAAAGAGGCCGCACGATCATGTCCCCTTGGTGCACCAACCTACAGGGGCTGGATCACTGAAGCGGCCCGTCACAGTTATTAGAGGTACCCACTGGAGCCCCAGGACAGCGAGTTAAAACAGGAATATAAGGCGAGGAGTCAACCATGCCGTTGCGCAGAGAGTAAACAAGTATATTTGG
Source organism: Lissotriton vulgaris (assembly GCF_964263255.1). Classification (NCBI taxonomy): domain Eukaryota; kingdom Metazoa; phylum Chordata; class Amphibia; order Caudata; family Salamandridae; genus Lissotriton; species Lissotriton vulgaris. The sequence continues at coordinate 1,877,634,533 of NC_141693.1, forward strand.
AAACAGAGGGCTCAGAAGATACCTTGTATCATGACAATGGGATGAGCTGATCCAAGTGCTACATACTACACCGGAAATGACGAACAAATCCACATGACTTGAAAGACATGAATATAAAAAAATAAAATAGTTGCGACAATATGTATAGAGAGCAGTACCTAAGACGCCAGAAAAATAGCCCCTCTGATAAGTTAGATGTACCGCCGCTTCCAATTGATACCTATGGCAGTTATGTAACAAGTGGACCCCTCTGTACAGTTTAGTTGCTGTAATATCTCTGTGCTTTGTCTTCTTCGCTATTTCTGCTGCATAAATGTACATACTTTAAATACGAATAATATATTTTAAAAAAAGTTTGCGTTGTGTTTCATATAACGTATAACTAAACGCATAAATGTAAGACTAGATTACATCACACAAGAATATGATCACGTGCATGTGATGTATAGGTATAGTAAATGTGAAAATCAGAACAGAATAAAAACATGTAATGGAGATCATCAATGTGATATGCAGAATGGGTGATAAAATACATATTTATCCTATAATGATGGATAACTGTATGAATACAGCAATGTACACGATTTGCCTGGATGCTATGCAAATTTATTGTGAACTAATAAAAATTGGTTTAAAGAACATGTCCACGTGCGTCGCGACTCGCGTTCTTGAGAAGTCGCCCACCAACCTCTGGGCAGCCGGGCCTAGCTCCGGTCCTCTTCGGCAGTGGTCAGCTCCTCTTCTTCAAGTCCCCCACTCATCCTTTAGTTTATTGATTTCTGTATGTTCTGTCTTAGTTTTGTCGCCTCTTTTACTCTACCTCTTCCACCCACCCACCTCCTACTCATGCTGCCATTAGCATACTTAATGTGTTTGTACCTCCAGGGCCATCTTACCTGCTACTCTTGGAAAACAGCCTGCTCCTTATACATCAAACCCAGCTCTCCTGGCTGTTTGAGATTTTAATGCCAAAATATCCCACAACGTGGCTGAGGGACTGAGCTTGCACAGCTGGGGGAAATATGGGTTCTTGCTCTTTGGTCTGTGTCTAACTGTGCGACGGATGAGAGATGCAGGGATTGCCTCCCCTAGGCCTTCACTTTATACATGTGACAGCGTCTAAAGGTACAATTCTGGGGGATATCCTAGGAGCGGGCAAGGTATAGAGGAAAAATCTGATGCAAAATTGATTACATATTTGTGACTTGTGAGGGTTATCATTAGGGTTCGAAGGCATTGTGAAGTTCTTATGGCAACAATTGTTTCCATATAGTTCATCTAGCAATGTGTAATCTTCCCCTTATACCAGTTTGGGCTGGCCTGTACCCATAAGGAGCAGGGTCAAGACTGATTTGCATATAGCTGGGTCCACAATGGGGTGGTGAAGTGAGCTAAAGATCGATGGATGAAACCCACATCTTTTGATTGGGGGTGAGCGGTTGAAACTTTCAGCACTCCGTCCATCATCTTGTTGTGTTTGCCATGTTTGCCCTAAGTGGCCATGGGTATGCCCAGATGTGTGTCCCTTGCTCACTGTGCCACTGGATTCAAGTTAGCTTGGCTGATGTGTGATACCCTGAGACCGGTCCCAGGATGCTTGTTTCCGGTGCAGGGAGTACCTGTTCTAGCAGTTCGGGTTGAACTGTTTCCACGAGGAGCAGGGTCAAGACTGATTTGCATATGGCTGGGTCCACACTGGGGTGGTGAAGTGAGCTATAGAATGATGGATTATTAAACCCAGATCTTTTGACTGGGGGTGAGTGGTTGAAAAGTTAAAGCACTCCATCCATCATCTTGTTGTGTTTGGTAACTATTCCACAGGCAAGCCAACGGGGCACTAGTTGTGCTTCATGCACCACATCATTAAATTAAACAATCATCAGTCTCTGAACTCCACCACTTGACTAACTTAGCATCATCACTTGATGGATAATGGCATAGAACGCATCTCCAGTCCTGCGGCCTGTATAGTCCATGAGAGAAGATATGAATGTTTCAAAACAACTTTCCCATGCCGGGGGCTCTAAACCAACAAATAGAGAACAGTGAAAACCGAAAATGACTTAGAGGCGGTGCATCACTGTTGACACATCACAAAACCTTTAAGGACAGGGAATATGAGGGATCTGTGTTGTTACGAGGACTGGAAAGGATATTCCAAAAGGGTCATTCCAAGAGGGGAAAACACAAGGGACCCTTACTTTGCCAAATTAATCATCAGCATGACGTTGCACCGGATCTAATTGGAAGGGTAACGAGGAGTCTCTTATCATCAGGCAGCAGGAAACAGAAACAAATCGGCACCATCCCTGCATGGGGCAAGAACCTCCTGACACTGTTTCAATTTGTTCTCTCCCTTTAAACGTACTGAATCCTCCTAGGTGAGATTTATACTTCCAATTTACAAAAAAAGGTTCCAGGAGTGACCTAGAGGATTATCTCTGCATTACTAGATTAAGCGGGAAAGGTTTTACTGAAACGCTATTGGTCCATCGCTAGGACTGGGCCAGTGAAGCAAATCTGATGCTACTAGAGCAGTGTGTGTTTATACGTAGCTAGTTAACTATAAACATTATCCTGGTGGCAAAACTTATTATTAAGAAATATGTGAACGAGGCATATCAGTGTGTGGACGCCACTTATAGTGACTTCTCCAGCACATTTGATTGTGTTGATCACCCTAAACTCTGGGCCAAATCAAAAGCACAGTGACTTCCACTTAATATGACAAGACCAGGAATATAGTAACATACTGACAGTTGTATTATGGTTATGATAGTCTTAAAATCAATACACTACTAAAATAGCTGTTCCTAAATAGCTAATGTAGGCGTGCATATTGGCGCTCTTCCTTTCCTCGTGGTTAACAGATGTTCCTTGCTATGGGGCGGGTTATTTTTTTGCTCTGCCCCTTTGCAGGCGAGATACCACTCTATGCTCTTATACGCTGATGATAATCTTTCGCTCTACCAGAGAAAAATACGGTTGCAAGGACTTGTCCACCGTGAATTTGCATTTAGAGGTATATTTTAGGTATCAATTTATGTAAAATAAATGTCATGATCTTTGATAAGTGAAAGGGTATAATACCTCCAAGGTGGGTTTCGAACCACATACATGAATCTTCCTACTTGGGGAAGTTGATGTATACAAACTAGTTTTCGCGCTCTCACATCTTGGGGCAGGCGGCCAAGGCTGCAGCTATAGGTTTAGCTTATATTGCGTACACACCTTCTTAGGGAAGCAAGCCATGAAGACCTCTTGAAGATGCATATATCCAAGATTCCATCTATCCTTCTCCATGGCCAGTCAGTACTGGGCTTAAAGAAACCTGATGACCTATTACATGCTAAAGACCCCTCCTTCACTATGATATGAGATATGGTTAGAAGGTATAGTGCACCCTAGTAGCATCTAGTCCCAAATCCCATTTTAACCATTGTCTGAAAGCATAAAGGCTGCCACCAGTTTGCTGTTCTGCTATATTGAGAAATGTCCTGTTTTACATATGGGCTAATATGCCATCCGAACTTTGGCGTTTATATTTACATTTAAAAAAAGGTATCATCTACATTGCTGAGAAGGCCTCGAATAGGTCTTTTTCTGTTACATTAAGTAGGTAACATAGCTCTAGCACAAAAGGGTAGTCTCCAAAATATCGTACTGCCATGATATCGTGACCAAAGTATCAAGAATCAAAACATTGAGAAGTAAGCGCAAATAGCTAGGTAGAGTTTTGCCATTCTTAACACCAAACAAATGTATATATTATATATATATATATAATTTAGGTACATGTATGTAGAGTTCAAATATATAGGCTAGGTCCATATATTTTGAGTTCAGTAAATTAAACCTATGCTATATATATATGCGGTAGGTTTATACCACAACCCACTGGGGATATTCCTTTTTAAATTTGGAGTATGTGCATGGCGCCTCACTTGGGAAATACCCACACTAAAGTTACCACAGGCCACTGGGGTGGCCACATACAGATGGGCGGGGACAATAATCTTTAAAACTGTTGTTGCATAAACTTGCCGTGCCCATCACTCTCCTTTTTTGCATATACATATATATATATATAATGTCGATATTTCGATTTTTGGATTCCCTGATATTTTACCCACGGTACTATGTCAGTAGGACATTTTGTAAACTATATTTTCTGCTAAAGCCAGCAATGTAGTGTTTGTTCCTGACCAGTACAAGGCTTGATACGGGTATTATTGCCCAGCCCTTTCATCATTTCGGTTCACTTATTTATGGATACCTCCCTTTTCTGATGCTCTGGAACTCTTATATATTCCTCACACACTAAGTGTTGTTGGGTGTTTATATTTGATAAATCCTTCTTAATACTTAGAACTGTCTGTATAAATCATTTTAATGTATGTTCTCTCCAGCACTTTGTTAGTATGCATTTGCATTGTATTGTCTATGTACGGGCGGCTAATCTATTGTTCGGCAAAATGGCACATGAATAAGTTATCAGAATTATTCATTAGATCTCTGTCCATGGCTTGCTGTGTTACCTCTGTCTCTTGTCTCTTTTTCGCCCCCTCTTCTCGCTGTCACTTGTATATACGTGTCTCTCTCGCTTATTTGGCAGATTTCTCCCCATCACTTTCTCTCACACTCGGCGTCTCTGAGTCTCTAAATATATCTGTCTCTTTCTCTGAATTTGGCGCTTCTTTCTCTCGGTTCCCGTCCTCCTCTCTCCTCCAGTCTTTTGCTTCGTCTCTGGTCGCCTCTTTGTCCGGCCTGGCCCCTTCACCCTTTCTGTCCACTGAGGGGCAGCCCTTGGACCAACAGCGCCCTGGGCAGAAGTTAAATTAGCACCCCCCTGCTGCTGACCACCTCATAGTTCCGTGTAGAAAGCAGCAGAGTACTGTCAGAGCACAGACAGCGTGCCGTGCAAGCTTCTCTCACACGCGCACAGGCGTGCGCGCGCCATGGGATACAGACATACTTTATTCACACTTAAAGGACAGACCAATGGTGGTAAGTGGCACTGGGAGTGGTTCACCCTTTCCTGCTGCCTTCATTTTGTCTTATTCTTCCTGATTTACGTAAGCCTTTTTATATCAGAGCTGCAGGTGCCAGGTTACACAGACCCTCAGAGGTCAGCAAACTGAGCGCATCCCAAACCAGGCAATAGTAACCACAGTGCTTAGAAACGGCTATGAAGCGCTATACACAAATACTATTTTTCAGGAAATAGCTTAAACGTGTTCTTTTCTCTGCTTCTTTTCAACTAAACCCCAGTTACACTTACAGTCTAGTCAAGATAGCGCCAAGACACCCGGCTCCTGAGTAACAGCGCGCGATGGAAGTACTAAAACAATTCACATTAATACTGATGTCTGTTTGATGTTTGTCTCTCTGGCTTAAGATCTTGTTTGCCTCTTGTCTCTTCACCTCCTTCGCCCCTTCCCCTCCTCGTGCCCTTTGTTGCTCGGCGGCTCTGTTTATTCCCAGAGTGTGCTTGTCTCTTTGTTACTCTTCTCTGTGTCTCTGATTTGCCACCACAGTCTCCCAGCCGCTTTGTCAGACTTGTCTGTCTTCATCTATCTACTGAACGTTTTCTTGACACCTTTCGTTGTCTCTATCTCGTGTTGTCACTTCTCTTCTCTTGACATTGCTCGCTGTCTCTTTCTTTCTTTACCTGCTCTCTTGACATAGTTCCTTGTTTTTTTCTCCAAACATCAATCGCTGTCTCTACCCGCGCTCTGCTCTCGTTTCCTCTGAGCGTCTTCACTCCCTAGCGCTGTCTCTGTTAGAACATCTATCTGGCTGTCTCAATCACTTTCTCTCTTTCTCGTTATCCTAAGTTACTGACTGCCTGTCATTGATTTCATCACTCTTTCTCGGCGGTCTCTTTATCTCTTCTCTTTTCTCCATCTTCGTTTCCATCTTATCTGGTCTAGCGCCTAGAGCTGCCCGCCATGGAACTGGGAACATCCTGACATTCAGGGCAAACCACTCAATCTCCCCGGTCCGACAAGGGGGAAAAGATACGTACTCCGGTTCTATTGGAAAGTGCTCTAATGGCCTGAAGCAAAAATTGGCGCTATGAAAAAACTCGGCAAGAAAAATCTACGTGCCAACTGTCTTTCTGCCGCTCCTTCTCTCCCGTCGCCAGAGCCAAGCTTGTGGTGTCATTTCTTTTGGCTGTCGGATTTTGGCGCGCCCTCTCTCTCGCTCCCTTTGTCTCTCTTTCACCTCTCTTCTCACTATCGTATTCCCCTTTGTCTAGTATCTTCTGCGCCCCTCTCTTTCTCACCGACTCTTTCGCACCTCTTATTGCATCCTCCCGCCCCTGTCTTATCTAGTTATTACTGCCTCTCTCTCTTTCTCACCCATCTCTCTCTCGTTTCTCTCTGTTCTGTTTCCCTGTGTGTCACTCTCCCCACGTGTCTGATTTCTTGTGTGTGTCTATCTTTAATTCTCACTTCTGTCCTTGTGTGTTATCTCTGTGCTCGCCTCCCCTTGTGCAGCTACGAGTGTCTTCTCCGAGTGTGTCTCTCCTTCATCTCCCCCCTCCCCGTGTTTGCCGTTCTCTCTCCGGTTCCAGCCTCTCTCCTACTGTCTCTCTCCGCGCCCTTTCTTCTCCCGACCGCCTCTCCCCTTTCTCTTTTTGTCTTTGCTCCCGGTCTCCTCTCAATATCTGATTAATAATTCACCTGGCAGGGCTCCCACAGGGGGATCAGTAACCATGGCGACCCTTCGCATCATCACTGCCTGCAGCCTGCATCCATGGGAGGGAGAAACGCGTAACACAGACCCCGAAAGAGAGAGCCAGGTGAGGGAGAGAGAGAGAAGGAACACCGACCCTGAGAGGGAGGGAGAGGTGAGAGGTGAGAGAGAGAGAGAGAGAGAGAGAGGGAACACCCACCCTGAGAGGGAGAGCCAGGTGAGGGAGAGAGAGAGCGGGAACACCGACCCTGTGAGGGAGAGACAGGTGAGGGAGAGAGAGAGAGGGAACACCGACCCTGAGAGGGAGGGACAGGTGAGGGAGAGAGAGGGAACACCGACCCTGAGAGGGAGAGACAGGTGAGGGAGAGAGAGAGAGGGAACACCGACCCTGAGAGGGAGAGAGAGAAAGGGAACACCGACCCTGAGAGAGAGAGAGAGAGAGGTGAGGGAGAGAGAGAGAGGGAACACCGACCCTGAGAGGGAGAGACAGGTGAGGGAGAGAGAGAGAAGGAACACAGACCCTGAAAGAGAGAGCCAGGTGAGGGGGAGAGAGAGAGAGAGGGAACACCGACCCTGAGAGGGAGAGAGAGAAAGGGAACACCGACCCTGAGAGAGAGAGAGAGACAGGTGAGGGAGAGAGAGAGAGGGAACACCGACCCTGAGAGGGAGAGACAGGTGAGGGAGAGAGAGAGAAGGAACACAGACCCTGAAAGAGAGAGCCAGGTGAGGGAGAGAGAGAGAGAGGGAACACCGACCCTGAGAGGGAGGGACAGGTGAGGGGGAGAGAGAGAGGGAACACCGACCCTGAGAGGGAGAGACAGGTGAGGGAGAGAGAGAGAGAGGGAACACCGACCCTGAGAGGGAGAGACAGGTGAGAGAGAGAGAGAGGGAGAGGGGGAACACCGACCCTGAGAGGGAGAGACAGGTGAGGGAGAGAGAGAGAGAGAGAGAGAGAGAGAGAGAGAGAGAGAGAGAGGGGGGAACACCGACCCTGAGAGGGAGAGACAGGTGAGAGAGAGAGAGAGAGGGAGAGAGGGAACACCGACCCTGAGAGGGTGAGACAGGTGAGAGAGAGAGAGAGAGAGAGAGAGAGAGGGGGAGAGAGGGAACACCGACACTGAGAGGGAGAGACAGGCGAGGGAGAGAGGGAACACCGACCCTGAGAAGGAGAGACAGGTGAGAGAGAGAGGGAACACCGACCCTGAGAGAGAGAAAGAGAGGGAACACCGACCCTGAGAGGGTGAGGGAGAGAGAGAGAGAGGAAAACCGACCCTGAGAGAGAGAAAGAGAGGGAACACCGACCCTGAGAGGGAGAGCCAGGTGAGGGAGGGAGAGAGGGAACACCGACCCTGAGAGGGAGAGACAGGTGAGAGAGAGAGGGAACACCGACCCTGAGAAGGAGAGACAGGTGAGGGAGAGAGAGAGAGAGAGAGAGAGAAAAGGAACACCGACCCTGAGAGGGAGAGACAGGTGAGGGAGAGAGAGAGAGGGAGAGAGGGAACACCGACCCTGAGAGGGTGAGACAGGTGAGAGAGAGAGAGAGAGGGAGAGAGGGAACACCGACCCTGAGAGGGTGAGACAGGTGAGAGAGAGAGAGAGAGAGAGAGAGAGAGAGAGAGAGGGGGAGAGAGGGAACACCGACACTGAGAGGGAGAGACAGGCGAGGGAGAGAGGGAACACCGACCCTGAGAAGGAGAGACAGGTGAGAGAGAGAGGGAACACCGACCCTGAGAGAGAGAAAGAGAGGGAACACCGACCCTGAGAGGGTGAGGGAGAGAGAGAGAGGAAAACCGACCCTGAGAGAGAGAAAGAGAGGGAACACCGACCCTGAGAGGGAGAGCCAGGTGAGGGAGAGAGAGAGGGAACACCGACCCTGAGAGGGAGAGACAGGTGAGAGAGAGAGGGAACACCGACCCTGAGAAGGAGAGACAGGTGAGAGAGAGAGGGAACACCGACCCTGAGAGGGAGAGACAGGTGAGGGAGAGAGAGAGAGAGAGAGAGAGAGAGAAAAGGAACACCGACCCTGAGAGGGAGAGACAGGTGAGGGAGAGAGAGAGAGAGAGAGAGAGAGAGAGAGAGAGAACACCGACCCTGAGAGGGAGAGACAGGTGAGGGGGAGAGAGGGAACACCGACCCTGAGAGGGAGAGACAGGTGAGGGAGAGAGAGATAAGGAACACCGACCCTGAGAGGGAGGGACAGGTGAGGGAGAGAGAGAGGGAACACCGACCCTGAGAGGGAGGGACAGGTGAGGGGGAGAGAGAGAGAAGGAACACCAACCCTGAGAGGGAGAGACAGGTGAGGGAGAGAGAGAGAGAGAGAGAGAGAGAGAGAGAGAAGGAACACCGACCCTGAGAGGGAGGTACATGTAAGGGAGAGAGAGAGAGAGAGAGAGAGAAGGAACACCGACCCTGAGAGGGAGAGACAGGTGAGGGGGAGAGAGGGAACACCGACCCTGAGAGGGAGAGACAGGTGAGGGGGAGAGAGAGAGAAGGAACACCGACCCTGAGAGGGGGAGCCAGGTGAGGGGGAGAGAGAGAGAAGGAACACCAACCCTGAGAGGGAGAGACAGGTGAGGGAGAGAGAGAGAGAGGGAACACCGACCCTGAGAGGGAGAGACAGGTGAGGGAGAGAGAGATAAGGAACACCGACCCTGAGAGGGGGAGCGAGGTGAGGGGGAGAGATAGAGAAGGAACACCGACCCTGAGAGGGAGGGACAGGTGAGGGAGAGAGAGAGAGAGGGAACACCGACCCTGAGAGGGAGGGACAGGTGAGGGAGAGAGAGAGGGAACACCGACCCTGAGAGGGAGGGACAGGTGAGGGGGAGAGAGAGAGAAGGAACACCAACCCTGAGAGGGAGAGACAGGTGAGGGAGAGAGAGAGAGAGGGAACACCGACCCTGAGAGGGAGAGACAGGTGAGGGAGAGAGAGATAAGGAACACCGACCCTGAGAGGGGGAGCGAGGTGAGGGGGAGAGAGAGAGAGAAGGAACACCGACCCTGAGAGGGAGGGACAGGTGAGGGAGAGAGAGAGAGAGGGAACACCGACCCTGAGAGGGAGGGACAGGTGAGGGAGAGAGAGAGGGAACACCGACCCTGAGAGGGAGGGACAGGTGAGGGGGAGAGAGAGAGAAGGAACACCAACCCTGAGAGGGAGAGACAGGTGAGGGAGAGAGAGATAAGGAACACCGACCCTGAGAGGGGGAGCGAGGTGAGGGGGAGAGAGAGAGAAGGAACACCGACCCTGAGAGGGAGGTACATGTAAGGGAGAGAGAGAGAGAGAGAGAGAGAGAGAGAGAGAGAAGGAACACCGACCCTGAGAGGGAGAGACAGGTGAGGGGGAGAGAGGGAACACCGACCCTGAGAGGGAGAGACAGGTGAGGGGGAGAGAGAGAGAAGGAACACCGACCCTGAGAGGGGGAGCCAGGTGAGGGGGAGAGAGAGAGAAGGAACACCAACCCTGAGAGGGAGAGACAGGTGAGGGAGAGAGAGAGAGAGGGAACACCGACCCTGAGAGGGAGAGACAAGTGAGGGAGAGAGAGATAAGGAACACCGACCCTGAGAGGGGGAGCGAGGTGAGGGGGAGAGAGAGAGAAGGAACACCGACCCTGAGAGGGAGGGACAGGTGAGGGAGAGAGAGAGAGAGGGAACACCGACCCTGAGAGGGAGGGACAGGTGAGGGAGAGAGAGAGGGAACACCGACCCTGAGAGGGAGGGACAGGTGAGGGGGAGAGAGAGAGAAGGAACACCAACCCTGAGAGGGAGAGACAGGTGAGGGAGAGAGAGAGAGAGGGAACACCGACCCTGAGAGGGAGAGACAGGTGAGGGAGAGAGAGATAAGGAAAACCGACCCTGAGAGGGGGAGCGAGGTGAGGGGGAGAGAGAGAGAGAAGGAACACCGACCCTGAGAGGGAGGGACAGGTGAGGGAGAGAGAGAGAGAGAGAGAGAGAGAGAAGGAACACCGACCCTGAGAGGGAGGTACATGTAAGGGAGAGAGAGAGAGAGAGAGAGAGAGAGAGAGAAGGAACACCGACCCTGAGAGGGAGGGACAGGTGAGGGAGAGAGAGAGGGAACACCGACCCTGAGAGGGAGGGACAGGTGAGGGAGAGAGAGAGGGAACACCGACCCTGGGAGGGAGAGACTGGTGAGGGAGAGAGAGGGAGATTAGGAACACCGACCCTGAGAGGGAGGGACAGGTGAGGGAGAGAGAGAGGAAACACCGACCCTGAGAGGGAGAGACTGGTGAGGGAGAGAGAGGGAGATTAGGAACACCGACCCTGAGAGGGAGGGACAGGTGAGGGAGAGAGAGAGGGAACACCGACCCTGAGAGGGAGGGACAGGTGAGGGAGAGAGAGAGAGGGAACACCGACCCTGGGAGGGAGAGACTGGTGAGGGAGAGAGAGAGAGAGATAATGAACTCCGACCCTGAGAGGGAGGGACAGGTGAGGGAGAGAGAGAGAGGGAACACCGACCCTGAGAGGGAGAGACAGGTGAGGGAGAGAGAGAGAGAAGGAACACCGGCCCTGGGAGAGAGAGACAGGTGAGGGGGAGAGAGAGAGAAGGAACACCGGCCCTGAGAGGGAGAGACAGGTGAGGGGGAGAGAGAGAGAAGGAACACCGGCCCTGAGAGGGAGAGACAGGTGAGGGGGAGAGAGAGAGAAGGGACACAGACCCTGAGAGGGAGAGACAGGAGGAGAGACATGATAAGACAAGGAGGGCAAGGTGGAGAGAGAGAGAAAAGAGAGAGAGAGAAAGAGAGAGAGAAGAGAGAGAAGAGAGGGGAGAGAGAGAGAGAGCGAGAGAGAGAGAGAGAGAGAGAGAGAGAGCTAATACCGATCCTGAGGGGTAGTGTAGCACTAACCCTGCGAAAGAAACACTCACTCACATGCACGAAACATCGAGCAATAGAGGGTAGGTAAAGTAACATTGACAGCTGTATTGCCCCCTGAGAGGAGGAGAGAGCCAACAACGACCATTACAGGATGAGCCACGTAACACCCTGAGAGGGAGAGAAGTAACACCGACCTTTAGAGACGTAACACCGAATGTGTACAGGAGAGCCAGGGAACGTCCTGAGAGGAAGAGGGGGAGAGGTAACACCGACCCTGAGAAGGAAGGCCAAGTAACACCCTGAGAGGAAGAGGGGGAGAGAGGTAACACCGACCCTGAGAAGGAAGGCCAAGTAACACCCTGAGAGGAGGAGGGAGAGAGAGGTAACACCGACCCTGAGAAGGAAGGCCAAGTAACTCCCTGAGAGGAGGAGGGAGAGAGAGGTAACACCGACCCTGAGAAGGAAGACCAAGTAACTCCCTGAGAGGAGGAGAGAGAGAGAGGTAACACCGACCCTGAGAAGGAAGGCCAAGTAACTCCCTGAGAGGAGGAGGGAGAGAGAGGTAACACCGACCCTGAGAAGGAAGGCCAAGTAACTCCCTGAGAGGAAGAGGAAGAGAGGCAATACCGACCCTGAGAAGGAAAGCCCAGTAACACCCTGAGAGGAGGAGGGAGAGAGGTAACACCGACCCTGAGAAGGAAGGCCAAGTAACACCCTGAGAGGAAGAGGAAGAGAGAGGTAACACCGACCCTGAGAAGGAAGGCCAAGTAACACCCTGAGAGGAAGAGGAAGAGAGGCAATACCGACCCTGAGAAGGAAGGCCAAGTAACACCCTGAGAGGAGGAGGGGGAGAGAGGTAACACCGACCCTGAGAAGGAGAGCCATGTGACAACCTGAGAGGAAGAGGGGGAGAGTTAACACTAACTGTGAGAGAGTGAGGGAGAGGGGCAAGTAACACTGACCCTAAGAGAGGGACAAGTAACACTGAACTTCTGAAGCAGAGGGAGGTAACACCAACAATGAGAGAGCAGAGGGCAAGTATTCGGACCCTGAGAGGAAGAGAGATAAGTAACTCCGACCCTGAGGAAGTGAGGTCACGAAAGGTGGCTTGCACCATCAGACTCATTGCCTCCCCTCGCTCACCCCTTAGATGCCATTGCACCAGAGAAGCCAGCGCTGAGACATGTGTACTGTATTTTACAGATCAAAGGAGGTGTCACTACGGCCCTGAACAAGCACGCACATTAGACTCTGGCAGTCGTTTGTTATCGAGCTCCCGGTAAGATAAGTGGGGGGACGCCGTCCACCCGCGTGGTACCCCCAGTCGAGCCCTGCAAATAACTCTGATTTTGTGGGTAATGAAAGTAACACCGACTATAACACGAAGAGTAGCACAGGCTCTGAGACTAAGAACCACAGACCCTGGGGGAGTGTGGGCTAACACAGACCCTGGGTGCAGGGCCAGCTATGGTGCTGGGGGCCCCCGTACAACAATCTTTTTTGGGGCCGCCCCATGACCTCCTCCTCGGATTCCCTCTCTATCACCAGTCAGCAGTGCCCTATATCTCTCCACAGCCCCTCTCTCACAAACAGTTCATTTGTTTTAAAGTGCAGACAATAGTGCCCCCCATCCAGTGCTTAAATTGAGCCAGTGGTTTCCGGTGCTCAGCACCAGCACTTAATTGTCAGCACCGGCGCTTGGGTAGTTTAGAGTAAACACAACAGTTAAATATTATTGTTATTGTCATTAAAAATTACTATTATCTGCTGCCCAAGCCATTATTATAGCTTAGGGGGCCTGAAATAGTCCGAACTGTCACACGTGTAGGAGTGTGATGATTATTAGTGTTGTTACTATCATTGGCAGCATAGCACGGGCAATGTGTGGTGCAAGCCGCAGTGCCCTCCTGACAACAGCCCTGGCACTTCTTTTTAAAACAAATTAGGCAATGCCCCCATCTCCCTCAGCCCCTCTCTCACATACAGTTCATTTGTTGTAAGAGCCATGTCCCATGTAGTTAACTCGTCATGGAGGCAGATAGGATTGCACAGGAATTTTCACAGAAGACAGAGCCTACGACGGCGCATCCGGACCAGGGGCACAAGACCAGAGCAGAGCCGCACTCTACAGGGCAGGGACACTGCGAGTGCTCAAGCAGGTCAACGCTTTCGAGCATCGTACCATCCCGGGGAAGAGTGGGGTAACACAGACCCTGAGAGTCAGAACCAAGTAGAGAGAGAGGGGTAACACAGACCCTGAGAGTCAGAACGAAGTAGAGAGAGCAGTAACACAGACCCTGAGAGTCAGAACCAAGTAGAGAGAGGAGTAACACAGACCCTGAGAGTCAGAACCAAGTAGAGAGAGCAGTAACACAGACCCTGAGAGTCAGAACCAAGTAGAGAGAGGGGTAACACAGACCCTGAGAGTCAGAACCAAGCAGAGAGAGGGGTAACACAGACCCTGAGAGTCAGAACCAAGCAGAGAGAGGGGTAACACAGACCCTGAGAGTCAGAGTGAAATAGAGAGTGGGGTCATATAGACCCTGAGAGTCAGAACCAAGCAGAGAGAGGGGTAACACAGACCCCGAGAGTCAGAACCAAGCAGAGAGAGCAGTAACACAGACCCTGAGAGTCAGAACCAAGTAGAGAGAGGGATAACACAGACCCTGAGAGTCAGAACCAAGTAGAGAGAGCAGTAACACAGACCCCGAGAGTCAGAACAAAGTAGAGAGAGCAGGAACACAGACCCTGAGAGTCAGAACCAAGTAGAGAGAGCAGTAACACAGACCCTGAGAGTCAGAACCAAGTAGAGAGAGAGGGGTAACACAGACCCTGAGAGTCAGAACGAAGTAGAGAGAGCAGTAACACAGACCCTGAGAGTCAGAACCAAGTAGAGAGAGCAGTAACACAGACCCTGAGAGTCAGAACCAAGTAGAGAGAGGGGTAACACAGACCCTGAGAGTCAGAACCAAGTAGAGAGAGAGGGGTAACACAGACCCTGAGAGTCAGAACGAAATAGAGAGAACAGTAACACAGACCCTGAGAGTCAGAACCAAGTAGAGAGAGGAGTAACACAGACCCTGAGAGTCAGAACCAAGTAGAGAGAGCAGTAACACAGACCCTGAGAGTCAGAACCAAGTAGAGAGAAGGGTTAACACAGACCCTGAGAGTCAGAACCAAGCAGAGAGAGGGGTAACACAGACCCTGAGAGTCAGAACCAAGTAGAGAGAGGAGTAACACAGACCCTGAGAGTCAGAGTGAAATAGAGAGTGGGGTCATATAGACCCTGAGAGTCAGAACCAAGCAGAGAGAGGGGTAACACAGACCCCGAGAGTCAGAACCAAGCAGAGAGAGCAGTAACACAGACCCTGAGAGTCAGAACCAAGTAGAGAGAGGGATAACACAGACCCTGAGAGTCAGAACCAAGTAGAGAGAGCAGTAACACAGACCCTGAGAGTCAGAACCAAGTAGAGAGAGCAGTAACACAGACCCTGAGAGTCAGAACCAAGTAGAGAGAGCAGTAACATAGACCCTGAGAGTCAGAACCAAGTAGAGAGAGGGGTGACACAGACCCTGAGAGTAAGAACCAAGCAGAGAGGGGGTAACACAGACCCTGAGAGTCAGAACCAAGTAGAGAGAGGGGTAACACAGACCCCGAGAGTCAGAACCAAGCAGAGAGCGCAGTAACACAGACCCTGAGAGTCAGAACCAAGTAGAGAGAGGGATAACACAGACCCTGAGAGTCAGAACCAAGTAGAGAGAGCAGTAACACAGACCCTGAGAGTCAGAACCAAGTAGAGAGAGCAGTAACACAGACCCTGAGAGTCAGAACCAAGTAGAGAGAGGAGTAACACAGACCCTGAGAGTCAGAACCAAGTAGAGAGAGCAGTAACACAGACCCTGAGAGTCAGAACCAAGCAGAGAGAGGGGTAACACAGACCCTGAGAGTCAGAACCAAGTAGAGAGAGGAGTAACACAGACCCTGAGAGTCAGAGTCAAATAGAGAGTGGGGTCATATAGACCCTGAGAGTCAGAACCAAGTAAAGAGTGGGGTCATATAGACCCTGGGAGTCAGAACCAAGCAGAGAGAGGAGTAACACAGACCCTGAGAGTCAGAGCCAAGTAGAATAGAGGAGTAACACAGACCCTGAGAGTCAGAACCAAGTAGAGAGAGCAGTAACACAGACCCTGAGAGTCAGAACCAAGTAGAGAGAGGGGTAACACAGACCCTGAGAGTCAGAACCAAGCAGAGAGAGGGGTAACACAGACCCTGAGAGTCAGAACCAAGTAGAGAGAGGAGTAACACAGACCTTGAGAGTCAGAGTCAAATAGAGAGTGGGGTCATATAGACCCTGAGAGTCAGAACCAAGTAAAGAGTGGGGTCATATAGACCCTGAGAGTCAGAACCAAGCAGAGAGAGGGGTAACACAGACCCTGAGAGTCAGAACCAAGTAGAGAGAGCAGTAACACAGACCCTGAGAGTCAGAACCAAGTAGAGAGAGGGATAACACAGACCCTGAGAGTCAGAACCAAATAGAGAGAGCAGTAACACAGACCCTGAGAGTCAGAACCAAGTAGAGAGAGGGATAACACAGACCCTGAGAGTCAGAACCAAGCAGAGAGCGCAGTAACACAGACCCTGAGAGTCAGAACCAAGTAGAGAGAGGGATAACACAGACCCTGAGAGTCAGAACCAAGTAGAGAGAGCAGTAACACAGACCCTGAGAGTCAGAACCAAGTAGAGAGAGCAGTAACACAGACCCTGAGAGTCAGAACCAAGTAGAGAGAGCAGTAACACAGACCCTGAGAGTCAGAACCAAGTAGAGAGAGGGGTAACACAGACCCTGAGAGTCAGAACCAAGCAGAGAGAGGGGTAACACAGACCCTGAGAGTCAGAACCAAGTAGAGAGAGGAGTAACACAGACCCTGAGAGTCAGAGTCAAATAGAGAGTGGGGTCATATAGACCCTGAGAGTCAGAACCAAGTAAAGAGTGGGGTCATATAGACCCTGGGAGTCAGAACCAAGCAGAGAGAGGGGTAACACAGACCCTGAGAGTCAGAGCCAAGTAGAATAGAGGAGTAACACAGACCCTGAGAGTCAGAACCAAGTAGAGAGAGCAGTAACACAGACCCTGAGAGTCAGAACCAAGTAGAGAGAGGGGTAACACAGACCCTGAGAGTCAGAACCAAGCAGAGAGAGGGGTAACACAGACCCTGAGAGTCAGAACCAAGTAGAGAGAGGAGTAACACAGACCTTGAGAGTCAGAGTCAATTAGAGAGTGGGGTCATATAGACCCTGAGAGTCAGAACCAAGTAAAGAGTGGGGTCATATAGACCCTGAGAGTCAGAACCAAGCAGAGAGAGGGGTAACACAGACCCTGAGAGTCAGAACGAAGTAGAGAGAGCAGTAACACAGACCCTGAGAGTCAGAACCAAGTAGAGAGAGGGATAACACAGACCCTGAGAGTCAGAACCAAGTAGAGAGAGCAGTAACACAGACCCTGAGAGTCAGAGTCAAATAGAGAGTGGGGTCATATAGACCCTGAGAGTCAGAACCAAGTAAAGAGTGGGGTCATATAGACCCTGAGAGTCAGAACTAAGTAGAGAGAGGGATAACACAGACCCTGAGAGTCAGAACCAAGTAGAGAGAGCAGTAACACAGACCCCGAGAGTCAGAACCAAGCAGAGAGAGGGGTAACACAGACCCTGAGAGTCAGAACCAAGTAGAGAGAGCAGTAACACAGACCCCGAGAGTCAGAACCAAGCAGAGAGAGCAGTAACACAGACCCTGAGTTTCAGAGTCAAATAGAGGGTGGGGTCATATAGACCCTGAGAGTCAGAACCAAGTAGAGAGTGTGTTAACACAGACACTGAGAGTCAGAAACAAGTAGAGATTGGAGTACCACAGACCCTGAGTGTCAGAACCAAGATAGTAGAGTAACAAAGGGCCAGATGTAGGTGGCCGATTTTGGCCGTTACCGATCGGTAAATGGGTGACAGGTATGTAGGGGGCATTTTTTTACCGATTTGGTAAAATTACCGAATCGGTAATTTTACCGAATCAGTAAAATAAAAAAATCGGCAAATGTACCGAATCTGAGGCTCCCAGATGTAGGTGGGACTCTTCTGAGTCCCAGAGGCCTTACAGAATCGGTATTTTACCATCAAATCCAATTTGATGGTAAAATACCGATTCCGGTGTGCATGCACATGTGTGCATGCACACCTATGCCATGTGACAGGCACCCCTGCCCTTAGGCCATGTATGCCTGCCACATGGCACCCGAGCCTGTTTTGGGGGTGCCAGAGGGTGTCAAAGTGACACCCCCTGCACCCTTGTGGAAATCGGTATTTACCGAATCGGTAAATACCGAATACTTCCGATTCGGTATCCCAGCACATCTGGAATACCTACATGTCCACAGCTTAGATTTACCGATTTTTAATTACCGAATCGGTAAAATTCGGTAATTAAAAATCGGTAAATCTATTTTACCTACATCTAGCCCAAAGACCCTTTGAGTCAGAACCAAGAAGCCCCACGCATGTGGAGAGTGAGGATAACGTCAACGCTGTGAGATTCAAGTGCAACTGAGCCATGTGGAGTAACACTCTGTTAGCTGCAGCAAACTCCTGAAGGTTACAGACGGTGCCTTTGAAGAAGCCCACGGTGGCCTTCGGTAGCTTCAGCGAACTCCTCGAGGTTACAGACGGTGCCTTTGAAGACGCACAGGGTGGCCTTCTGTAGCTGAAGCGAACTCCTCGAGGTTACAGACCGTGCCTGTGAAGACGCACAGGGTGGCCTTTGGTAGCTTCAGCGAACTCCTCGAGGTTACAGACGGTGCCTTTGAAGAAACCCATAGTGGCGTTCTGCAGCTGCAAGGAACTCCTCGAGGTTACAGATGGTGCCTTTGAAGAAGGCCAACCATGGTCTTCTGTAGCTGCAGGAAAGTCCTCGAGGTTACAGACAGTGCCTTTGAAGAAGGCCAACCATGGTCTTCTGTAGCTGCAGGGAACTCCTCGAGGTTACAGACGGTGCCTTTGAAGAAGGCCAACCATGGTCTTCTGTAGCTGCAGCGAACTCCTCGAGGTTATAGACGGTGCCTTTGAAGAAGGCCAACCATGGTCTTCTGTAGCTGCAGTGAACTCCTCGAGGTTACAGACGGTGCCTTTGAAGAAGGCCAAACATGGTCTTCTGTAGCTGCAGCGAACTCCTCAAGGTTACAGACGGTGCCTTTGAAGAAGGCCAACCATGGTCTTCTGTAGCTGCAGTGAATTCCTCGAGGTTACAGAGTGTGCCTTCGATTAAGGTCCATGAGAACGAAGCCGATGGTCCCCTCCAAGCGGCAGCAAACTCTTCAAGGGCACAATGGAGGCCTTCAGAGTAAGAATCACGAGAGTGAGGCGAGGGGTGGCCTTTCGTTAGCTTTAGCAAACTCCTGGATGACACAATTGGTGCCTTTGGAGTGAGGTTCCCAAGGACAAGGCCAAAGGGTAGCCTTCTGTTTGCTGTAATCTGAGCCACTGTAACTATGTGGTTTGGCTGCCGTGGCATTTTCCGCATAATCATGAATTTGCCACACTTGCCACATAATCTATCAATTTCGGCATAATTTCAAGATTTCAGCAAAAAGTATTGTTTCTACGACAAACTGATCAAAGGTTACTAAAATGATGGCACATGAGCTGCCACTATGTGGGAGTCCCTTTTCTGCGGCGTAAAAAGTGTCAAAGTACGTAAAAAATTACAAAATAGTGACATAAAACTGCTATAAAATGTGTGGCATTATGCTGCATAACTGGCTTTTTGTGCCACATAATTTAGTCTGCATATTATGCCCGCCACCACATAATTTTAAAGGCCCTGGAAGTAGTGAACTCCTCTGGGAAAGGCCCATGTGATAACTTGAATAAAAACAAAGACTGGCCTTTTGTTACCTGTAGCAAACACCTCTGTACCTAAACACCAACAATACTTTCTTAGCCAGATGTTGATACAAATCCTATTTCAGTCACTACCTGCGGGCTTCTAGTAGTCAGTTGCTGCTTTCCCCGGGGGCTCAGACAGATTTGAACATCGAAAAACTGTGTTTGAGTTTGCCACCTCTTGACCAGTTTGGGTTGGACTGTTCTCATGGAGAGCAGAGTCAAGACTAATTTGCCTATGGCTGGTTTAAACCTGGAGCGGCGTGGTGAGCAGCCACAGCCCGTGGAGGGAGTTTCGGTGGGGCGGAAAGGCAGGGCGGGGGGGGGGGGGAGGAGGGGCAGGGTGGGGGGTGCTAAAAACTGGAGTATGGATAATTGAAGGTAAGTAAACAATTTAATTAATATAACAAATTTCTTAGCGCGCCCTGCATCGCATTTGCGATGCAGGGCGCACTACGAAATTCGTTTTATTACTTAAATTGTTTACTTACCTTTAATTATCCATACTCCAGTTTTTAGCACCCCCCACCCTGCCCCTCCACCGCCCGCCTCTCCGCCCCACCGAAACTCCCTCCACGGGCAGTGGCTGGTGGTGAGCAAAAAACACAATGGATTTAGGCCTGGATCTCTGTACTGGGGGCGAATATTTGACATTGTTCAGCATTCCATCCATCAATTGTTCTTTTTGCATTTGTCACCCCGAGTGGAATGGGTATGACCAAACAAAGGTCTCATGCTCACGATGCCACTGGGTCAAGCTAGCCTGGTTAATGAGGTGTGATACCCGAAAAAGGTCCTATGATGCTTGTTTTGAGTCCAGGGAGGACCTGGCCTGGCAGTGCAGGCTGGACTGTTTCCATAGGAAGCAGGACCAGACTGGAATGGCATGGTGAGCAAATAAACAACGAAGTTAGGTCCAGATCTCCGTCCTGGGGGAGACTGTTTGACATTGCTCAGCATTCTGACCATCAATTATTATTTTTGCACCGCTTGATCAGTGTAACATTCTAAGGGAAGTGCGGGTTTTAATGCTAAATGTGCAGCTTGGTCTGGTACCCATGGTGGTGTGGGTAGGGTTGATTGTGCCGGCCAAACCCTTGGCGCCTCTCTTGTGGGCGACACTCGAGAGGCAGGAGGGAATGGGTTGATGAACGTCATACCAGTGCAGAAGAAACTCTTGGGCAACACTGGAAGTTTGCCATGGCTCATGTCCCCCCTTGATGACACTTTTAGAGTAGGAGCGACCTGTGGCTACTGTTCTCCTCTATCAAAGCTACTTCTTGCAAAGGTTCCCTGTGATGTTGTAGGTTTACCGGTAATGTTCCAATCAAACACTTCCTGATCAGGAAATAGTGGCGCTTAAGTAATGAGGCTTATGCGACTGCGCAAGGCCAGGCATCTGTGGGTGCATCTATCTAGTAGTGTCCAAAGAGGCAGCTCTTTTGAGGTTTGGGGACCTGCTGTGGGTTTTTCTGGATGTTCCAGACAGGCAGTGTGCATCTATACCACTCGCTTCTAAGAAATTGCTTGAGGGTAAGGTTCTGCAGCAGAGGTAGGTTACAAAAATTGCCGTAGGAAATGTGGGAGGTAAAAAGACTTCCACTGGAAGATTGAAAGAGAAAGATCAAAGGGACTAACATCAAATAGTTACTTCAATTTTTAAAGAATTGCAAGATGGTCAATATTTGGAACAAAACCAGATATAGGAGGTGATAGTTTGGCCATGATTGCGAGTGCTCCAGGGAGAGACGAGGTATTTACCACACCCAATAATTATTGGTCCCACAAGGTGAGGTATTTACTGAGTGTGGCAAATACCTCCAATTGGGAAACTACATGGGGAAGTAGTGCAATACGCACCGTACTATGAAAGCAGAGAAATTACTAGCCTTTTTCTACTTAGTAAATTTTGGCAGGATTGCCAAAATGTACCTCAGAAAAATCGCGAGGTTGCAGTGTTTACCGCACAAATTAGAATTTCAATCACTGAGAAATCAGTGATTTGCCCAAGATTCGGACTTTCCAAGACTAGGGCGCACTCAGGGCCTTTGGGGAGGAAATGTAGATTTTGGAACTTCGGCGCAATGCGGAGTGAAAGATTTAGAACAAGTATGTCCAACACAGGTTCGGGAGAGCCTGATCAATGCCGAATTTGGAGCATAACCACTCTGTAAATAAGTTACATTTAAATTCCCATGTATGTACATTCATGTAATATTGATATTCTGAACATATAGCAAGAATCCAGTGTTCTTGAACTTAAGGCGCACACCGCTGGTAGAGAAGGAACTGAAAATTGAAGGTTGTCTGGATGATATTTCGGCCCCTTCTTCCCACCACAGGGTTTGTGTTTGCCCAGCCGATTGATTCATGAATAATAATTCATAAATATTTCTGAGCTTTTGGATCGAAGATTGGAGTATGGGTTTAGCCCCTAAAGTTTCTTCTGCAATACTTTTGTATTAAATGTTGTTTGCAAAGCGACAGACTGCTTGGCAGAGAAAATCAAATTGCTATGTCTTAAAATGTGTTCGAGGTTCATAAATATCTTTGTCTTCACAATGTCAGCATTGTTATTCTTTAAAATGAGGAGAAAAAGTGGACATAAAGAGGCTTTCCCAGTTACCTGGGATTTGCAAGGAAGGATGTGTCTCATGCTGCCCTTCCCGTTGGGCAAGTTGTCCATGAGGGGTACCGTCAACTGTGTGAGCGTCAGCTGTAGGTGAGGGGTGAGGGATGGAAGCAGGTAGAGGACCACGGAAGGATGTCCCTTACACATTGTGACACTTTATGGGTACTGCCTTTAAACGATGAGAGGGGTTGGAAAAGTGGCGCATTACGAATGCTGATATAGAGGTCCCCTGCCCCTTGCAAGCTTCCACCCCGGCATCAACAGCAGGGTGAAGGATTCGCAAAAAGAATCACACATTATGAATATTCAAGAGCCAGGATTTCTATTAATCTGTCTGCTGGACACTCTGCCAGGTCACTTGGTAGACGCAAACATAGCGCTGCAATGCGAGCTGGCCAATAACACATCTGGCCTCGTGTTCCTACAGAGTGACCTCAGAAAACCCCATCAAACACAGAATCCTCCAAGCTATGCTAAATCCGGCCTCAGAAATGGAGGGCCAGGGGCGTCACACAATTCCCCTCTGCACATAAGAAATCCCTCCCGCCAACAAGTAATTAACCGAGCCTCCGAATCACACAGGCGAGGACCATAGACAGTCTCTGGTCTGAATACAAAAAATCAAAGACTAGGAATCAATTGCTTTTTGGTTTTTCTGATTTGTGTGGCACGAATATTCAGTGTCTCAGTCTACGAATTTCACAGCTTTCTCGACCTTTTATTGATGAATATGTAATTTGTTTGTTATTTATCCCCTGTACGTTTCTTTCTTCTGCTCAGGGCTGGTTTTGCCAATGGTTTATTATTGATTTAATAAAAGAGACTGCCATTTGTTTTTATTGCACATGCTCACAGTGTCCAGCACGTAGAGATGTACCACTTTCATTTCATTAAAGCCGGCAATAAAACAGAGTAGTTCTCGAGAGGACTTTGCGTGAAATAAATAAATATATCTTTCAGAGGTCACTACTTGATTAAATGACAGATTGGATAGACAGTAATGATGTTAGCCTTAAAGGAAGTGCAACCCACTACCATATTTTGGGCACTGGATTGCTGACAATTCAAAATCGCCGTCAAACAGTCATTTGATTTTTTTGCCGACATAACGTCTGTGTTAACAGCTGACATTTCAAGTGGAAGAGAGTCACGTGGCACTTCATTTGGATGCACAGGCAAGAGTGTCGGCAAGCCAGGGCTGCTGGTTACCATGGCGCGCGCTGCTCTCGGGAAGGGGGGCGGGCGTTCAGACCTCCTCTGATAGGATGGATGGACGGACCCTGGGTTCGGAGTTTTCCAACACATTGAAAGAAGTGAAGACCCGTCGTGCGGGCTAGGCTGAGGCACGAGTTAAGGCGCATGCCCATGGTCGACAAGGTATACTCACGGGTAAGCCGGAGACACCTGAGGACACCAATGTAAATACAAGTTTACTACACAGATTAGGGTAACCAACTGGCATGGGTGCAAATTCAGGACGGGGAGTGGAAAAATTCAGGACAAAGGGTCAAAATTCAGGACAAAAATTCAGGACAAAAGGTCAAGATTTAGGACAAAACTTTGGGACAAAAGGTATGTTTTCCAGACACATCAGAGGAGGTCGTGCAATAATATATACATAAATAGACAACCAACGTAAGTACAAGTCAAAATATGTTTATATTAGGTTGAGACAATCGTGCAATTCACAGTTTTTCGCGAAACTTTGAGCAACTGTGAAGGTCTTTTTGTGGTATTTCATATACTCATGATCTATTTATATGGCTACTGCACTGGGTTGTCTAGTCTGATATCTTGCCTACAGTTCAGGGTCCTGAGCAGGCATGTTTGGTAAGAGAAGTGGTCGGGAAGATCTGCTCGGATGGACTTTGTTACCCGCATCTCATATCTGAGTGGCGCTGTGAAATGACAGCGCACTGAAATGACGTCAGACGCAGAGCAA
The DNA here is from genome assembly GCF_964263255.1 of Lissotriton vulgaris. Taxonomy (NCBI): domain Eukaryota; kingdom Metazoa; phylum Chordata; class Amphibia; order Caudata; family Salamandridae; genus Lissotriton; species Lissotriton vulgaris. The sequence goes on from NC_141693.1 coordinate 1,877,658,564, forward strand.
GTGGAGAAGGAATAGGAAGAAGCAAATCGCACGGACGACAAAGAAGGAAACGAATACCTGCGAATCTCTCACTTTTGGGTTTTTATAACAATTTTTGTCTCTGGCTCACTACTGCACCAACCTTGGGTAAAAACCTCCGGGTGGAGGCTGCATAACCAAATAGACCTAATGATTATGCACACATGTGATCTATAAGCGGAGAACCAAGATATACCGCTCCAAAACCACCATACCCATCACGTGCATGAGGGTCTTTTTACTGGGACACCCTTTGTGAGTCCTGCATACCTAAGGTTGAGCAGGACAAGTGATCCTTTCCCCTTTGATTAGCATGTACATCGACTTTAAACAGTTGATAAATACAAAAACGTTCCAACAAAGAGAAGAAGCGATCAGCCTGAATAAGACAACTGGCTAATAATCCCGCTGAACCTGGAGAAAAAGACACCAGCCCATCTAAAGAATACCTTCCCTCCCTTCACAACCAGTGAAAACGAAAATTTGTCCTACGCAACATTGACTACGCCCTGATGAAGACCTTTTATTAATCGAGAGGTCCACAATTACCAAGGTCGAAACGCGTTGGCATTCTCACTAGAGGATTAGAGCACAATATACTAGGACGATAACATCTAAAGAAACATATAGGCGCCGGACTGTATGAGCTCTCCTGTATATTGCTTTAAATAATAGACTCTGAACTCTAATAGGAACAATTAATAAGAATTGATAAGAAAACAATAACGCCATTCTAGCAAACGAGTAGGACTTGAATTTAAGCATATGGTTTTGTATATAAGAGATTGATTTATTATTTTGGAATTTAATGAATTAACTTACTGTAAATATTATATGGTACATATATTTTGTGCAAAAATGGATGTATGAATATATTGTTGAATCACTGTGTCTAGACTGCGAGCACATCTAACCTTTGTATAAAGTGAACAAAGAAAAAGAAAAAAGTAACAAGATTTACGGAGTCAATTAAAAAGATTTCTGTACTTTATAAAAAGACTGTTTGATTTATGGTGTCAGAGGTAAAACGTTTGATATAACTCCGTGAGATGTAAAGCAGCACACATAGAATGTAGCCAATTGGGACTCGCAGTGCTGGACTAGAGTTCAATACTCTGAGTAGCCAGCTTTAGGTCAGATCGCTTCGGTAGCCCATGTCTATTCAGCTGGTGATGACTGGTTTAGGGGCTAGTACAGTATTGAGTGATGGATAAGACCCAGGGGACAGGCCTTGTGTGAGGACAGGAAAACAGAGTTATTAACCAGCCTGCATGACCTATAATTGCAATACACAACTGAAAGTTATGGTATTATTGTGGGCCAGAATGGTAAGATAGGAGTTGACATTACTATATAATGCCCTGTCTAGCCATATATCAGCCCTCCTAATTTTACCTTTAGATGATAAAACAGCCCAATCAGAATACTGATTGGGTCTTTTCATTTGTGTGAGCTGTAAACTGCAGATTCTGTCTGATGCCCAGAAGTGTGCTACAAACCAGAAACTGTATATTTTGGTGAGGCAGAGAGAGGCACAGAATATTTAATTTTTAAATGGAAGCACAATGCCAACATGCAGTTCTACGGATAAAACTATATAGTGCACAAATAATAATGGGTGGAAATGAGGTGTCAGCGCCTATATCAGGTGAGCCTGTTTTAGAGTAGAGAGCCGGCATTGAGATGAAGGGTCAGGAAGAAACACTCGGGGTATGGAAGGAATTGATGCCTCAGTTGTCTATTTGTTTCATTTAAAGTTTCAAATAAAGTAGCCTAGCCAGAGTTTTCTCCTAGCAGGTCCATATGGTCCAAAAACACTTGTTCTGCTGCAAAAGTCTTAACCTTGTATAATGCATTGCGCATGTTTCATCTCTTATTGCTCGTTTCACACTCACTTCTCGTAATTAACATGATTAGCTATTGTTTTGTTCATACTGTTCCCTGTATTCTCTTACTGGGCCCTGTATTCGTATCCCTAACTTTACAGGCAAAATTACTCATTCATTTCCAAATGATAAGTATAAACGTGTTCAGGTAACTGGATTGCTCTGTTTCCCTAGAAGTGTTTTCTTTTTCCAGGATGTTGTTACAGTTTTTTTTTTCAGACATCATTTTACTCTTGCCTCCCCTTCCTTATAAGCTACTTCCTATTTTCCGGTTTTCCAGCGCTGCAAGGTCATATAAATGACAATATAATCACTCCACAGCAAATTACTAACTTAATGCTAAAAGCTCTAACCTACTCTCTTTCTCCTGAGCTCCTCTGAACCTCACGAGATACTGTCTTCAGCGCCGGGACACCTCCGTCGGAGGTAGCTGCGCGCTCTACAAGCTTCTAAAATAAAATAAATAAAAATAAAATAAATAACTTTTACAAATGCAGGACCAATTGCATATGCTTGTTTTTTCAAAAGTAACTGGCAATGTTACTTTCAGCCAATGTGTTACTTTTTTTTCCTTGCCTTCAGGCCCACCACCTTAACGGCCCATACTGACCCATTGTTATTTTGTATGCGGCAATCAGACGGCATTTAGAATGACAAGGCTCCATCACAGTCTGTGAGAGGCCAGGGAGGAGCACAGAGGAGTGTAAGGCGGCCCCAGCAGGGAGTTCTCAGAACACAGGGGCTTCTTAAAGGTGAGTAGGAACCCCCCAAAATTACAGATAAAAGGCGTCCGTCACAGGAATTATCACGGACAATGGACGTGAGATCCAATTAACGGATGGTCCGTGAAATTTACGGACGTTTGGTCAGCCTAACACAGATTGAATAGTGTACATCTAACCTGATGTGAGGACATTATTCTGTCTGTGAACACGTCACTTGACGAGAAACAGAACGATTCTCTATGGTATTTCGGCAACAACTTGTTGATTCCTTATACGTGAGGTGAAGTGGAGGTACTTTAAAATGAATGAACTTAAGGTAAATGAAACCTTGCTTCACCAGGACACCCCCTGGGGGTTCGATGGTATCCAGTCACACTGACACTCAGGGGCATAATTATGGAAGAGTCACGCAGCGTGTCATCTTGCTGCGCTGCGTGACAGGGAAAGGTGCTGTGTTTAAAAGAAAAGAAGGCACATTCCTGCCTTTGTCCCTGCACTAGCACCATTTTGGTTGCCTAGCAATGCAGGCACCCTTGCACCATGGAGCAAGGGTGCTGTGTTGCATGCAGGATTGTTTTTGTGCAGGAAGAGGCTTCTTCCAGCATAAAAACAAGCCTGGGTGTATATTCCCCTTTCTATGTGTGCTGTAGAATGGCTAACACATAGAAAGAGGAAGTCATGAGGAGAAAGAAAGATATTTCTCTTACGCGTACCTTTTTGGCGCATTCTTGTAGTAAATCTGGAAATGTGTCAAAAACCATGGGAGTTACCTGGGAACACGTGCAATGCACTGGAACACCGTCCCAAGGCAGAGTAACATAACAGCGATTTGCGCTGCACTGCGTTGCTCCAGATCTATGAAGACACCCAGGGCCACGCTAAGAGGCTTTGCAAGGCTTAATAAATCTCATTTTTGAGCTGCGTCGCGCATGCACCACATAGCATTTCGCCAGTGCAATGGTTAGAGCGGCAGACCCTGATGCAGAGGTCTAGCCCGGGACCAGGGTTCAATTCCCCACCACAGCGGGTCTTGGGCTCAAAATTCCACGGACCTGATCATTCTCGCCTCGGTGCCTATTCCAATCATGGAGTCCCACTCTGCAACTCTGGGCAATAGCTTGCTATGTCTCCACAACGGCCCCCACAACGCTAAGGATGCCTGGCCTCCACCTTGGGGGTGCCCAGGAGTGGACACCTCACAGGGAAAGCCAGGATGGGTTCCACAGCGGTATTCGTACAAGCGCCTTGAGACCCTTGCGGGTGAGTAGTGCGCTATACAAGTATCAATTTACAACTGACCTCATAAATACAACCCTCAGAGGCCATGAAAAGCGTGTAGGAATTCAGGTGCCTAATTCTCACTCTGTGTGAGAGTCAGAACCCCGCTGCTGCCTATTTTATGCAGTGCCAAGAACTATATTAGTGTTTAGGACATGGGCTGAATACTCCAATAGGCACATTGTAATCCCGGGGTGCTAACAGCGAGTAACAGTTTCCTAACATGTTGCATGCACTACTAGAGGAATTTCAAATCACACATAGACAAAGTTGTGTGGTCACAAGTAACATTCCATGCAGAAAAAGCATGTAGCAGGGACGTTGTCAAGCCCGACTACAAAATAATTTGTATATTTCTACAAATAAGTTAGAAATACTTTATTATATTGACTTAAATAAAACCGCTATGCAAAATAAGTGACTGAAAAATAAGTGACTGAAAAATATAAAAACACAAAATTGTAACATCTCTTTATGAAGAGCTGTAAACATTTTTAAAAATTGTTAGCAGAAGTAAGGCTGAAACACTTCTTTGATCCTAGGATTGTCTTGACAAATGCCCTGCTTGTTTTAGTGCATCTTTTGAAGTAGGGACGGCTCCTCCGCAATGGTGGAGAAGCGTCACTCCACTGGCTCACAGCCAGCAACAAAAAAGAAAACGATATTGTGCAGGGAGGGGCGGGGCTGGGGAATGGGAGGGAGGAGGAGGAGAGCTATGTGCACTCTTTATGTGCGGATGTGTGGACCAAAATACACATGCATACTTATGTCTTTCTAACCTGGCTGTATTGAACAACAGGGTTAGAGAAACCCCACAGACTCCATGACCTGAGCGGAGCGTTTTTTTTAGCCCACTCAGGCCAATACCCTCTGCAGCCTGGGGATTGGACAGGGAGTCTGTGATGTAGTCCGTTTGGACAAGAAAGACCCAGCACTGAGGCGCGATGCGGGAAGCGGACGGCAGCAGGTAAGTTTACCTCTTTAAATTATTATTATAGAGCCTCATCACCCCGTCCCCTGCGCCTCCTCCCGCACTCCCCCCGCGCCTCCTCCTGCACTACCCCCGCACCCAGTCTTCTCTGGCTCACCACTTTTTGTATGTGTCGGCTGCCACTGTTCTGAAGTCACGTCCTCATTGTCCTCCTGTGGAGCCTGAGAACCTTTTTAAAGGGCTGCCAATATATCTTGACAACATTGGCAGAAGACCATGGTTAAGACCAGGAAGAGAGTATTGCTGAAGAGAGCACGATCGATTGGAGATAAAAAAAATCTGAAGTAGGATACAGGTCCGAGAGTCATTATTGAGGGTGATCCCTGGGCATCCAAGGAACCAAACCCATGGAACACCTTACACCTGTCCTTGAGAAAAAAACCACCCTCCTTGGGTTCTAACTCCTGAACCTATTGATCTCTAGACGAGTATCATAATAAGGATGACACCTATCATCTCTGCAAGACCAAAGATGCCAAAATGAGCACCTAAGATCAGCTTTATCCAATATATTCCATCTCAGACGCCACTCCCAAGAAGCCCCCTATAGAATTGCCACCGCAGAGATTAACGAAGGCCGAAGCTAGGCCCACTTGGCCACAGAAACTGGACTCTTATCTAGTCATCTCCATTAACAGATCAACCTCTGCACTCTCCTGTCCTGTGGACATCCCACTCCCTTACTACCAAGGCATTGTCCAGACTGCTCCTTCATCAGTATTACTAACTGCTTAACATAGGGAAAAAAACTCTGCATGGCAGAGTGCTTTGAAACAGCTGGAAGATGACACAGTAGTACTATATAAAACTCTGTAAATAAATACAATTAATTATACATTATCTTAGGCCCCACTATTGTAGGAAAGTCAAGCTTTAATATCTGTGGTTAATTTCTTAAGCTTGCTAAATATATCTTATGCTGTTTTATCCAGCTCCTGATAGATTGAGGGTTTTTTGGTATGAAGATCTTCTGTACCATTCTGGGAATCACCCTAAATCGGCTAGGATCTAGCAGCTCAATCTACCCTCTCTGATGATATCTGAACAGGATTGGCAGTGGCGGGCACCAGGTGTTTTCTTACTGGGCCAGAAAGGGGGTGAGGGGGGACGGTTTTTAAGTGGTGGGGGCTACACCCCACCACCACCCCCGGGCAGGTCCAACTCAATTGCCGGAGCTGGTTTGTGTTACCTGGAGGATATCGTGCAGGAACCAAAAATACACCTAAGAACATAGCATTAGGAATGGCAACAACTTCAGATTACAGTGCCAGGGAGAATAATGATGTAGGTAATTGTATGCCATCACGAAGAATACAACCACTGAATTGTGCTGAAGAATAATTGTGCATAACGATGTAAATGTAAGAATAGCAGGGATTAGTGCTGGAAAGAAGGAGGAAAGCGCCGGAACCCTGTTCTATCAACTATTTCTGGAGGGATCTGTGATCCGACTGATCCAGGGAAACATGCTGAATTTGCCCTGGTGACATTTTCATACACCAGGACACATTTCAGCAGTGCCTGCACATTGTCTTCGGAGCAGCAATGTGCAGAGGGCAAGGAGGCTTTCTTATTTACACTTCCAGCTGGGCCCAAAACAAAGGCCCAACCATCGGCCCTCTTTTGCCTGAGTACAGCACTGAATGGGAGCCTAGCACCTAGACACAAAGCAATGGAAGGAAACAAAGGCCCGACCATCGGCCCTCTTTTGCCTGAGTACAGCACTGAATGGGAGCCTAACACCTAGACACAAAGCAATGGAAGGAAACAAAGGCCCGACCATCGGCCCTCTTTTGCCTGAGTACAGCACTGAATGGGAGCCTAGCACCTAGACACAAAGCAATGGAAGGAAACAAAGGCCCGACCATCGGCCCTCTTTTGCCTGAGTACAGCACTGAATGGGAGCCTAACACCTAGACACAAAGCAATGGAAGGAAACAAAGGCCCGACCATCGGCCCTCTTTTGCCTGAGTACAGCACTGAATGGGAGCCTAGCACCTAGACACAAAGCAATGGAAGGAAACAAAGGCCCGACCATCGGCCCTCTTTTGCCTGAGTACAGCACTGAATGGGAGCCTAGCACCTAGACACAAAGCAATGGAAGGAAACAAAGGCCCGACCATCGGCCCTCTTTTGCCTGAGTACAGCACTGAATGGGAGCCTAGCACCTAGACACAAAGCAATGGAAGGAAACAAAGGCCCGACCATCGGCCCTCTTTTGCCTGAGTACAGCACTGAATGGGAGCCTAACACCTAGACACAAAGCAATGGAAGGAAACAAAGGCCCGACCATCGGCCCTCTTTTGCCTGAGTACAGCACTGAATGGGAGCCTAACACCTAGACACAAAGCAAGGGAAGGAAACAAAGGCCCGACCATCGGCCCTCTTTTGCCTGAGTACAGCACTGAATGGGAGCCTAACACCTAGACACAAAGCAATGGAAGGAAACAAAGGCCCGACCATCGGCCCTCTTTTGCCTGAGTACAGCACTGAATGGGAGCCTAGCACCTAGACACAAAGCAAGGGAAGAAAACAAAGGCCCGACCATCGGCCCTCTTTTGCCTGAGTACAGCACTGAATGGGAGCCTAGCACCTAGACACAAAGCAATGGAAGGAAACAAAGGCCCGACCATCGGCCCTCTTTTGCCTGAGTACAGCACTGAATGGGAGCCTAGCACCTAGACACAAAGCAAGGGAAGAAAACAAAGGCGCACGGCTTGGTATCACTTCACTCGTACTTAAGAGAAACTATGATTTTGAGGCAGGTTTTTCAACTTTAAACTAAGGGACGGTCCGATTCAATTGAAACCTGGCGCTCACTGGAGAGTCACACAATATCCAAGCCGTTCTGGTCTCCCAAACGTGATGCTTCTAAAGGGGGGAAAGATTCACCTCACTCCCCCACATTCAATCACAGGATTGAAGGAATAATCATACAGCCTTAAACACACGCAAAACAATAAGAAGGATGGTACAATATATAATCATCAACATCAGTATTTCTTTGATGGGTTTTATTTCTGGCCTACTGTGTCCTTCTTTGTAGCCAACACGTGTTTCGTTGTAAACAGGTGTGACTTCATCAGGGCTAAACAACAGAAAACAACTCCAACTGTAATACTACATGTGGTTAAAATGTAGTTACAAAACACATGTTCTGCTGACGTGTATTGATATCATACTTTAAACACATTCTATGACATATAAGTGGAAAGCTACGTGCATTGTTATTGGCTTTTAACAGGCAGAAGAACCAAATGGGCGTTCACAATATAGAGAATTGAAATATTATGTTTTTGATATCAAAACATAATATTTCAATTCTCTAATCAACAAATAGTGGAATCACAAAGTAAAACATTCCAAAACACACACTGCCTGGCGCAATTAAACTACCCATCACAGCCACGGGACTAAAATACCCATGTCCAACGGGAAACATCCATTACAATACATTCACTACAACGCATACTATTAGATAGCATGCCATTACAACGCATGTGGCATTACATTGCATGCTATCACAACGCATGCCATTAGAATGCATATGTTTTTACCACACATGCCTTTACAACGAAATTCATTGTAAAGTCAAAAATGGTAAAGGCATATGTGTTTTACATGTAACTATATAAATAAATATATGTATATATATATGGTCATTTTAGGGTATATAGTGTGGTTGTCTTCTGGGGTGGGAAGGGTAATTTTAGGGCTCAGGGTGGGCTTGGGTTTTGGGGTGAGAAAGGCCATTTTAGTGTGAGTTTGCCTTTTGGGTTGCCAAGGGTAATTTTAGGGTTCAGGGTGGGTATGGGGTGCCAAGGGTAGTTTTAGGGTTCAGGGCAGGAATGGGGTTTGGGGTGCAAGGGGTAATTTTAGGGTTCAGGGTTGGTATGGGTTTATGGGGTGCCAAGGGTAATTTTAGGGGTCAGGGTGGGTATGGGTTTTGGTCTGGCAAGGGTAATTTTAGGGTTCATTGTGGGTTTGGGGTGGCAAGGGTAATTTTAAGGTTTAGGGTGGGTATGGGCTTTAGGGTGGCAAGGGTAATTTTAGGGTTCAGAATGGGTTTGAGTTTTGGGGTGCAATGGTATTTTTAGGGTTCAGAGTGAGTATGGGCTTTGGGGTGCAAGGGCATTTTAAGGGTTATGGGTGGGTATGTGTTATGGAATGGTAAGGGTATTTTTAGGATTCAGGGTGGGTATGGCTTTTGGGGTGCCAGGGTAATTTTATGGTTCAGGGTGGGTATGGGCTTTGGGGTACCAAGGATAATTTTAGGGTTCAGGGTGGGTTGGGGTACTGGGTGGCAAGGGTAATGTTAGGGTTCAGGGCGGGTGTGGGTTACGTGGTGGTAAAGGTAATTTTGGGGTTTAGGGGGTATGGGTATTGGGGTAGTAAAGGTAATTTTACAAACAGTTGCCTGTCGAATGAAGTAAAACTCACTAGAAGATATAGATTCTGCCACATTTATTCATGGAGGACACAGCGTGGGTAAAACAACAACTTGCAGCATCATACAGTCTTGCCTGATGCGTTTCGTGCGTGTAGCACTTCCTCAAAGGCGCTAGACTGAGCAGGAAAAGGCAAGATCATGTGCTCGGTACTGCTTTTAAACAATGAAGTCCAGCCTTGTTGGGCGCGGCCACTGCAGTGGCCTGATGGTACTTGTGGTACCGTTCTTGCTGGAGTGAGCTGTCGTGACAAGTCTACAAAAGCAAATAACACCCCCGTGGGTTGTGCAGCTGAAGTTTACATCTGCGCTGCTAGATTCATTCCACCAAAAACAGCATCTTCTCCCTTAAGCACAGCCGAATTAACATCAATGCAGGAGGGCTGTAAACAGCCCCGGGGCTTCCCTTCGCGGCTCAGGCATGCCGCACCAATTCCACAAACAGTTGCCTGTCGAATGAAGTAAGCCTCACCAGAAGATATAGATTCTGCCACATTTATTCATGGAGGACACAGCGTGGGTAAAACAACAACTTGCAGCATCATACAGTCTTGCCTGACCCGTTTCGTGCGTGTAGCACTTCCTCAAAGGCGCTAGACTGAGCAGGAAAAGGCACAATCATTTGCTCGGTACTGCTTTTAAACAATGAAGTCCCGCCTTGTTGGGCGCGGCCACTGCAGTGGCCTGATGGTACTTGTGGTACCGTTCTTGCTCGAGTGAGCTGTCGTGACAAGTTCCCATAAGCAAATAACACCATATATATATATATATATATGTGTATATATATAATTGTAACCTACTTTAATCACTTTTACAAAGTGTATGCCTTTACCACGGATGCCTTTGCGTTGTAATGGAATGCGTGGTAAAGGCATATTTTGGGACAAGTTTGCATTGTGAGGGTAGGTTGTGGTAAATGTACTTGTGCAGTAATACCCATGTTGTAATGGCACGTGTGGTATTAGTACACTTTGTAATGTCTCCTATTCTGTGAAACACCCCCACCATCAAATCCTTGTAAATCGTGGCAAAAATACTTGAATAGGGCATTCACAGCAGCACAGTGTGCAATTAACACCCCTGTGTCGTACACCAAACAACCAACAGAACAGTAACAATCCAGATACAAGTGTGTGTTCTAGGTTTCTCCTGGAAGGAGAAGTAAAATCAGTCACCATATTACATCTAAGTATCCAACATCGCCACTAAGTCACCTGCCAACCTGGACGTCTGATTATACTTCAGACCCGTAGTAAATAATTTCAATATATACAGTCCTAACCTGGATAAAAACAAGCAATAGGAATTAGGTCCCATAATATATGCCTCACTCTCATTGTATCCAACCACCTGAAACTGAACTTCCATGTCACTCACCCATTCCATATGTAATATCAATCAGCCTAGTATATAATTGACCATTTTTTCCACCTTTGTATTCTAATTCAAATGCTGATTCCCTGTAGGTGATGGGAAAGTCCTCCCTGTGAAGTAAACATATAGGGGCATATTACCAAGCAATAGCGATAATTATCGCTATTGCTTGGTTAGAGACAAAAATTTACCGCTGAGCTGCTGCGATTTTTATCGCAGATAAACCTTGGTATTACCAAGGTTTATCGCAAATGCGTTAAAAATCGGCCGCAATGCGTGAATATCGCTGAAAAGTCAGCGATATTCATGCATTACCGAGCTAATGCTCTTAGCCATGTTATCCACCTCCCATTGGATAACATGGCTAAGAACTGCTCAGGGCAGGTGTTAGCTTTCGGAGATATTTGCGCTTAGCGCGAATATCTCCAAAAGTTGGTAATAGGAGATAGCGATGTTAGCAACTGTTTCCAGTCGCTAACATCTTGTCACGCCCACTTTGCATGTCATTAGTGATAAATATCACTGACATGCAAAGCGGGGCCCAAGATGGTCGCTATCTCCTACTTTATTTATTTATTTTTAAAATTTATAAAGCGTGGCGTATGCCCATGGACGTCTTGGCGCTGAGACTCATTATGGCCTGGGGACTCAGTATGCATTTTAGTAGTGCAGAAAGGTGAAGGGCTTATTGGTTGAACAGCCACGTCTTCAACAGTTTTCTAAACTGTAGCAGTGTGGGAGAGGATCTAATTTCCAGTGGGAGTGTATTCCAAAGTCTGGCTGCAGCTATGGTAAAAGATCTGTCTCCCCAAGTGACTGTCTTTGTTCTAGGTACAGTTAGGCGGAGAGCATTTAATGACCTTAGTTGTCGGGTGGGGCGGTAGAGTATAAGCTTCTCCTTCAGGAACTTTGGCCCTAGCTGACGAGTGGCTTTGAAGGTGATACACAAAGTTTTAAACTTGATTCTGTTCGTCACCGTCAGCCAGTGATAGCTCCTGATAGCCTGTTTAATTGGTTGAAATTTAGGGGTGCCAGACAGCAGCCTAGCAGCCGCATTCTGGACCATTTGCATTTTAGCCACAACCCGGGCTTGAGCATTCAAGAACAGGCCATTGCAGTAATCTAAGGCGGACAATACTAGTGAGCTCACCACTGTTTTTCCTCCTTTGTCTGAAAGAAATGGGATGATTTTTCTAAGGAGTTTAAGTTTAAAAAAAGCTGTGGAGGCTACTTGATTAGCATGTTCGACAAAATTGAGTCTCTCATCAAAAATCACACCTAGATTTCTGACTTTCTGCACCGGGGATGGCAGCGCCCCTAGCAACGGAGGCCACCATATTGAGGACCAGATTGGGAAAAGTTTTCCAAAAATGATCACCTCAGTTTTCTCTGAATTCAACCTTAGGCAGTTACAAGCCATCCACTCCTTGATGGCCAGCATGCCTTCCTGAAACCTGGCTGCCACCTCTTCGCCGTCGTTATTGATGGCTAGGACCAGCTGTGTATCATCCGCATAGGTGGTAAGGCTCATCCGGTAGGTATTGATGACCTTAGCTAAGTCCGCCACATAAATATTAAAAAGGGTCGGACTTAGGGATGAGCCTTGTGGCACTCCACATGGGAGAGCCAGGTCCGTAACTGGTGTTAGCGACAGCTAGGTAATAGGGAGATAATTTTATCTCCGCTTTCTTGGCTTTTAAAGCCAAAAAAGCGGAGATAAACCCCCTTGATAATATGCCCCATAATATCAACATAACTGGTAATCGCTGAATCTAACATCTCACTCTACAAACCTGTTTCATCTCCCAAAGCAATACATACCCTATTGTTTCGATTGCTTCTTTAGAAATCACCCAACTACTACGCTCTGGCCCTGGTGTTCTGTCCGGGTGCCTTTATTAATACAATTTAAACACGTGGGCAGCGATGACGGGCTGCGTTTGTGTGCAAGGTTCCATTAGTGATGTCAGCCCAGACTCCCTGATGTGGCCGCCATCTTAGCCTGGACCACACTGCAGTACTTGATCCACTATGACCTGCAATCTCAACATAATACACTACTTAGTGTCTTTCACATAAAATTGCGATACGGTATAGTGAGCCAAAACTTGTGTCCGCAAGCCCACACATCCAGCAGATATTAAGTAGGAATAAATTACCCTTTTATCCTAATCCTCATATATAGTGACTGATATCGGAAAAAATGTTTCCATACATACCAACGCATCTCCCGGTCTCCTGGTATCAAATTAGCACTGAGGAGAAAAAGCAACCTCACCATCTTTAAAGAAATTCAGTTTCTTAGTGATATTACCACAAACAAAAAGAGGGACATCACCCGAAGTCAGGGCTGAACCACATACTAGTGGTCCACGAAAAAAACCCATCCTGAATATAATGAGTCTTACCCCACACTTCTCAATGACTCAATGATAAAGAAAGTTTATACATGAGAAATAAGATTACATTTATGAGATCAAGTTGGGGAAGAATAAAAACTAAAATGCCGTAATGAACTGTGTTTGCCACATGTTACATCAGTATTATTGACCATCAACACCCAAAAAGTACTGGAGTTCATGGTCAATATTTAGACCCTCTTCAACCGCTCTCAACCGCATAATCCACATTGCCTCACTTCTTCTGAGATTTAGCTCTCTATTTCCCCCTCGGGTTCCGTGAACACTTGATCAATCACATAAAACCTGAAAATGTTATTTGCCCTTGTGCAACACAATCCATGGCGTGAGCTGCTACAGGATATCTCTCACTATCTCTGTACAACTCCCCTATGTACCAGATGTGCTTGCACTGCAAGAATGCAAGACGTATCTGTTTGTTTGAGTAACTACACAACACAAATAGTGATGTAAATGGCACCTATCTTTTATTTCATTCTTTGTATGAGTAATTTACGCAAATAGTGATGCCAATTATACCTGTTTTTTATTTACCTCTTTGTATGAGTAATTACACTTCATTTTTTTATAACTCTACTAATCCAATCGTAGGTTGTCAAAGGGCCCTACATTACACACAGGCACAATAAACCATACATGTGTAAATAAATGTACAGGAAATGTTACATAAGACAATGAGGGTTATAAATTATAAGGTGTAGGAACCATATAAACCATATATCATCCTACTTATAGACATTATATGTTAAGAGTGAGCAGTCAGGAGAAACACAAAGTCAGGATACAAAACCTAACCCAATCATTGTGGTTGTCTGAACTAATAAGACTTTATTGCTTAGAATAACAACAGCTTGAGAAAAAATCCAATAAAGATCTAAACTCAGTTTGCATGCAGACCCTTGGTGCCGATAAATAGAACACTTTGCTATATTAGAAGACTTGTAACTTATGAACTGGAAGTAACAAAATGATCTTGGAGTCAAAAGCAGTAGCCCACTTACCTAGCTGAATAAAAAGCAAATCTATGATCTGTATCTTACACAATGTGCTTTGCACCCCAGCACATTAACCCTCTATACTACTTTGAGTAAAAACTGTGACTAGACAAAACACAAAACTCTCTCAGAGCTTTTTTAACCACTATGTGACTGCTATTACAATCCCACAATGGTCTCCACAGCAGGTGTCTTAAACCTGTAATATATTTTAAAATGAACCCTCTTTATGATCAATTAAGTAATCCTTAACAGATTTCTGTCACATATGTCATTGTGGCCAATTTCTTGGCAGCAGATTTTTAAAAATAAAATAATAAGTTGAGTCTCACTACTTTTCAAGCTCTGTCCCTCAAGACTCCACTCTCTTTTCTCTGCCACATCTTGACCCCCAATTTATGGGTTCCTAGGGTAATTATTTTCCAATTCCAGCACTGATACCGATGAACACCCCTTCCACAAGGCACATAACCCACTGCAGAGAAGCACTTTAACCAGTGCTTGATCTCATTTGCAGATCTGTCAATGCAACTTAACCCTATATGCAACTCTCTCTGCTGTTACAATACTGGGTCCAGCACATAGCTCTGACAATGCACCTCAATCTTGGCATACAGGTCCCTTCTGATGCTCCAATACTAGGTCACACACACAGATCTGCCAATGCATTTCTATCAATTCAATTCAGTTACTTTATTCGGAAAAAAACATGTCCGTAAAAGAACAGTTCGTACTACAATACATAAAATGCACAAGTTCATATTGATCATAAAACCATTGTATAAAACTAATACAACAAAAATATTATCATACAGTGCACATCGTGTTACATGCGTGAACAGCAATTTTCAAGAAAGCACCCACATGAAATACTAATTCATCATCTTCCAAGTTCAAGATAATTCCTATATGTGGGTCCAAAGTTAACAAGTGAGTGTTTTTATTAAAAAAAAGGTAATAAAAACAATTAAGTGTACTATATATATATATATATATATATATATATACCTTTCAGACAAACAGAAAATGTAGTGTAGTTTGCCCAGTCTTGCCGTCGCCCGGGCATGGCAAAGAATCATGGTTATCATGAAAGCCATGGTGGAAACATAATAAAAATGTTACTGTTCCAGCCCATAGACGGAAGAGGAGTTCCCGCTCCCAACAGCCCATGGGTTTAGTGAGATAGCTGGCCAACTGATAATGAATGTTCTTAATAGACAAAAAAGTGACTACAGTTGGTTTCCTTGACATCCTGTCAAGTCTAACCTTTCTATAATATGTGTAAAGTGCTGACCAAAGATCTTTTTTTACTTACTGTGTCTGTCTTATGTGGGCTTTCAAAAATGTGTTCATAATCAACCCTGCATATTAAACTCAATCTCACCTCAGCAAGCCATGGAATGTCCATGCCCTTTTCACACATAAGGAAATCTCTTATAATTTCTCTGGTGCGGGACGCCGTTGTATTTTTCCATATGGCTATCCAAAATAGAGCGGGCGAGCCTTTATATAATCTTCAATACAGTGTAGGTTTTGTTCGCCATGACAAACATATTGAGACGTAGAGATAGGGGCTCATAGAAGTGAAAAAGAATGTGATGTGGTGAGAGAAGTTCTCAATCTTTTGAGATAGAAATGCCGTAGACCTCCTTACAACAAAAAACTCCTTTTATTTCTAATTATTTGTGCCAAGGAGTTATTACCTATGTTGTCAATGCGATGTATGTTTCTATATTTCTTCTCTCACCACATCATGTACTTTTTCACTTCTATGTAAGCACTGGGTCTATAAATCCAAACAACCTATATTGTTAAATAAATGAAACTGTTTTCTATAAAAAGTATTTTTCTTAAAAAAAAAAAGAATTGTGCCCCTTTCAACATTTATTCAGTGGAGGTTATTTCTACCAGACTTTATACGATTAACAATCTCTTATGATGATAATACGTCTTTTTAAGGACCTATTGGCCTTGTATGAACCATTGTCTTTTTCAAAGCTGGCAACAAAGAGATGGGCATACAGTTGGAGAAAATGCTGGGGTCCAATGTTGGCTTCTTAAGTAGAGGGACCACTTTGGCAAATTCCAAACGTCAGGCACAACCCCGGAAGATAAAGAGAGATTGAAAACAGATTTAATCCCAGGGCTGATACTGTCCCCAGCTTCTTCAAGCAATGTCAGAGGACATGCACCAAGAGGAGACCCAAACTTACATTTTGAAATGTAGTCAAGTTTCAAGCAGTTTCTGCATATCCATTCAGCAGTGGCTCTGAGGCCAGCTGGAAGATGAAGGCGGTCCTCCTCACCATTGCCATCCAGCCTGAGAATGAGCTGAGAATCATCAGAATATGGAGCAAGAAGCAATAATATCCCTCAGGATAATGTACAAGGAAAAATAGCAACCCCAGGGTATAATGCCCGGAAGATTAATGATCAATCCCAGTGCGCTAGTAAGATTAATGCCACCGCTCTACTGTGCAAGAGGATATTTGTGCATATTGCTATGTATGCAAGAATAGTACTGAACACTAGTTCCCAGGGGAACAAGTCTCACAGAAAGCTCTGCCAGTACACCTCAATCTGGGCTTGCAGCAAACTCTGCTGCTGCATTGCTGGCTCTCAAGGGCAGCTGCCAATGCACCTCCTGCCTGATGTGCAGTGACCTTTGATATTCGAAACTGTACCTACATACAACTTAGTGAACCCCCCTTCTGATCTGCAGCACACTCTGCTCTTTCTATACTGGGCCCCAAGGGCAGCTCTCAATGCACTCCCACCCTATGTGCAGTGACCTCTGACATTCTAACACTGCAGCCTACACACTGCTCTGCAAATTCACCTCAATCCTGACCAGCAGCGTCCTCTACTAGTTCAATACTGGCAACACTTGGCTTTATTCCAATATGTGGCTCCATTCATAACTCAATGCACCTCATTTCTGATCTACAGAACTACCTGCTTTTTTACTGTTCCGTCACAAGCACAGCTCTGGTGTTGGCAGTATTTTAGGTTATTCCGTAGTGGGTCTAATGCACAGCTCTGTCAGTGCAGCTCAATTTTCACCTTTTGAACCATCTTCTCTGGCAAAACTATGCCCTCCACGCAGTTCTGCTAATGCACGTCTACTCTAGTATGTAACGCCTCTGCCTCTCTCTTTTGCAGCCTTGGGTCCTAAGACCAGCTCTACCTATGCACCACTTATTCAATCCTATGTCCTACACACAGCTCTGACAGTGCACCTCATGGTTTCCATACACAGCCGTCCATTACCCCCTGCCTGGCAACCATACACAGCACTGCCAACATAAAACACCCTCTGTGACTGCCATACTGGTGCCCACACACATCTCTTCCACTGCACCCAATTCACGTCTAGCATTTTCTGGTACTGTTGCCATGAAGATGCCCACATGCAGCTCTGCCTGGGGACATCAATCCTGCCCTGCAGCTCCAGTTCCATTACAATACTGGGACAGGTACCTCAGGACATTGCTTCAGTGGGTCCCACACATATCTCTGTTGATGCAACTCAACCCTCGCCAATGGCTCCCTTCTGGCAACTACTAAAGCTCATGAGCAGCGCAAGCAAATCATCTGAGCCATGACTTACAGCACCCCTACATATTCTAGGACTGCGGCCCGCACACAGCTCAGCCATGAGTTACAGCACCCCTACATATACTAGGGCTGCGGCCCGCACACAGCTCAGCCATGACGTACAGCACACCTACATATTCTAGGACTGCGGCCCGCACACAGCTCAGCCATGACTTACAGCACACCTACATATTCTAGGACTGCGGCCCGCACACAGCTCAGCCATGACTTACAGCACCCCTACATATTCTAGGACTGCGGCCCGCACACAGCTCAGCCATGAGTTACAGCACCCCTACATATACTAGGGCTGCGGCCCGCACACAGCTCAGCCATGACGTACAGCACACCTACATATTCTAGGACTGCGGCCCGCACACAGCTCAGCCATGACTTACAGCACACCTACATATTCTAGGACTGCGGCCCGCACACAGCTCAGCCATGAGTTACAGCACCCCTACATATTCTAGGACTGCGGCCCGCACACAGCTCAGCCATGAGTTACAGCACCCCTACATATTCTAGGACTGCGGCCCGCACACAGCTCAGCCATGAGTTACAGCACCCCTACATATTCTAGGACTGCGGCCCGCACACAGCTCAGCCATGATGTACAGAACCCCTACATATTCTAGGACTGCGGCCCGCACACAGCTCAGCCATGATGTACAGAACCCCTACATATTCTAGGACTGCGGCCCGCACACAGCTCAGCCATGACGTACAGAACCCCGACATATTCTAGGACTGCGACCCGCACACAGCTCAGCCATGATGTACAGCACCCCTACATATTCTAGGACTGCGACCCGCACACAGCTCAGCCATGATGTACAGAACCCCTACATATTCTAGGACTGCGGCCCGCACACAGCTCAGCCATGATGTACAGAACCCCTACATATTCTAGGACTGCGGCCCGCACACAGCTCAGCCATGATGTACAGCACCCCTACATATTCTAGGACTGCGACCCGCACACAGCTCAGCCATGATGTACAGAACCCCTACATATTCTAGGACTGCGGCCCGCACACAGCTCAGCCATGATGTACAGCACCCCTACATATTCTAGGACTGCGGCCCGCACACAGCTCAGCCATGATGTACAGCACCCCTACATATTCTAGGACTGCGACCCGCACACAGCTCAGCCATGATGTACAGAACCCCTACATATTCTAGGACTGCGGCCCGCACACAGCTCAGCCATGATGTACAGAACCCCTACATATTCTAGGACTGCGACCCGCACACAGCTCAGCCATGACGTACAGAACCCCGACATATTCTAGGACTGCGACCCGCACACAGCTCTGCCATGACGTACAGAACCCCTACATATTCTAGGACTGCGGCCCGCACACAGCTCTGCCATGATGTACAGAACCCCTACATATTCTAGGACTGCAGCCCGCACACAGCTCAGCCATGACGTACAGAACCCCGACATATTCTAGGACTGCGGCCCGCACACAGCTCTGCCATGACGTACAGAACCCCTACATATTCTAGGACTGCGGCCCGCACACAGCTCTGCCATGATGTACAGAACCCCTACATATTCTAGGACTGCGGCCCGCACACAGCTCAGCCATGAGTTACAGCACAACTACATATACTAGGCTGCTGCCCGCACACAGCTCTGCTATGACTTACAAAACCCTTACATATACTAGGGCTGCGGCCCGCACACAGCTCTGCCATGACATACAGCACCCTTACATATTCTAGGACTGCCACCCGCACACAGCTCAGCCATGACGTACAGAACCCCTACATATTCTAGGAGTGCGGCCCGCACACAGCTCAGCCATGAGTTACAGCACCCCTACATAAATAATAGAATCGCTCTATGATAACCTCAAGTCAATTTCCACACCAAAATATTGAACGTTCACAATCTTATTTTAATGGAAATTGACTTGAGGTTATCATAGAGCGATTCTATTATTTTCCCTGTGTTTAAGTTGGCATGCATGAACTGTGCGTGAAAGGATATTATTAATTTTAGATGTATGTGTACCCAGGGATTTCCCTTTGACTGATGGTCACGGTACCCTGTTCCCTGGTGAAAGTGGGGTACTCTCTCTCTAGATACTACTAGTAAAGAATGCCATATCGAAACACTGCGTATGGACAAACAAACACCTTACCAGAATCCTAGGCACTAGTAAAGAATGCCATATCGAAACACTGTGTATGGACAAACAAACACACCCACAGAATACTACTGGGCATTAGAAAAGAATTCCTTCCGTAAACTGCAGCTAGCTAAACAAACATCAAGTCAGAATACTGGTAACAGAAATAAATACTTTACATAAGCTCTCTGCATCGACAAACACACACCAACCCATAATCACGTGCACAATGATTGATTGTCTTACAGAAACACTGTGCGTGAACAAATAAATGCCCCCTGAGAACCTTTTGAATTAGAAATTAATGTGATTCCAAAAAACAAGTGTTGCATATGCGCAATGCATTCATTTATTAACATTCTTTGCTAAATGCTACTTGTCTCCTAGCAACCACTTCACAGCACGATAGAAATCCCTATCAAGGACCGTGTACCAGAAGATATGTAAGCCTCTTGCAACACTGTGACAGGAAAAATAAATGCTTCAGGGCGAATAGGGATCAAGGAAGCTGGGCAGAACTAGGTTAATTAGACCCTAGATAAAGAATAATACACTACGTATAAGAGAGAGACGAGTTACGGATGCTGCACTATGAAGACTCACAACCACATAGGTCATTTGAAAGAGCAGAAAATAATCTCCCCTACGCTACAACAAAGCAATCAATACAATTGTTTAAATGAAGGGCATAGGACATAGGACCTGCACCCCCTACAGGGCACTCAGCATGAATTGACATAGTTCTCAATCACACAGGCTAGGAGGGAGTCACGATGATCTCTCCTGTCCATGAAACACTCATTCTGGTCAGGAGAAAGTTCAAAATGTCCTCCCACAACTGTCACTAAAATCAAGTTTGGGGCAGTCACTGCACCCATAAAACACCCAGAGACAGAAATCTGGTTAAACAAAGGTAGGGTTTTCCAGCAAACAGTGGATACACAAGAATCAAGTGTGCCATAAGTGTTAAATCCTAAACCAAGCATACCTGTTGAGCAGGTTTTGACACTCAAGCAGGATTTGAAAGAGTAATATCAAAAAGAATGCTAAGAGATCCGCCTGCTTATTCTGTCCGATTCAGAGGAGTCATTTGTGCCTTTTGTTTGCTCCTGGGAAGAACTTTGCAACTTCATCACACCTACTGAAATGCTAATTATTCGCTGGCAGAAGTCAGAGAGCAAATGCAAACTTAGCCTTCAGGAACATCAGGCAGGGAAAAGGTACACTTCTAAAAGTTACTTCTCCGTAATATTTATTAAAAATCCGACTTCACAATTGAATTGAATTTTTATTAACCATTAAAAATAGTTGTTTCATTAATTTTTTAACTAGTTCCATGCCCGAGATAAAATATTAGGATTTTAATTTGTATTCTGGTGTACTACATAGGACGGCTAGGCCTGCCAAAGTGAAAAAAAGCTTTTGGGGGCTAGTCACTGTAAGGACCTTAACATTGCATTTCTACATGTCCTACTTTTTAATACAAGCACCATGCCTTGTAAAAAAGAGGTTTTGACCGGTCAATATGGTTTACTCAGATAGGCTTAATTGCAGTTTTTATAGTACTAAAGTCTGGCTACATTAGTAGGCATTAAGCCATGTTTGCACCACTACTGGAATAACTAAAGGTTTAGTGACGAAGAACTCAGCAGAGGCATCATCTGGATGGTTCCAGTAGGGCAGAGACAAGACTTAATAGTATATAATTGGGGCCCCTCTGTATTGAGCAGAGAAGCTAAAAAATGATGGAGTAAAATACTACGCTGCTGGATTCCCAGCATCTGAGATTGCCTGGATTGTGGGTTTGCACAGCAGAAATCTATACCAGTCTCAAACGTCTCCCCAGATATAGCACACACAGAGAGGGAAATTAAAACCCTTTCCCAATGATGTACTCAAAGGAGAAGACAGGCTTTGGATGGAGAATGAAAGAGACAGACTAAACTCAGCTGGACATGGTTTCTCACAGTCACTGAGGTATATGGCATAATAGGGGATCAGTCCAAAAGTGGCATTTAACCTCCAGGCCCAAAGTACATTTTGTACCATATCCTAGGGAATTGCATGCAAATTAATTATTGGGAATATACCAATTCAACCAGTTTAAAGGGGAAGTACAGACACGTTACTAATGTCTTCCAGCACCTCTCCTTTCAGGTACCTGTAACCCTGGCTCTTTGGAAGCCAGATGACTGCAAAAGACTCTAACTTGCTCTTTCCCACCACTGTTTCAAACCCTGCTTTCAACTTAGCCAGCCAAATTGTGACACCTAGAAATATTTCAGTCAATATAGCTCTGTAAGGATTCAATTTAGGTCACGTCAGATCCCAAGACTTTCGATTACAAGTGTAGGAAAAGGATTACCAATAAGGGACTGTAGTTGGAAGGATAGAACAGCATCAGGTCGGTGAAAACACTGGATAACAGGCGTTTGGAGGATGTGGAAGGTTATGGGTGGAGCTCAGGAGTCACAGGCCAAAAAGGAGGGAGGGTCAGGGCTATAAAAGCAGAGTCAGTTAAGAACAACCCGCCTAGGTGTTGGAGTTTTTTCTTTGCTTCCCACTCCTCTTTTTGTACTGCAGTGGTCTTTCCTGGTTCTCCCATGTTAGGGGGGCTTATCCTGGTCCCGCTTGGGATCATCAATGCATTCTGTTTTGAAGAAGCAGGTTAGACCCGAAACAAATGGTCTTATATATTTTGATGTGGCTCAGTGGTTCAGTTCAGTTAATCAGATGGTCTGGTATGTTTTGCGGTTCACAGTGGTTACCCCATTCCGATCTGTGATATCGTGCCCAGGCTTTCTATACACCTCAGTGACTGTGAGAAACCATGTCCAGCTGAGTTTAGTCTGTCTCTTTCATTCTCCATCCAAAGCCTGTCTTCTCCTTTGAGTACATCATTGGGAAAGGGTTTAAATTTCCCTTTCTATGTGTGCTATACCTGGGGAGAAGTGTGAGACTGGTATAGATTTCTGCTCTGCAAACCCACAATCCTGGCAATCTCAGATGCTGGGAATCCATCAGCATAGTATTCTAGTCCATCATTTTTTAGCTTCTCTGCTCAATACAGAGGGGCCCCAATTATATACTATTAAATCTTGTCTCTACCCTACTGGGACCATCCAGATGATGCCTCTGCTGAGTTCTTCGTCACTAAACCTGTAGTTATTCCAGAAATCTTTCAGGTTGTCTGGGTTTGTTGGGGAGGTTCAGCTTCAGCCACAAAGGTGCAGCAAGTTCTAGGTCCACATCTAGGCATACCCCTCCCATATACTGTGACTCAACCACAGCACTACTAATGCAATTCATCCATGACCTACTGATCCCCCGCTGCAATATGAGTCTTGTCAAGCCATCACTAGTATTTAGTGAATAAGGACAACTTGGTAGGTCTGGTGGAGACCCTACCCGAGCACTGCCGCACCATTGCATTTGTACCTATTAAACACTAATAATTAAAAAAGTATGTGTAGGTTTCCTTGGCTAACCTATGGAGTGGTGATTTAAAGTCAGTTCGAAGCTCCCTAGGAGTGCAGTGCTGTATGACTTACTAGTGCAATAGGGAATATATCAATATTGTCAACACAGGGCACATATTTAGCAAACTTTTTAATTGCTTAGCAAAACATTATGTGCTATAACATATACAATAAAAAGAGCAATCATAACCATCTCCGAGATGTGTCCGTAATTATCTTAGAGTCAATGGAAGAAGAAGAAGTGGGTCCTAGGATGAAAGGAAGACCAAGATTATCCTTTTCAATCAATGACTTTGTCATTCTATCTGGGATGTTGAAACAAAGGCCCTGATTTATCTTTTTTTTGCAGCAATCAAATTTGATGGCTGCGTGGCACAGTCACTTCTAAAGGCTGCCTAGTGCGATGCACAGCTTCGCAGAGGTGGGTCTGCTGTGTTTATGATAGTATTGTACTGGAAGCATACCCTTTCAATTCAAATTCCTATGCCTAGGCAAACAGAAAGCATCTGCCCACTAGATGTCTGCTGTGCACTTCTGCACCCATGCAATTGGTGTTTATTTTTTTATTAAAACATTTTGTCGTGTTTGCGCTTGTTTCAAGGGGGCATACATTCCTGGCCAGAAGCCTGGCTAGAACTGCTAGGCAGATTGGGCTTTCCATCAAACTCTATGACTGTCTGCCATGATCAGCACGAATTACCCCCTAGCCTTTGAGCTGCCTGCTACTAAAGGTGGGCCAAAGGGTTTTGTAAGGCTCTTTGAAGTTCTTAAAATTAAGGAAGGATCTGGAGATGATGACTTATGATAGGGTAACATAGCTGCCATCCACAGTAAATCACGAGTCCCACACGGAGATGCAGCAAGGGGGGCATTATGGCGGCTGCGTCAGCAGGGCCTCTACGAGCAGGGCAATAAGAGCATGTCGCCTGCGTACATTTGAATGGGGCAGAGATATCCACAAACTGCAGGGCAGGTCCAGTGAAAATCCTCTTTTCCAAAGGTTGAGATCATTAACCCGTGGTAGTACTCATTCACATGAGGTAGGAAGGATCCATATGCAACGAGGGTGCAATGCTAGGATCTCGCAGACAAAACCAAACAGGCAGCAGGGTCACTGGAATTACGCGATTGCAAGGCTGCAGCATTTTTTGCATAATTAAAGATTTCCTGCATTTGCCACATAACCAATCATCTGCTTTATTCTAATCTGCAGATTTTTAAAAAAAACATTTTTTTTTTTCTAGCTCAGTTCAAAATTTACATGAAACACAGTCACATACATTGCTTCACGGTGGAATGCCCTTGGCAAGGGTTGACTGATCACCATTCTGGTGCTTTTTGCTATATTTGGGTGCTTAACTACTACTAATGAGGTGCAACCTATGCCCAGACACTGTGAGCAAGTGTAAAATGACAACATAATGAAAGAATACTATCAGAAAATGTGCTACATTATGCCGCATAATTTGCCTTTTTTTGCTGCATAATTTAGTAAACCCTGAAGCATAATTTGATGCTCCCCAGATGCATATTTACAGTGGCACAGAAAGACAGGGAGCATTATCCATAACTTTCTGCTTACGCCAGTCTTAATACCACTCTCAGCAGCTGTTTCAAAGAACATGTCATCATCAGAATACAAAATCAGAAAACATGGTGCATAGAGCATGACACCTCCTCCGCCCTTCTAGCTTTCTCTGTTGTTTCTGTTTCTAAACAACGAAGTATTCATTTTTAACTCATCCAGTTTTTCGTTTAGGGTTGAATGGTGAGTGTTTTAGAGGTTCTGTGATGGGAGTCGCGTGTTTGTGTAAGTAAGGTTTGTGTCTAACATACTGTTTAGCTACTTTTCGTGTTTGTGAGTGCCATTGTGAGCAGAGTATCTTATTTTGTATTGAATACAATTTTAAACAAAAGCACTGCAGTGTGCGAGGCAATTTCGATTTGAGAGTGTTTATATATTTTTGTCGAGCAAAATGGTATTTTATTGTGTCCAGAACAAACCTGTAAAGGACCGCTTAGAGCGCGCCATTGCGTGAGGCAGAGGTGGCAGACGAGGAAGTGTTTTGATCAAGCGTAAGACAAGGGCGCGAGACAGTTCGGGTAGGGCGCGCGCCCAGTCAGATGGTGAACAGGAAGGGTAAGTGCTTAGCAGCGTCTGACATCAGACGCAGTCTTGCGTCTCCATGAAAGCGCATTTTAAACGTAATGAACCGCTGGGCACTCGAGAACAGCTGTCAGAGAATGGAAGGCGTTTCTCTATATTGTCGAGGAAACCTTGGAAGGAAGAGATATAGGGGCGAATCACAAAGGCATTTACAGCAGAGGAACTAATACCGCCTATTATGTCTTTTTACATGCTTTTATTAATCCGCTCCGATACATTCAACTCTCTATTAGTAAAAGTGCAAAGATACCACATCCTTTCATTTTGTACTAGTACTATAAGGATTGTACTATTTTGTACCTATTTTAGATGTCTTGGGGCAGATTCACAAAGGCCTGTAAGAGTGCGGGAAAGAATACAAAGCAAGTCCCTGTTCCGTACTCTAACTAGCCTTTGTGGTTCGGCCCCAGCTTTATTTCCACTGGTGAGAGAAGTATTTCAGAAAAGAAAAGAAGCATAAGCGAGGAGAGAACGTTTATGCAGTAGGTACGAAGGCAGCGAATGATGAAATGTTAGGGACGGGTGTAATTTGCGTGATTCGCTTTCACGCAATTACATGAATTTTTGAGACAAGTTCACGAAATTACAGATAATTACAGTCAATGCAGATCCATCCTTGAGCGCTATATTTTAGCACAAAATGCATCCTTGCATCAATTTTGGTGTGCCAGTGTCATTTCAGGAATTTCATGTAACAAGTGTAACACAAAATTACTCAAATTATGCGCATTATGCTGGAGTAATTTAAATTTCGCTCAAGCTTAAAAATTATATGCACAGAGAACTAAAGTCTTTCATTAAAAAGACTATTAAGGCTTTGGCAAATCAGAGGAGGAATGGGGATATTTCAAATGAGGAATTTTGGTATCTGGAAGAGGCTGAAGAAATGTAGAAAGGAAAACAGGAAGGTGGAAAATGTATAACGAAAATGAAACAGCTAAGGACAGATGAGAAAGCATCTTTCTAGTGGTGGTTTGGGGATCAATATATTAAAGGTTTCGACCATAGCAGAAAGAGTTGGTGTCCTAAGAGGCAGAAATGAGATTCAGGGCATTTCTGATGTATTCGGAAATGCCTGTGAAACGATGAGTATGGATTGGACAGATTGGAAACGGGTGATATCCATGACAATTATCGAGCAGAAGTAATAGAAGATAAAAGCAGAAAAGATGTACTAAGGGATCCTGTAGGTGAGGATTTGTTTTGTCCTAAATCAATCCACCATCCAAGACTGCAGATTGGTAGCCTTTACAATATGTAAGTAACAATATCAAACATTGGATAAGGAGTCCTCTGGAAAGGTGACACAATGTTTGAAGAAGTCTGAGAATGTGAAGTTGATAACTGAGAAAAAAGGTATGTGTAACGCCAGAGATAAGTCTGGACCCGATCAGGAAATTATCCTTGTTAAAGATTAAAGAGCCATGAACTAATCTATACTACTAGTATAAAGAGAGAACAGAAACCTTTTGGCAAGGTAAACACGGGAACCACAGCGCCAATCCACACAGCCAATACATTGTTGGAATCCTCAGGGTGTGTAGATGGACATAGGCTGAAAAAGGTCTATAGCCAAGTATTCAAATCTCATAAATTCAGTATGATATTTCTTATGGTAAATTTCCAGTGTTTAAGTGAAAAAGTCATCCAACAAAACCACTTTAGAAACAGATTATTTCATTTATTTATTATTGAAATTAGTTTCAGAAATATATATATATATCTTTTTTTTGGTAGTGTTTTTGTTATTTATAAAAATACTTTTTTACTCTTATTTTTGTATAACAGTTAATTATATCATTGATAAATCATGTACATTCATTTTTTAAATAGTTATAAACAAACAGTGAATGAAAAGAGACAAAAGATGTTAGCGATACGACAAGGTGAATCATGAGACAAAAGATGTTAGCAATACGGCAAGGTGGATCACGACGCGCGTTTCGGCCAATAGCCTTCCTCAGGTGGCCATGTATTGCTCTGAAATTTTAGAAAAATATTACACGTAAGACTCAGACACTATAATACACTGGACAATATAATACATACAACTATTTACATTCTATCACTAGTACCACACAATTTATGTACATTTTTTTTAAACCAGAGATACAACTATGCAGTTATGTATTATCCACAATAGGTGCATTTCATCATTACATCATAGCATCGTATGTACAAGTAAAGTTATTGTATTCATGTTCAGGGGCATATATTCGACAGTAACATCCCAGATAGCGTTTGCAGAATATTTTATATATAACTTCATTTTGGCACAACAATACTATGTGTCACCACATTATCCTCTATATCGAGATTTGTTAATTTGACATGGGTATTCTCATTACCACTCTTTCACGCTTTATAGTAAGACAGGTACAGTCGATGGTCTTATTACTGGAGTGGTTGATTACTCGACCAAAATTATCCAGGTCTAGGTATTTACACTCTGATGGATTGTAAGTATATACAGGAATCACTTACTTGGAGGCTATTTTAGGGGTCTTCAAATAGCCACACTTTGCTAATAGTTGCGTTTTCTAGGTTTTCTGTCTTAGATTGTATACCTATCAGATGAAAGAATAAAAAATTGTCATGTAGAGACTGGATATTAAGCGATGTCAGTTTCAGAGGAGATGGACCGTTGGCCATAAAGGATCTACCTATGATGTCACGAATCTGCCAGATTGTGTGAAGCTAGCCGTCCCGAAAGTGAGTATTCAGATGGAACGCTGTGAATAAATATAAAGAGAGGGTACTTGAATTGTAAATCTAATGAGGATTACTTCACATAATTGAATAATGTTGGTCACTGGTTTGTACCTGTTTTATGTTGTATACACTTTCTGGGGTATCTCTTATTGTGGATAACTTCTTTGTGCGGATAATTTGTTAGTTGAGATAACTTTCTTTGGCATCAATAAGATAGTTTGTTCGTGGAGATTGTTTTCTTTAACACCGGTATTCTAGATATAATACCAGATAGGAAGCGTTAAGAATTCACTAGGTAATTTGTAATACAATTAGGTACAACATGGGCAGGCTAATCTGGTTTGTTGTTGTCACTTAAAAACCATGGATATTCTCTAGGTTTCTAGATATATACAGAGCGAGAATTCTGTAGGTAGTATACGTTCTCATTCCCAGTTCTAAGATAAGCATTTCACCATATTACATGATCAATTTTATGACGTGGTGGTAAGAAATTCAAATCAAAGTAAATGATGCGGTCCTACTGGCTATCCGGTTCTATTTAAACAAACGGCAACAGAGCGAGAATTCTGTAGGTAGTATACGTTCTCATTCCCAGTTCTAAGATAAGCATTTCACCGTATTACATGATCAATGGTATAACGTGATGGTAAGAAATTCAAGGCAAATGATGCGGTCCTACCGGCTGTCCGGTTCTATTTAAACAAACGGCAACACTAAGCGCTATATGGCGTGCGACCAATTAGAGGTTCGAGGCTGATTATATTTACCTAAGCGGTCATGGTTCAGTCGGACAAGAGGCTCGGTTCTGTCTTTAGGGGTCCGTTTTTAAGGCTACGAGGAAACGATACATATGAAGGGGTGCGTTAATAAAAGGTCGACAATTATTTAACAGGCACAGTGCTCACTTCTGTGATATGTAGCATACATTCCAGTCTGGAATGTATGCTACATAATTTAAAGTAAATGGTACGTCTTTTATCAAAGTGTCCCATGATCGATTTGGCTTTTTTGACCCAAAAAGAAAGAGTGTTGATTTAAAATAAAATACTAGACACTTAGTTCTTAGCGTATTAATTTCAAATATATACAATTACAACTTACACCCGATATATACTATCTGCTATTATACACCTAACAAGTCTTTAAGCCCTATCTACAAAGAAAGAGCCTCGGGGCCCTTATTTTGTTAAAATAAAATAACTGTGTTTATTTTAGCCCGTCCTCTATTTCCATAGACCAGGCGCGTCTAGGTTTGATCTAATAGACCAATTGGTAGTCCGTTATCTATCACAGAAGTGAGCACTTGCAAGCTACGTCACACAGACGCGACCTTAGTCCATTCTTTATGTCTGGCGGTACATCCATGTAAGACCCAATCAAAACTACCTATATATACTAGGCGCCGCTGTAAAGACAACTGTTTACTTCCAGCGAGCAACCATACATCACGTCGGACCCGCAGAGATGCGGTATTAAATCCGAGAGGCTCCTGCCATTCACCAACACTGCAAAACGGTAAGACCATCACTCCGCGATCGCGTGTGCCTGTTAAATAATTGTCGACCTTTTATTAACGCACCCCTTCATATGTATCGTTTCCTCGTAGCCTTAAAAACGGACCCCTAAAGACAGAACCGAGCCTCTTGTCCGACTGAACCATGACCGCTTAGGTAAATATAATCAGCCTCGAACCTCTAATTGGTCGCACGCCATATAGCGCTTAGTGTTGCCGTTTGTTTAAATAGAACCGGACAGCCGGTAGGACCGCATCATTTGCCTTGAATTTCTTACCATCACGTTATACCATTGATCATGTAATACGGTGAAATGCTTATCTTAGAACTGGGAATGAGAACGTATACTACCTACAGAATTCTCGCTCTGTTGCCGTTTGTTTAAATAGAACCGGATAGCCAGTAGGACCGCATCATTTACTTTGATTTGAATTTCTTACCACCACGTCATAAAATTGATCATGTAATATGGTGAAATGCTTATCTTAGAACTGGGAATGAGAACGTATACTACCTACAGAATTCTCGCTCTGTATATATCTAGAAACCTAGAGAATATCCATGGTTTTTAAGTGACAACAACAAACCAGATTAGCCTGCCCATGTTGTACCTAATTGTATTACAAATTACCTAGTGAATTCTTAACGCTTCCTATCTGGTATTATATCTAGAATACCGGTGTTAAAGAAAACAATCTCCACGAACAAACTATCTTATTAATGCCAAAGAAAGTTATCTCAACTAACAAATTATCCGCACAAAGAAGTTATCCACAATAAGAGATACCCCAGAAAGTGTATACAACATAAAACAGGTACAAACCAGTGACCAACATTATTCAATTATGTGAAGTAATCCTCATTAGATTTACAATTCAAGTACCCTCTCTTTATATTTATTCACAGCGTTCCATCTGAATACTCACTTTCGGGACGGCTAGCTTCACACAATCTGGCAGATTCGTGACATCATAGGTAGATCCTTTATGGCCAACGGTCCATCTCCTCTGAAACTGACATCGCTTAATATCCAGTCTCTACATGACAATTTTTTATTCTTTCATCTGATAGGTATACAATCTAAGACAGAAAACCTAGAAAACGCAACTATTAGCAAAGTGTGGCTATTTGAAGACCCCTAAAATAGCCTCCAAGTAAGTGATTCCTGTATATACTTACAATCCATCAGAGTGTAAATACCTAGACCTGGATAATTCTGGTCGAGTAATCAACCACTCCAGTAATAAGACCATCGACTGTACCTGTCTTACTATAAAGCGTGAAAGAGTGGTAATGAGAATACCCATGTCAAATTAACAAATCTTGATATAGAGGATAATGTGGTGACACATAGTATTGTTGTGCCAAAATGAAGTTATATATAAAATATTCTGCAAACGCTATCTGGGATGTTACTGTCGAATATATGCCCCTGAACATGAATACAATAACTTTACTTGTACATACGATGCTATGATGTAATGATGAAATGCACCTATTGTGGATAATACATAACTGCATAGTTGTATCTCTGGTTTTAAAAAAATGTACATAAATTGTGTGGTACTAGTGATATAATGTAAATAGTTGTATGTATTATAGTGTCTGAGTCTTACGTGTAATATTTTTCTAAAATTTCAGAGCAATACACGGCCACCTGAGGAAGGCTATTGGCCGAAACGCGCGTCGTGATCCACCTTGCCGTATTGCTAACATCTTTTGTCTCATGATTCACCTTGTCGTATCGCTAACATCTTTTGTCTCTTTTCATTCACTGTTTGTTTATAACTATTTAAAAAATGAATGTACATGATTTATCAATGATATAATTAACTGTTATACAAAAATAAGAGTAAAAAAGTATTTTTATAAATAACAAAAACACTACCAAAAAAAAGATATATATATATATTTCTGAAACTAATTTCAATAATAAATAAATGAAATAATCTGTTTCTAAAGTGGTTTTGTTGGATGACTTTTTCACTTAAACACTGGAAATTTACCATAAGAAATATCATACTGAATTTATGAGATTTGAATACTTGGCTATAGACCTTTTTCAACCTGAGTTACTTCCCTATGTATAGCAAGTATATTTTTACTAATATATAGGGGTCCCCTACTTTCAAAAATAGATGGACATAGGCAACATAAAATTAAAATAAAACGTAAATTAAAAAATAAAAATTTCAAAACAAAGTAGTCCCCTAAAACTAGCGCCGGCCGCGACGTAGCGCTGACCGCGACCTAGACGTGCGTGATGACGACAGGCGGAGAGGAGCGGTGACGAGCGGCGAGGAGTGGCGGTGAAGTCCGGAGCGGGCGGCTCAGGTAAAGCAAAGGCAGGCGGGAGGCGAGAGGCTAGCGGGAGGCAGGAGGTGGTCTTCGCAATGTCGGGGCGGGCGGGGAGGCGGGAGGCGGGAGGGATGCGGTCTGGGCAATGTCGACGCGGGCGGGAGTGCACAGAAGCATAAAATGCTGCCCCCAGCCCCCTTCTGCCCCGGGCAACGCCGGGGCGGGCTGCTAGTATCAAGATAAATTGCTAGATCGGAAGGGCCATTTGCCATTTTTTTTTATATGGGAGAGGAAGCACATTTAAAAGGTGTGGAAGTGGATGTTAATTTATTAGGTGGTTTGATCCAGAGAGCAGTGTGTTTCCTGGAGAATGCAAATTCCACTTTCGTATAGGAACAGAGGTAAGCAGTGTTCATGCATATTAGCCCTAACCTAGGGGAAATGGGTATTTAAGAAACAAGTATGGACCATTTTTGTTTTGGAGATGGTCTAGTCACAAGTATAGGAAAGTATGTGTCTACATTTACAAAGCTGGACAAAGCACAACATTTAATGTGGAGATTCTTTAGAGGATTTTTTTGTCTGGACTTGGAGAAAGGAACATGTTCCCAGCTGAGGTTTTACAAGGTCTCAGTTTTAATTGCAAAGAAGGGTTTAATACCACATTTCCAGTCAGCAAACAATTTCTCCCATCAGAGGTGCAGAAGGAACGGAAGAATAAGTGCAAAGGAATGTGCACATGTTGGTTCTGTTGATCAAGGTGTGCATGGTAGATTCCGCTCTTAGCTTCCAGGCCCACACCAAGAAAGCGTCAGGAACCTATATGGGTATTCTTCGTGGGCTTAAACCACTGTTAGGATATTTTGACCCGTCTACTCAGCAGGTCATCATCCAGGCTGCCATCCTGTCGAGATTGGATTACACCAACTCGCTATGTTTGGGGGCTAATAAGTCAGAGATTCTTAGATTACAGAGAGTCCAGAACGCGGCGGCCAGAACCCTTCTTGGCCTCCTGAGGACTTGCTCCACCTCTGTTGCCATCCGCCGACTACACTGGTTGCCGGTGGCCAGACGGGTGGAATTCAAATCTCTGTGCATCGCTTTTAAGATCTTGAAGTCCTCCTCCCCGGCCATCTTGGCCACACTGCTCTTGCCTTATATTCCCTCCGCAACCTCTGCTCAATGGGGCAATACTTGGCGGTGGTTCCCAGGGTGAGGAGAGCGCGGGCAGGGGTACGTGCCTTCTGCACACTGGCGGCCAAGCTTCGGAATTCTTTTCGACAGACCATCCGTAGCCAAAACAATTATCTGGCTTTCCGCAAGGCAACCAAAACCCATCTTTCCCCCTCACTCTAGACTGTTTGTTCTTTGGTGGTCCCCTACCTCTGACTGTTATTAGCGCCGGGAAGCCCCTTAGCTGGGGCAGCTGTGCGCTCTATAAGACATATAACATAACATAACATGGAGATTCATGGTTGTTCGTCAAAAAAAAGGTGGGAGGCAGGCTGAGGCTGTTTTACGAAAAGTGGAAGAAAATAACAAAAGGCCCATGGGTTTCACGTGTGGATCAAGAGTTTGCATTAGTGCCTATGGAAGGTCAAGGGAGAGTGTTGAAGGGGGTTTTATTTTCACGGAGAAACATAACAAGTTAGTGGAACAAACAGTAATATAAATGTTGGAGAAATGTGAAATAGTTCAAGTAGAAGAGGAAAAGAAAACTTTTGTGAGTACACTATGTTTGGTGGCAAATAAGGCAGCAGTGGAGATCAGTTTAAAGGTGTTAAATGGGTGTTTCACCTGTTTAGGGATTTTTTTACACATTTCACTATTGCAAGTGAAGAAGCAAGTGAGTCCTATCTACAAATCAGAAGAGCGTGTCAGTCTTTATCACTTTTGGATGGTTCAGTCCAAAGGTGTTTTACTCAGGTGTTTCGCATATAAGAGAGAGGCATTCCTTAATTTGAGTATATGGTTTCCAGAGTTCAGCACCAGCACTTAATTGTCAGTACCAGCACTTATGACAGATTGCCATATAGTGGCACTGTTTGTCTAATTTGGAGACAAGCACAACTGTTGTTTAATAATTCAATTTACATAAAAAATGACTAATACCTCTGCCATAGCCATTATTATAGCTTTAGGGGCCTGGAAAAGTCAGAATTATCACACTTGTAGGAGTGTAATAGCTAGTTGTTGTGTTGTTACTTTAATTGAAAGCGCTGACAGCAGAAATGGGCTGTGCAAGTGGAAGTGGCAACCTGACCAGGGCTCTTGCACTTATGTTTTTTTAACAAACTGGAGAGAGGTTTGTGAATTCTAATTTACTTGGGCAATATTCTGATCATGTCTTAGAGGCGTGAGGATTTGGAGTAACAAAAGCCACATGTTAAGTTTTTTTGGGGAAGATCCAGGTTTTATTGTCAATTTAGAGAAAAGTGTCATGACACCAGATGGGAGAATTTAGCTTTTATGTTTCCATTTAGACAAAGAAGATGCTCTTTTTAGGCTTCCATGTAAGAATGTGTGATTGATAAAGACTTAGATTAGATGATTGTTATGATAGGAAGTTATCAGTTTGAGAACATTAGCTTCAGTGTCATACTCTAGACAAGCAGAGTTTGCGGGAACCCTATGTATTCGTGCCCTGCCAGTTTTGAAGGCAAATGGCCTACATAAGTGTATATGGTTTGGAGAAAGGGTATATATGCCTGGACAGTCAAATGAGGAGTTGGTATGGGGACTGGAAAATGTAACACATGGAATGGTGGCACAAGACAGCTGGAAGTTGGAGTCGAAAGGAGAAAAATAGCACATAAAGTGTTTGGAAATGAAGGCAGGTTCATTTGCTAGGAAATGTTTTCAGGATACAGTGAAACAAGGTGAATGCTTATTTCATATTAATGGTTAATAAATCGGTTAGGTGGTTGCAGGTCTTTCAAGTGAGATAAAGCACTATCATCTGGAGCATGGACATTCTTCTAAAAGCAAAGTATCTTTGGATTCCTGAAAATTAGATGCTGATTTGAACTTGAGATACCTAAAAGTTTAAAGTGAATGCATGTTGAATCCAAAATATTTCAGGATGATAGATTTGTTGGTGTTGAGGGTGACATTTGGGCTTGATCCAGGGGTGTTAGCAATGGATGCAATTCAGTAACTTTGGACAGAAAGGAAGAGGTCTACCTTCCCACCATTTCTTATAACTCAGAGGATTCTGTTCACAGTGCGCAGGCAGAGAAGTTGGGTGATCCTCGCACAAACTTTTTTGGTTATCTCAACCTTGATTTCCAAGAGTGTTGGAGTTGGCAATTGATAAGACGTAAATGAGTCAGGCTACCAATTGTCTTTTAATAGCACAAGATTAGTTGTTCAAGATCAGTGGTATCAGAATTGCATTCTTACAGGACAGGAAGTCAGGTGGGAAAGATGTTTAGATGTGCAGGATCATGAAAGGTAGTATTCGTACAACAACCAAAAATAGGATAAAAGAAACGTTGTTTGAGGTATTGAATCATCGGCCAAGTAATATGTTTTTGCCTTTATGTCAATTAGCTAGAAACCTGGTAGCATTATTGTGCTTGGTGCCCAATTGCGGCTCATTATCAGGGGCTTCTGGGCGCAGCCCCCCTGCGTCCTGTGAGGCCTTACATTCTGCGCCTTGCCTCTCTGAGACCCGACACTGCATCATTTAATTTAGCAGTGTTCACAAAATCAAGACTTTCGTGTTTTCAAGAATACTGACAATGCCAAGCACTTGATGATACGAGTAGGAGGAAGAGGAAGAGACTGAGAGGGCTGAGGCACGATCCAGCTACAGAGTGCTGTAAATACACAACATTCTGTAGGTAGATGTCTGGATTGCGCATGCCTGAGGGGCGTTGTTCAAATATGGTACCCTCACACAGACACAATGCAATTTATTTATAAGATATACATTGTACATGCCTCAGGAAGCACTGCATATCTGGTGAAATGAGGCTTGTCAGGGTGCATGTCAGTGTATCCCAGAGGCAAAGAGAAGTCACACAGAGCAGAAGAGGCAAGATCCCCAGCACTATCCCAGCTTCTTATTGGACAGTGCTGCCAGTCCTGTCAAGAAGCTGGGATAGAGCTTAGGAAGGGCCTCTCCCTTTTCAAACCTGCCCTTGCTGCTCTGTCTGGCTCCTCACTGGGAATCATGGCTTGCTAATTCCAGTGCCCAGCGGCAGATTCTTGCTCTGCTGCTACCATGAAGCCTTCGAGTAAGCAAGGGAAGTTAAAAAAATGTTGTTTCTCTGTTCATGTATGTATGTTTGTGAGTGATTGACAGTGAAAAGGATTGAGGAAAAGTGTGCCAGTGAGTGTGTTTGTGAGTGTCAATGAGTAAGAATTTGAGTGTGTATGAACAAGTGAAAGTGAGTACCAGCGATTAAGTGAAGGAGTGTGAGAGAAGTGAGTGATTGGAGATTGAGAAAGGGAGTAGAAGTGAGTTGGGGAGTAGCTATAAATGGTGCGGCAGGTGCAGTTCCACCTGGGCCCAGAATCAGTGAATGTGAAAGGGTGAGTGAGTGTATGTAAATGTATAGGCATTTATATAGCACACTACTTACCCGGAGGGTCCCAAGGCACTTCGACCGCTGCGAAACCCTTCCTGGCTTCCCTGAGAGATGGTCCCTTAATGGGTATCTCCAGGGTGAGACCAGGCATCCCCGGCAGTCTGGTGGGGCCGTTAGTGAAGATGAGGCAAGCTAATGCCCAGAGTTGCCGAGTGTGATCGCTGATCAGAGTGGGCACCGAGGCGAGAGAATTATCGAGTCCGCTGACCCTGGTCCAGAAACCTGCCGCGCCGGGAATCGAACCCTGGTCCCGGGCCGTCCTCTGCTCTCGGGTCTGCCGCCTCTAACCAGTGAGCCACACTACTTCGCAGTGTGTGTGTGTTTGTAAGTGAGAATGAGGAGCGAGTATGATATGTTTGTGTGTGGGTAAAACTAAGTATGAGTGAGAATGAGTAAGTGAGAGAATGTGAGTTAAACTGAGTGAGGGCAAGGAGAGTAAATGTGAGAGGGAGTGAGCATGAGTCAGCTAATTTTTAAAAATAAAAGGTGGTGAACTCCAAGCATGTATTGCACCCCACCACTTTCAAAGATCACCAGCCACCAATGTTGGTGTCTTTCCAATGAATATCAATAGTGAAGGTGTTAGAGGTGACTTCCATATTTTATACTTTGGATTGTTTCATTTTTTTAAGGATAAAAGGAGGACAACGACTATGTCAAAAATGATTTTCTATCAATGTTTTAAAGGTCATTCAAATCTGTTCGCAGTAGGTTGCATGCAAGCGTATAACAGAGGGATGTTAGAGTCTAGATCAGAAGAAGAGAATTAGTTTCAATTTTTTATGTAAAAACTTATAACACCGTCTATTTGGGCACACAATCAATATAGGTGAAGATGGCAGTGGGGGAATCTGGAGTGTTATGTCACGATACAGAGTATATTCACTGGGGAATAGAGTTTTCATGAATGGTGTAAGACTGGAGGAGATTCTTAAAGCTGCTGACTGGTCAAATGCTGAAGCATTTGCCAAATTGTATATAAAACTCGTGGAACATTTTGCTGGTATTGCTATGAGGGACTTGAACATGCATAATTCTAGCCTCTGGTGTTGCCTTAAAATACCTTAAAGTTACAATTAAAAAATGTGTAGATTTTAGTAAAGTCACGGAGGTTACCATCATCCATCCAGAACTGATTCGAGAAGTAGGGAAAGAGGGGACATTTTCAAAACAATGTGGGTTTTGAAGATGGATAAGAGGAGAAGGTCTTATGTCTATGTACCAAGTGTCAAGATTCTGATTTCCGATGTTGACATGCTTTTTTAAGAGATGTTAAGAGTGGCATTAAAAGTAGCATCAAAAAAAGTTATGCATGTCGTTAGCCTATGTTTCTCTAATCGAATCCATGCTTGGAGAATCGTTCTGCTCCTCTACAAGGACAGGCCATTTGGGTGTGTGTGGAGGGTAAGGCGGGAGGACATTTCCTGGCGTGTCTGTTTCTGCTGCTTTCTTCAGTGCATTGGCCTAGAGAACCTCCAATAGTGGTATTCTCAAGAGGGCTCTGCTGAGCGCACAGATCTGTGCAGCTTCCCAGGTGTGGATTCAAACAGTGGCTGTCAGCACAAGCTATAGAGGGAAGAGGGCCTTGATGATGACCAATGTAGCTCGTACAAAATCAGTGAGATACCTTGACATCTCACTGGGGCAGTTAAAACATGGGCCGCAGCATATTGGATCATCTGGAGGCATCTCAAAGACTCATCAGCCACTCCCAGATGACAAGCATTCCCATAGTTAAGATGTGATAGAACCACAGAACCAAAGCTTGGATTATGGGCACCTGGTAGGATGGTCTATAAAGGGGAGAATCTGTTTCAACAACTTTAGATTTATTTCAGGGACAGGTTTTGGCCAATCGAGTCACCTGTTGCTTCAGAAATAACTCAGAGTCTATATATTGCCAGATTACCTACATACTTGACTGGGAAGGGCGTGCACCCATGTACTCTGGCCAAGAAATGGAGTCCAGTTTTGCTCTGATATTTTAAGTTACTAGCAGGTAGGGTTTGCCCGGGTTCAACTCATCTTAAATGTTTACCTCATATATCAAGAGCTTATTGTTATGAAATAGCCAAGAGGCTGTGGAAAGGACTATTGGCGAGCGAAACTGTGAAAACGTGCCGCAGGAATATGCATGCATTTTGCTAGAATTAAGCGCATTTCACAAAATATGCTTGGATGTGTCACACGTACAAAAGTCACAACAAAACCTGTCAATGTTATTTCCATACAGGTTCTAGACTCACGGGGTGACTGATAATAGTGCATCACAGGCTGCTGCGGCACATGTGCAATTTTTGTGTGAAAGGGTGAATGTGTGTAAAAGTGTTTGTAAGTGAGAATGAGAACCAGTGAGTATGAGTACAATTGTGTTTGAGTAACGGTGAGTGGCAGTGAGTATGGGTGAGAAAGAATGAGAGAATGTGCGTTATGCTTATGGACTACCTAAGAGGTTTTGGGAAGTATTATTGGCAAGCGAAATGGTGAAAACGTTCCACAAGAGTATGCATACATTTTGCTAAAATTATGCGCATTGCACAAAATACGCTTGGACAGTTACCATTTCACACAAGAAATTGCATGATTGCTGAAAGTGCATCACATGTTGTTGCGGCGCAAGTGCAATTTCTTAGTTCTGACAAGACATTTTGTACAGAATCCAGTCCTCTGAAGGCAATTAGTTTTTTTTCAAAAATCATAAAAGGAAACTCAATAATTGGCATTTACATAAAATTGGGTTTGCATAAAAAAAATCAATCATGCCTCGAAAGGCCTGTGAACAACAAAACTCCCTTGATCTGCCCAGTCTCACAAAAAGGCACAATTCACACTTCCTCAGACATCCCTCATGCATCTTTCTGTTCACAGCTTCTGGTGAAGACAGAACTTGCTGCTAATTACTCACAGCGTTAGATTTCAATTTAGAAGGAGCTGTTAAGAGGCACCAGATTTACAGTACTGCAATATGTAACCCCCAGATTGATACTTAGTATATACATAGCCACCACCAGCTGAAGGTGCAAGTAGCAATCTGAAGAAATGACTCTCCTGAGAACTGAAGTTCAATTTACATCTCCAGCTCGCCTAGTTTAAAGGGCGCTGGGAGGATGCACACATGAACTTCATTAAAAGGGCCGGCTCTGTTTCCAGAGGCTGCAGTTATTCAATACCAGGTCAACAAAATAAACAAACAGCATGAATTCAAAGGGAACTAGAGCGCAGTGCTGCTAGACTTTTCTGGGAGATACACTGTACTCTGAGAATGCTCCTGGCTCCTGGCCGACAGTAGACTTGCGTCATTTCATTTATTTAGCGGTTGCCAAACAATCGCAGTTACCACCAATTTCAAATTTGTGGTTCAAGTTCAAGTTCAGAATTTGTATAGCGCACTACTCACCCAGAGGGTCTCAAGGCGTTTGGGGGAGGGATTGTGCATTACTTATCAAATAGCCAGGTTTTTAGCTGCTTTCTGAAGGAGAGGTGGTTCTGTGTAAGGCGGAGGTGGGAGGGGAAAGAATTCCAGGTTTTGGCCGCTAAGTAGGAGAAGGATCTTCCTCCCATGGTGGACCTATGGATGCGCGGGATTGCGGCAAGGGCTAGATTGGATGATCGTAGTTGGCGGGAGGGTGTGTAGAAGGACAGTCGTGTGTTGAGGCATTCGGGTCCTATGTCGTAGAGGGCCTTGTGTGCGTGGGTGAGGAGGGGGAATGTTATTCTCTTGTTAACAGGATTCCAGTGGAGGTCTTTCAGGTGACCGGAAATGTGAGCTTGGCGGGGGATGTCCAATATGAGTCTGGCTGAGGCGTTTTGGATGCGTTGGAGTTTATTCTGTAGTTTGCCTGTGGTGCCATCGTAGAGGGTATTTCCATAATCCAGTCGGCTAGTGACCAGGGCGTGGGTGATTGTTTTTCTTGTTTCGGTGGGGATCCAACTGAAGATTTTTTTTAGCATGCGAAGGATGTTGAAGCATGAAGTTGAGACAGCGTTGACTTGTCTGGTCATCGAGAGGGTGGAGTCTAGGATGAAGCCCAGGTTACGTGCGTGGTCTGTAGGAATTGGAGCTGTACCCAGGGCCGGTGGCCACCATGAGTCGTCCCAAGCAGAGGGGGAGCCAGTTACACTGCTGGATAGACTTCTTCTCCTTTGAGTTTGGCAGCAAAAATATTTTTTAAGAGCAGGTAATGGTCCCACAGACTTTAAGCTGCCCTTAAAAAAATTAAAAGAACACTTTCAATTTTTTTCTTTTAAATGCATTCTGCTTTTCTTCATGGGAAACAGGCTGCATTTGAAAAAAAAAAATTACTTTATTTAAAAATCAAACACAGACATAATGGTCTGCTGTCCCCAGCAGACTACCATCCCTCACAGATTGCGACCAGCCTCATGA
This sequence comes from Lissotriton vulgaris, assembly GCF_964263255.1. Classification (NCBI taxonomy): domain Eukaryota; kingdom Metazoa; phylum Chordata; class Amphibia; order Caudata; family Salamandridae; genus Lissotriton; species Lissotriton vulgaris. Next base: position 1,877,699,597 of record NC_141693.1, read on the forward strand.
ATATTGATAAGGCAGATCATTTGTGACCAGATTCAGAATGGCTAATGTGTCTGAGACACATTAGTACACTCCATTTTGCAAGTTGCAAAAAATCGCAATGGTCATACATCTGGCCCTATGTGATTTGGCCAGAATCACAGGATGTTGAGCTGACGCAGAGACTCGAAACTGGTATCCCAGCTCCGAAGCCGCCAGCTCTAGCCATTACGCCACATCCCCTGCACTGCATCCGGACAGTAAGCAGTGTATCTCTTTCCTGATCCAAGGCAGCACCTGGTTATCTGATAGAGAGACACACACACACACACACACACCGCTCATCCTGCTATCAAAACAGTTGGGCCGGTACTTAACTCAGCTGATCCAACTCTAGTCTGGCCTACAGCTCTCCTTCCTGCTTCAGTACTGAGACTGGAGGGCAAGAGTTACTCCATAACATGCCAGCATTTGTGCAAATACAGCATTTTACTCGATCTGTAACTGTTTCCTGTGCGTTATTCTTCACCAGGTCTGTTTTCTGACCAGTCCTCTCGGGTTTGATTAACTCATGCACTTGAATGAGTAAGCCAGACTCAGCAATGGTATCCGGATTGTAAAGTATGTCCGATTAAGTCAACCGTTTTCCTTTTATTTGTGTTACTTTGAGGCAACAGGAGTGTGCACCAGATCCCTGCCGGATCCACTTTCAATGAATTGTGCGATCAGATCGGTTTTCAGACGATATCAGATATCCTTCTGAAATTTATAAATAAGAGGTTCCTCACAGGTAAGCTTCCTGGCTTCTCGTCTGGAGACTCTGAAATATTTGTAAAAAAAATTCTATTATTTACATAAGGTGACCTTGATCCCATGGTCCTCTTCCTGGAAGTCTCTGATAGGCCCTCGCTGCGAATCGCATACCCCACTAATGGAACTTCTTTTCCCGTCTGGCCCTTTCGACTTGATAACATGAAACATGGGCTTCGCTTCCTTGCATGTTGAGGAGATCACCTTTGAATACTGATGTCTATGAAGTCTCTGAAGCCATTCTGCTGGCATTCTGCTTACATGTTCTAGCCTGTGATGCCTTGTAGCACGGAGCAGAGTTTCCCTAAACTGAGTTTGCTTGAACAACAATAAAGGCATTGGTATAATTTCAGTATAACATACAAATGGTGTGTCGCAGGACTGTGGATGTTTTTTGTATATCTATAAAACTGATGAAGGTCCTGATCAGTTCTGAAGTAGAAACCAAAAGGTTGATGCTGATCATTGCACTGTGTTAAATGTAACTTTGCGTATCATGTAGTTTTGTAAATATGGGTAAAATGTTATTTTTCAAGCCACAACCATGTCTATCTAGTATGTACAGTGTGAACCTGGTTCAACTTTACACATTGGATTGATGCACCACACTACTTTTCTGATCCCTGCTTCTGAACGTGTTTATATTTGTCTGCATCCATTGCGAATAAATATCCTGGTTGTAAAACGCCAGCAAAAATTGTTTACTTGTAGATATCAATATAACCAGCCTAAATTATTCAAATAAGTTTAACATTGATGAATTATTCTCCTTCAGAATATTTCTTATTTGCATTACTTCCCAAGATTTCCTGGGGGATTATAGTGTTGCTTAGAAATAGAATAGCTTAGAGAACCAAAAGAAAGTGCACAACCCGCAACACAGTTAGAAACCAAGCTAGCGACACACTGCCAGACTGCTACCAGATGCCACTACTGACAGGGAGCTGATGAGGAAAGGGAATGTTTGTGGCACTAAACTCTCTTCTAAAGGATTCAGTGGTGGTGGTGCAAATAACAGGAGACATACCCTAAGTGTAGTGCATGAAGAGACCTGTGTAATAATGAATAGATCTAGTGGCGTAGAAAGGGGGTGGGGGTCCACTCCGGGCGGCATGAGTTCTGGGCCGCTCTTAACAGTGGCTGCCGAGGAATTTGCCAACCCCACCCAACCCTCCAGCTCGTACACACGACCGAGGGGGGCAAATCCAAGGGCCGCCATGGGCGGCCAAAGGTCTAGCTACGCCACTGAATAAGTCCCAGAGTTGTGGTAGCCCTGTTAGCATATGGTGTGGGTAAATTAAGTAAAAGTATCATTCTGTGACCATGGTGCAAGCTTCAGCTCTACATCACTGCCGCCCACATTTGGTACGGCAGCAGAGGCAGGGAAGCTATAAAGATCTGTGTATCTATGATGGACATGCTTTGTTGTCATACTTTCAGATCATTCCTGAGACTCAACTGCTAATCAATGGAGGATGCAGACTGGGCTTGGACTCTTCGAGAGTTTCTTCTTCTATTAACGTAGACCATGTGGAAGCCCTTACTGGTCAATCATAGGTCAGACGTTTATTTCCCTTTTTTGCCTTCAGGTGGTAGGATCTGCTCTGTGGTGCTTGAAGATATTTCTCTGATGTAGATTACCATTGCCGTGGAGTTACTACTTCTTTTAAGACGATTCTGTGGCTCTGCCACGACTTGTCAACATTTTGGCCAACGCTCGAAGCCTATTAAGAAACTCTCCATCAGATGTTACATTTGGGGAAAATGTTTTCTTGTATTCACCAAAGGACAATTTCCCTGAAAATCCGGACTTCAACCACTGTGGGGAGAAGTACTCCCAACTACAGTTCTAGGTCTAGTGGGAAGGAAGCTTCCATCAAATCTGTTGGTCTTCCATTAACTCGTAAGTAGCAAACATTGTCCGCTCCTGGTAATCCCTCAGAATCTAAAATCTTGTAGACAGTTCCTAGTTTCATAATCATGCCTTGCTTTTGTGTCTGGTTATATATGTCCTTGCCCTATATATATATATATATATGATTTCATCCGTGGCTCTAGCTTACGTTTAAAATGGGGAGCCCACTGCGTAATGGATGTAAGCAGTACTGTTCGCAAAGTAGATCACACTACCACCAGCTGCTGGCTCACCTTAAAATATGTGAGCTTTTATACCCAGTAGGGGTCCTAGTTGCCAACATAGGCTTTGCAAGGCAAACTAACCAATTCATGAACATGCACACTTTGAAAGTATTCATAAGCCTCAACTTTGTAAAAATCACTAGTCTTGCAGCTACCTTCACCTTAGTGTACTTTTCTCAAAGACGGGTCTCCATTTCTGAAGAACCATCAAGTGCATCCTGCAGAAAATGTCCAATTCTCATAAGTCCTGATGCTCCGTTGCTTCTTCCTTAGTCGTTTGGCATGTCCGTGTTCTTAAATTTCCAACAATTTCCAGCAAGTGTTTAACCCAGAGCAGATTCCAGTTTTCTGCTTGTCACTTGTGCCCGTCTTCCTTTCTTGTTCTAGTTCCTGCACTTAGGTCTATGAGTGTCTAAGTGTGACATTTCCTGCTGATTCTCTTTGTCTGCTGCAGTCCTGGTTTCTTTCTGGTTCTAAACGACAGTCACACTACTGCACACATGCCATACTTTGAATTGCAGAGAGAACTCTATGCTTTCGGTTGATATGCTTGTACTTTTAAAATAGAATTGGCCTGTGAACAGGTTGAATTGTGGTCTTTCATAAAATTGCTACTCTAATGACCAGTTATATGTATGTAACAAGAACCAGGTTGGTTCTGTTCAATTTCTCTAATAATCCTTTGGCTGCTCTTGGGAAACTCAATCTGAATCTAGGTCAGTCTTTGTTTTTCTGCCGTCAGATACATCTCTTATGGTTTGGTTTTCAGTCCTGCTCCTGTCATATCCCTGTCCAGCCTGGTGTGTTGTTTGTTTTCATCTTTTCCAAGTACCTTCTATTGGATCCCTCTTGTGCCTACACAGCGTGCTAGGAAGTAACTGACAGCAGCAAGGGTTTTAGCTAAAAGTACACATCTTTCTGTAAGTAGGTCCACACACACGGCTAAAGACAGGACAACTGCAAGGCTAGACATTGTTCCACAATATATTCATAAAATGGATTACAACGAGGACCTCAGCTATGGCCAGAATTAGGGAAAAACAAGGCCATGGAAGGTAACACACCAGATCAAAGCTGCTTACAGAGGAAGACATGTTGAAGGCCAGTAGCTGGCACAGCTATAGCCACTGGTAAGACAATAGCCAGGACCATGGCTTAAACCGCAGATCTATAGAGAGGAGCGATGCCGTCTCCAGAACTAGGATAACTGCAAGGACCACAACCAATATCACAAGGACGACAACAAAGGTAACAGAGCAAATCAAAGCTATGGCTAACCCCAGAACTAGGACCTCAGCTATGACCACAGGTAGAATAACTAGAACCAGAGCGATGGTGGCATACTGGACCAAAGCCAGTTAGATAAATAAATATGCTGGAATTGATTTTAATAATGTAAGCTTCAAAAATTGAATGTCAATAACCCCACCAATTGTTGGATCATAAACAAAGCATTGGCCAGACGTTGAGCAAGATGCTTTTAGTTTAGAAACAGTGGCTTCTAGGGTCAAACAACCCCAAGTATTTATGTTCAGTAACCGTATCCAGGCAGTTATCCACAAAAGTCCCCAAACCATAAAATACATATACCAAATAGCCTAACTCACGCTTGACCACGTTTACCTTTTAACTATTCAGAGTGGTATAATTCGATAATCGGACTACTGCCTTGTGCAGTCTGGTAGTTGATAAATAGAAAGTTAATTACATAATATAATGCAGAAATCACTGTGGGGAACCAAGCACAGGGTACACGTTCAGATCTATAGTATGAATCTCAAAACCAGTGAGGATAGGTCAATACTTACGGCTATTAACACGGGTGGAGGGTGTAGCGTCGCTGAGACGCAGGGGGCAAGAGATGCCTATGCCACGAAGTGGGGCCTAACTGTGACCAGAATAAAGACACAACACTAACTGTCAGTTAGGGCCAAAGACCTCGAGCGGTCACTCAGCCGTTTATTTATACCTGGGGGCTGCCCCGCCCCCAAGGTGTATGCGTGCGTGTGTGCGTACGTGTATGGGCCGGGTGGCTCCATTACTACATCCCTCCAAACTCACAGATCAATAGTCCCGGCCATGAGGTGTTTTGGATTTAGTTCATATTCCATGCATAGTCCTTCAATCGTTGGTTGGGGGTCGGATTAGGTCGCAGGTGATATCTTTGGCTTTGACGACCCTCCAGACTCCCCGTCTCCGCTGATTGCTCAGAGCGATGTTGGTCATTACTTGAGGGGTTCTCAGGGCTGGTGTTGTTTGCCGGCTCAATTCTCGTTGAAGTCTGTCTTTCTTCTTCTTGTGACGACACTGGTGACTCCATGCGTGCTGGTTCCTGCTCTTCATCTTCCATTTCCTCAGATGCAGTTCCGGCGTGCCTATCTTCACGTGAGACGCGTTTGAACCAGGACACATTTCGAGTAACAACTCGTGTACCTCTGAACGCCGACACCATGGTGCCGTGCACATTCACAATCTCCCACACTTCTGGTTCAAAAGCTGGGTCGTATTTTGATTTTCGTTGCCTGTTCTTGATAACCACTTTGTCTCCCACCACCAATGACCTGGCTTGGGCTTTCCTTGCCTGACTGGCTTTGTCGTTAGTGCGCTTCCGTCGTTCTTGGGTGACCTCGTGATTTATTTCTGGGGGGCACCAGGCAGGTGTAGTTGGCACGCAGTCTCTTGGTACCTTCTTGAATACTAGGTGTGCCGGAGCACAGCGGGTTGTCGAGTGGGGTGTCTGTCGATATGCGCTGAGGAATTGTGACAGGCATTCTTCCGCGTCTTCCTTCCTTTCCACACCAATTTGCAGCGCACGATTCAAAGTCCGCATAAATCTCTCGACTTCCCCATTTGCTTGGGGCCATTGTGGAGTGATTTTTCTGTGGTGAATGCCCCGGGCGGCGAGATATGTTTGGAAGTCTTTTCCTTGAAAAGGAGGGCCGTTGTCCGACCTCACTTCTTCTGGTAGGCCTACCATGGCGAACACTCTCTCCAGAGCTTTCTTGACGTGGTTGAACGCTGTCGTGGGTACAATTTCCACTATTGGAAAACGGGAGTAGGAGTCTATCAGAACGAGGGTGTGTCGTCCATCCGGGAACGATCCAAAATCCATACTTATTTTTGACCATGGCTCTTTACAGAGTTCTTCGGTGATCACTGGGTGGGGAGCAGGTTCCCGGCCTGTGATGATGCACGAGTGGCAGTTTCCAACCTCTTCCTCTACCGCTGCATCCATGCCGGCAAACCACACCTTGCTGCGCAGGCGTCCTTTAGTCTTTGACACCCCTTGGTGGCCTTGGTGTGCAAGGCGCACAACTTCCCTCTGCAGTCTTGCAGGTACCACGATCGCTGTCCCTCGGAGGATCACACCGTGCGGTCCAATGCTCAGCTCACTCTGAGCTCTCCACAGTTGTTGTCTTGCCAGCTGTTCTTGGGGTGTGAGAGCGCTAACTCCATCAAGAAAATTTCTCCAGTTCCTGTTTGCCAGCGTCGTCTTTACCTTGACAAGGCATTCGTCTTCATCCGTTGCCTTTCCAATGTCCTCCAGCGTCAGGGCTACTGGGCAAGCGTCTTGTGAGATCATTCTGATATATTCTTCGACGTCGTCTACATCACTTGTAGTTTGGACTGTATCTAAGGAGCCGGGGTGTCTGGATAGGAAGTCCGCAGGATTGTCAGCTCCAGGCCTATAGATTACCTCAAAGCGGTATGTTTGAAGTTGGACAGCCCATCTCTCAATTCTGGGTGGTGCGAGCCTGGCAGTTCCTGCAAATAGGGGCACAAGGGGCTTGTGGTCAGTCACTACTTTGAATTCATGTCCGAACAGGTAGAGGTGAAAATGCTGGCACGCCCATTTTATTGCCAGTGCTTCACGTTCAATTTGGGCGTACCGCATCTCCGTCGCAGTCAGTGCTCTGCTGGCATAGGCTGTCGGCACCCATTCATGAGCTTCAGTCTCTTGCATGAGGACGGCTCCCAATCCTACAGGACTCGCGTCCACGACGACTTCTGTGCGCCGGTGTGGCCTGAAGTATGCCATGACTTTGTCGTCAATTAGTGCAGCTTTGATTGCCTCAAATGCCTCATCTTCCTTGGCCGTCCACACCCATGGTTGACTTGCTTTGGTTAGGGTACGTAATGGCTCAGAGAGGGATGCTAATCTTGGGATGAAACGGCCGCAGTACGTGGCCATTCCCAGGAAGCTTCTGACCTCCGTGGCTGACGTTGGCTTGGGAGCTGTCCGGATAGCGTCCGCTTTCTTCGGGTCGACCTGAAGCCCTTCCCTGGAGAAGATATACCCAAAGAAGTCCACTGATTCCTTGTAGAAGGAACACTTTGCTCTATGGAGGGTGAGGCCGTGATCAGCTAGGCGTTGCAATGTGGCTCGGAGGTGGACGTGATGTTCTTCCAAAGTCTTGGAGAAGACAAGGATGTCATCGCTTAAATTTATGACTCCTGTCAGGCCGGAGAGAGTCTCCCTGATGGCGTTTTGAAAGACTTCAGCCGCCGATGATACCCCAAAGCTTAGCCGCTTGTACCTCCGGAGTCCAACATGGGTGGAGAATGTCGTGATGTTGCGACTGTCTGGGTGGAGTTCAAGCTGGTGATATCCGGCGTTGAGGTCCAGTTTTGAAAACCAGCGTGCACCGTTGAGATCTGCCACTATGTCATCCATAGTTGGAGTCAGGTGCCTCTCCCTCTTTACTGCTCTGTTTGGAAGACGCATGTCCACACACAGGCGTATTGCGCCTGGTTGCTTCGGTTTTGGAGCAATCACAAGCGGCGATACCCAGGGCGTTGGGCCCGACACCTTTTCAATTACCCCTAACTCTTCAAGTTTGTGCAATTCTTCTTCTACTTGCTTCCGCAGGTGAAACGGCACTCGTCGGTGTCTGAGAGCCATGGGTCGGACCGTTGGGTCTACGTGAAGTTTGAATTTTTTTCCTTTTAAACAGCCAAGACCTTTGAACAGGGTCGGGAAATCACTCAAGATTGCTTCTGCGTGTAGTTCATGTACTTGCCGTGCAAAGAACACAAGTCGTAAATCTTCTGCCGTGTGGCAGCTCAGGAGCGTGCCGCGCCTGCCTCCGGTTACATGGAATTTGGTCTTCACTTGTTGATCATTGCACGCAGCTGTCACTTCGATTACTCCCCTCAGAGGAAGCGGGTCGTCACTGTCATAAGTGTAAATCTTGGCGTTTGAAGGAGACAGCGGTGGGCGCGGAGATAGTAGCTCATATTGCGTGCTGTCCATCACATTTACAGACGCCCCAGTATCAATGAGTGCTTGCACTGGAGATCCAGCGATGGAGATCTCACACATCGGTGGTGGTCGTCTTCTAGAGCCCTCTCTCCCCACAAAGGAGACGAAAAAGATGTTGTCGTCATCATCATCAGCACAGAATGCTGTCCTGGAGGTGTCGGCACATGGGCCTGGATCCTCTAATGATAGTTGTCGCACTGCCTGTGTAGGGCCTCTTCCATTCGAGCTAAAACGGCGGTTCCCACTGCTGCGACACACCTTTGCAAAGTGATTGATTTTTCCGCAGTTGGAGCATACTTTTCCTCTCGCGAAACATCTCCCGCCTGTCGGATGTTCCATGCCACAGTTTCCACAAGGATTCCGAGAGCTGGCTCGAGGGGCTCCCCTCTGTGTTTGTGACCGGCGCCTGATTGCGTCTACTTGTTCCTCCTTAATTTGAGGGGTTTTTGCAGGTGCACCGGGTTTGTCAAGAGCAGCTTGCATTTCATCAGCTCTTGCATTGGATAGCTCATGCGAGCGCGCAAGGACGAGGATCTCATCAAGGGAGATACGTGGCTGTCTAAGAATGAGGCGTCTTAGTTGTACCGATCTGCACCCTTGGATTAGTTGTGCACGGATCTCCTGGCGCTGGTCCGGAAGTTCACAGGCAATGGCTAGTTTCCTTAACCGGGCATAGAAGGAGTCAATAGGCTCCGTTTCACCCTGCCTGGCTTGGTGCAGCTTAAACCACTCGTAATCAGGGTTCACCCTGGGATCGAAATGAAGGCTCAACGCCCGTACTGCTGCGTCATAATCTTCTTCTCCCCCACGATCTGGCAGCGTTTCAAAAAGCTCATACAACTCATCCCCTCCATAACACATGAGTAAAGAACGCTTCACTTTGCCATCAGTTTCACGGACACCAATAAAATAATGCTCCAATCTCCCAATCCATATACGCCATCTTGCCGCAGCTGTGTGCGGATCTGCCAGTTCGCTGAATGGAGGGAGTGGCGCTGCGAGGCCATGTCCGGGAGAGGCTGCAGCAGCGGCTGCGGCGGCACCAGGAGCTGGACCCGGGACAGCAGGTACCTGCACCGCGGCTGGGGGTCCAGTAGGAGCAAGTGGTTGCACTTGCGCTGAGGTTGCGGCAGTGGCACCTCCGTTGACTTGTTGTTCTGTCATGGTTTTGACTGCCCACACGAAGAAACACGGTGTAAAAGACTAGGGTCAAGCAGGTTCTGTGAGGCGCTGATCTCACGTGGCAAGAAACGGCAGCTCCAGGTACTTTTCCTGTCAGTGTAGGTGATGCGCGTGAAAATGTGTTTTTTTTTTCTTGTCAGGAGTGTAGCGCTGGTGAAATGAGGCATCCAACGTATCTTTAATTTAGCTCACTCGCTGTCTGGTCAATGGCTAAATACTTCGTTTTTTTTTTCAAATTATGTCATCCGCTCAAAGCGTGAGGATTTGCCAGTCTATTTCACCTTAGTCAGCTGCCTGAAACACGATCTGACAGGGCTTACGCGACCTGATTCGACGTGCGCATGCGTGTGCCCGTGGCTCTGTGCGCAGCTGCTGAGGTACTTGCGCGAGGGCCGAGGATTCCCCTCCGATGCGCTGTCAGCTGGTAATTAAGCGCCGAATGCAGCCGCTGAGGAACTGGCGCGAGGGCCGAGAATGTCCCTCCGACGCGCCGTCGGCAGGTGAGAGAGCGCACACCAAGGTGGGCTGGCGTCGTAGCGAGCGGGTGTCGGCTGAGGCCCTGAAAGGGCGCGAGCTCACCTGACGCACCACGACCTGATGCGTACGTTACTCTCGTCAGCATCAACGCTCGGCTCCGTCATGTGGAGAAGGCCGGCACAGCTGTGTGGGGTAAGGGAGGGGAACCCAAATTCACAATTTTCTACCTTAACAAGGGAATGATCAATCCCTTCAGATGTGTGTGCAAAGTTATTGAATGAAAATTCGAGGAGAGAGCCACAGGAACTACTGCTCTAGTCGCTAACAACATCAAGGCCTAGTTTAGTGCACCAGCGACTACATATATTTGGTCATTCCTGCCTGGTAATTTTGCCAAGAGAACACAAGCAAATATATTTTGGAGGGGCTTGAACACATATGCACGTGCCAAAGAAGCAAAAATAAACGTGACCCAATAACACATTATTTGGAGCAAGTTTAGTAAAAAATGCATTCATACATTTGTTACTAGAGTACGCATGTTGATTTCGACTTTGTTATTACAGTACAGCAATACTGGCATGACAAAAACACTTTCCCTGTCTCAGCGTTTGTGTGTAACAATTACTTTACACTCTCCTAATAGAAGGTCTCCTCAATGCGATCTTACCAACTGCACAAATACAACTACTCGCATCCTGGTTAGAGTTAAATAACTTTTTCAAAAACAATTACACACGAAAAGACACAGCACAAAACATAAAAACACATGTGCAGAGTGTAATATGCTATTTATTACCATTGTTGAGTGAGTGGAAGGGCATCATGGCTCACTCCAGGCTTAGCCTTTCCTGAGTCATGGATCCCCCCATACGTAATATTGGTCTGCACGACTGTATATACTCTCTCTCTCCATACGTCAGAAAAATTATCTCAATGTCATAAATAAGGATTTTAATGGGATTTCATTCAACGGGAGGACTAGTCTGAGTCAGCTTTTTTTCCAGCATCTAATTAGTCTCCAACCATTATCATTCATAGAGGAATACACCCACAAATCACTCCGCTAAGCTTCACCAAAACATTTCGTTTAATCAGCAGGCCCTTCATGAAGAATCAATAAAACCTGACCATTCTAATTGCAATCAGGGCAATTGTTATGAGTACCTTGCAGTCAGCAATTTTAAATACCTCTCCTTTCACAACAGACAAAATGTATTTCAAAAATGATTCGATAAACAAAAACACCATCTAAAGAACATATTTAAACATTGTCTTTGTTTTTTAATGCAGCCAGATACGCAGTATTGTTAGACCTGTCAACCTTAGTGTGGTCTTCCCCCAAACGTTTTGCCTTCTCCCACCCTGTTTTTCTGAATTCAGTTTTGTTGGCTCTAAGACTCTGTGCTCTTTACCACTGCTAACCAGTGCTTATGAGCTTTTGCTCACTCCCTTAAATCTGGTGGAGTTGGTTTAAATTCAATTTACTCATAAGTCTTTAGTAGAGTGGAACTAAATGTACCAAGGGCCTGTAAACTAAATGCTAGTAGTGGGCCTGGAACACTCACTTAAATAGCCCTACAAAATATGCCTCAGGATAGCCATTGCAGCCGGTGTGCAGTTTTAAACTGCCAATTCAACTTGTCAAAATAACCCATTTGCAGGTTTACTACTACCTTTTTAATATATATAAGTCACCCCTAAGGTGGGCCATACGGAGTCCTTATGGCAGGATGCAGTGTAATTACAAAGTTTGACATGTACATTTAAGATGTATTAGTTTTTGTAATATAAAACTCAGATTCATTTTTCATGCCAACAAGGCCCACCTTTCTCATAAGATAATTTTGAATTTCCTTATTACAGTCAATAGGTTTAGCTTGGGAAATGGTAGAAATATTATGTTTGGTCTCTAAAGAACTGTCATTTAAAATCCTCTTTGATGGTAATGTTGAATTTTAAGTCGCAATTCTGAAAATCCCTCTTTTAAAAAATTAGCATGTTTTTGTCATAACCATTTAGTGACTGCAGCCTGTGTCCTGGGTCACATGACTAGGTGTCGTTGGCAGTTGGCCTTTGTGTATTCCTCCCAGACATGTCACAAAGGGGCACTGGGTGTCGGCGGGACAGGCCATCCAGACAGGATGGGTGAGGGCGGCGCTGTCACCTACCACACTTGCACTTTAACAGGGGCTGCCTACTGCATACACAAAGAACTTCACATTAGTCTTTAGTCACATCAGACATCTTGGGGCCTGGACAGGGGACAGGGGGAAATTCCAGAACCAGATGTGGGGGGAAGTCTAGATGTATCTCCTACTTCAAAGCTGGCACCAGGTATACATATTGGATCCTAGACCCTCTCCTCACAATACTCCTGTACCTGCAAACTCTATAAGAAGAAGAAATGCTCAGCTGCCTGAGGACTGCCCAGCTGCCTGAGAACTACCCAGCTCTTTGGGGACTGCCCTGCTGCCTGAAGCCTGCCTTGCTGCTTCAACCTAGGATTACCAGAGTGTCTCCAAGCGTCAGCCAACTGGCCTCCTGTTCTGAGCTAAAGAAACACAACAGGCTCCTGACTGTCAGCTTCATCGGAACCTACACAGCTTAAGGCATCTCGATGTAAGTTCTTGCATCGCCAGCTCCCGACAGGTGGCTTCATTGGAACCGACACAGCATGCGGCATCTCAACACCGGATCTTGCAGCACAGCTCCAGATCAGCAGCTTCACCAGCACTGACCCAGGGAGACGCATCCTGACGCAAGTCTACATAACACAGCCTCAGATAGATAGTTTCATCGACCCGACACAGCGATGCATCTCAACACCAGCATCGCAGCTCCTGACCGGCTGCTTTGACAGCCCTGACCCAGCAAGACACATCTTGACTCAGGCCCGCGCATCACAGCTCCTGCTTGCCGCCTCCGTGACGCAGCGTGGTGCAAGCTAACATGGACTTCACATCATGAATTCCAGGACACAAAGTACTATGTCAGTGGATGAAACTTGGGTTTATGCCCGGGCTGCACTCCATCGCTGATGGCCTGAACTTGCGACTTCCTCCCGGTCTAGCATGACCAGATAACCATAATTGCCACTATTTGTCTCTAAGAGCTTTTTTCCTTAAAATCTTGGAAACTGCATAACTCTACTGATTGGATTTTTGATGTTTGGACTCATTTTATATATTTAAATGGACTCTAATTTTCTAGATTGGTTTTTAATGTATTTTGTGTTGTTTTTTCACTTTATTAATATTTGAGCACTTCATAAATACTTCATACATTAAGTCTAAGTAAAGCTTGTCTGCTTTGTATCAAGCATAGGTTAATTTAGTGAGTTTCTAAGCTATGAATGATGTCATAGATGAAGGTAAAGTAAACATAGTCCTGTTCTTATTTATATTGCTATTGTTGAGGGAGGGGAGGTAATAAAATGCGTATTACCATCTTTGTATCTACAAACACAACTATATAAACAAATATATAGTCGCCACTGTGTAGTTAGAGTGTGGGCTGTGTTAGTTATAGTTATAGCTATGTGTTTCCATAGAAAAAGCATTTTCTGGTTTTCTTTTAACTGTGGTGCCGTTTGACGCATCTCCACGAAACTTTTCTACCAAAAAAGTGTTCTTGCATCTCAGTACGTTCCTTAAAAGTTTTGGGGTGTATTGTCAAGCAAGGGCCAAGATAAGGGTGGGCCCCACAACACATTTTCCACATTCATTTTTCCATAGGAACTTTAGACACTAAAGCTCAAACACCTGAACGGATTTACACCAAATTTAGCAGAAAGCTAGACCTTGATCCAGAAAGCGGGATTTCTGTGATTTGGTGAACATCCCTTCTGTAGTTTTGAGCAATTAATGCTCAAAAACGTGTAAACGTCATGCAGCAGAAGATTGAAGGACCTGACAGATCTCAAGCTGAGATACGTTTGGCTTCGCCCACATCAACAACGAGTGCCCTAAAGTAACCATAACTCACGCTCTGAAGTAAATGTAACTCACACCATCACGGCTAATTACCCTAAATATTACATCACTCAATACATCATCTATGAATGTAACATCAGAAATGACATAATTCATTACAAGACTGTTCATGGCATGGGCACACTGAAAAGTTACTTTAGGGCATGAGTTATAGTTATTCGAGATAACTATAACTGGTGAATTTCTGTGGTTTTGTTCTTTTAAAATGGTATAGGAAGTGGGTGGGGATAAAAGTGTGATATATCATAATAATTCCCATAAGAAACGTTGCTCTCCGATACAGAAAAAAATATCTGAATGCAAATGCACCAAATTTGGCAAAAAGTTAGAACTTCACTCAGAAAGCATACTTTTTGTTATTTGGCGTAAATCTGTTCAGCTGATTTTAGTGTTTAAAGATGGGCTCAGGGTGGGCATGAAGGGGTTAAAAAGTTAGGTATATCTGGACTGCTGATGTCCAGATATGGGCTTATAGGCACAATTTAAGGAACTAATCAATCCTGATTGGCTAGCCACATCATGAACAATATGCGTTGGCAGCCATTACTGGACTCAGCAACATGGTCCCTGCATCCTGAAAATTAATTAAGAAAAAATAAGAGGATAGGGGGAGCACATCCTGACCCCTAGGGACATGCGGAGGTCCTCCCACACCTCCCCGATTGGCTCACCACAACGTGCCATGGCAGCCACAACAGGGCTCGGGATCATGATCCCAATTGGAATGCTACACTGTGGTGAAACACATTTAAAGGGTAATAACAGATTTAAGTCACAGTATAATCATGTGTTGGTTGTTTTATACTCATTTTAGGAATTCTAGTGAGTTCTCAGATGATTTTCCCTAATAAAAACTGCTGGCCCTCTGCTGAGATTTGATGAACCATGCTTGAGAAAAAACTGTTTTCTTTCATGGTTTTGTCTGAGCTATGGAATGTGCTCCAGAGCCTAAAATGAGAATACATTTTCTATAAGGATACACTAACTTCTTCAGCTATGTGAAAATAAAGACTGATATTCTGATTGAAACATGCACTTCCACCAGCAGCAGCAGCCTCTCGGTTCATTCCCCAGTGTTCTATTGCAGCTTCCCACGAGGTTCTACTAAATAAAACTAGAGCGCTAACATTGTGTAATTAAGGCAAATGTGTGACACACCTGAAAGACATCTTGATGGAAAAAACTGTAAAACACCCAAGTGATGAACTGTAGCTTCACCACAAAGTTCTAATGAACAGCCAAAGCGCTAACATTCTTTATTTATGACAAAAATGTAGCAAGCCTAAACGCCATCTTGATGGAATCAAATATATAAAACTTAAAGCATTCTTTTAGAAATAAACAAAGTTAGCTCTCAAATATCTTTCTCATCAGTGTAAGTAAAACATTCTAAAATGCAGACGGAAACATGTACTATCAACACCAGCAGCAGTATGTCAGTTAACTCCCCAGTAATTAACTACAACATCACCACAGAGTTTTAATGAACAGCTAGAGCACCAATTTGCTGGAATAGGAGCTATTGAATTTGAAGTCTTTCCTAACAAGAAGGTTGAAGTAAATGAGCATTGAGATGGTAATGCAAACATGAAACCAGTTGGATACAAATGTGACCCAAGGTATGGGCTTTTAGTAATTTGATGCATAACCTATTCTTAAAGGGGATGAATATAGTTAGAAGCAGCTGTTTAATACAGCAGCTACTTTCCATGTTTACTCAGCCTTTTCATCTTGTTAGTTCCCTAATTTCAAAATAGTAATATTTTGATATATATACAGTTGTGTCTTTAATGATATAATTTCCGATGCTGCAATCATGTTATCAATGATGTCATAGAGCATATCGTGAATGATGTAATATGTGGGGTAACAAGCAGTGCATGGCGAGGGTGTGAGTTATAGTTACCATAGGGCTTGTTAAAGTGTCAGAACACCAAAATATAAAAAGTTGACTTATTGGCTTTATGAAGGGATCAGAATATCAACATATATAAGGCACATGTATTATCATTGTCAGATATACTTATTAACAAATGTATATTTCATTAATTCATATAGTTCAATATTTAATAAAAGTGATTGTCATTAAAAACATCATAAAGCTTTAAAAAACATCAGCATGTCTTAAGTCTTTAAAAAAACACAAAGAGGCTCTGCACTCCAGTTAAAGAGCATAGACCTCCTGCTATGGGTGATTTAAAAACATTTGGTAATCTATCCTGGGGTCATGGAGACTTAGATGTTTTTTTAAATTTATTTAAGAGTGCTGGGGGGCTGCTGCACTCCCTGCAGCCCCCAACAACATTGCACAAATGTTTGGTGGTGCCCCAGACTCTTCTAGAGACACCACAAGAATGAAAAATATTATGTTAAAATGCCCTAGGGCATGATGGGGCACTTCTTGCTAGGAGAAATAAATAATAAATGAGCGGCTCCTGGTAAAAAAATTTTTTTAACTGTGTCCTGGGAGTAGGGTCCAGGGGCTGGGAATCCGGGGGACTTGAGAGGCTTGGGGAGGGGGGTCACAAGGCCCCACCCCTTTTTTAATTAATAGACCTGGGGGATGGAATGCCCAGGGTCTCAGAGAGGCACGGGGAGTGGGCTGTATGCCCCTCCCCCTTGAATAACATAGCGGAACACAGAGGAGAGGCTTCCGGGGGCCAAAATCAACTCATGGCCCACCACGGTGGTCTTTTTAAATTGAAAATTAATAGCAGCAACCTTATTTCTTTACCACAATCTCACTGGAAGACTGTGAGAGCGCAGCAAACATTTTTTACTTAATTACGGCCCTTGGAGACCTAGGTCCCTTATATTGTTTTAAGTTAAGCGCTAAATGCCCGAGTCCTCCTGTAATGGCCACCGCAACATTTGTTTCATGTTGCGGCCAGCCAATCAGAGCACTCGCTCTTGTGGGACCCTCACTCCTTGGGGAGCAAGGAGCACAATCAGAACTCTCTATTTCTTAAGTTGTGCTTCTTGAGAGAAAGTACTGCGAATTCAATTGTTCAGATTTACAAACATTTTTTAACCTTAATTCAAAACTGCTGAATTGATTCACAACAAATTACAAAACTCACGCTTCTGGACCAAGATCTAGCTTCAGTCCAATTTCATGAAATTTAGTTTTGACTGTAGCGTAATTCCAAACATCCCTACAGAAATTGAATGGGGATTTTGAGTTTTAGGGCCCCCTTTTTCTTTGCCCTTGCTTGATGCATCACCCCAACACTTTCCAGGAAGGAGCAGAGCAAAACAGAGAACTTTTTTGTAAAGTGTCATGAAGATTCACGAAAGGGTGACAAAGTTATTAGCAAACCAAAAAAGTAATTTCTTAAGGAAACAACATCCTAACTATAACTACCCAGTGGGAACAGCCACTGTGTAAGAGATATTAGATAGATAGATAGGTAGATAGATAGATAGATAGATAGATAGATAGATAGATAGATAGATAGATAGATAGATAGATAGATAGATAGATAGATAGATAGATAGATAGATAGATAGATAGATAGATAGATAGATAGATAGATAGATAGATAGATAGATAGATAGATAGATCCCAAAATTGAACCTTCATAGAAGTGGGCACAGACTCCAAGGTGATATAGTGCAAAGTTTATTGCTGTTGTTTACATATGTCCATTATATATAGATAGATAGATAAATTAGGTTGCAGTCTCTGTTAGGGTACCTGACCATGGAAGGTGCAGCCTTTAGTGGGCTCTGCAGTTACTGCGGCACTATTCCACCAGTTGTTTCTTCCAACTCCGAAACATATGGACGCACTTACCAGGATGATGGTCCACGGTCAACATGACTGTGTTCGCCTGAAATGAGTAGGCGCTCGTTTTCTTTGCTTAATTAAATTCTGTGAATACCATCACCCATCACCCTAGTGAATGTCCCAATTTCTTTCGAATTTGGAAGAATCAACTGGTGGAATATATAATAAAAAAACACAGGTCAAAGTAGTGTTACAGTTATGTGCTAAGACATTAACCTCTGCTTAAAAATAAAACCAGAAATTCACAGAAAAAAACAACAGTTAAAGTGACATTTTAGTTAAGTGCTGGAATGAGACACAAGCTATGTTAAAAAAATAAAGAACTGATAAAAGCCAGTTTTAATCTAATGAACTGAATATAATGTGCCCCATTACGCACTGCTTACAATTTCACATAATATATCTCTAATGACATTAAATTACATCGTTAATAGCATAAATAATGGCATCTCAGTCATAGCCTCCGGCCAGACCCTGCATCCAGTCTGCATCAAGATTTGGACTCAGTGACTAGACTCCTGCAAGGTCCTGCAATCAATCCTCTGCAAGCATCAAACCTCCACTGCACACGATTGTCAGCAATATGCAGGACAAGTAAGACACAGGGGCTAACCGGTATGCAGGGTCTGCACCTACCCCTCCACAAGCGGCCAAACTCAACCATACCCAGGCTTAGGACATGCACAGTGGAGGTTGTCTGCATGGCTAGGTGCAACATCAGGTCCTGCATCCAGCAGGCCTGCAGTCACCCCTCCTGGACCACCGAACACCCTCCTTGCTCATCATTCAGCACTTCACAGCGAAGGACCACCGAACACCCTTCTTGCTCATCATTCAGCACTTCACAGCGAAGGACCACCGATCACCCTCCTTGTTCATCATTCAGCACTTCACAGCGAAGGACCACCGAACGCACTCCTTGCTCATCATTCAGCACTTCACAGCGAAGGACCAACGAACACTCTCCTTGCTCATCATTCAGCACATCACAGCGAAGGACCACCGAACACCCTCCTTGCTCACCATTCAGAACTTCACAGCGAAGGACCACCGAACACCCTCGTTGCTCAGCATTCAGCACTTCACAGCGAAAGACCACCGAACACCCTCCTTGCTCAGCATTCAGCACGTCACAGCGAAGGACCACCGAACACCCTCCTTGCTCAGCATTTAGCACGTCACAGCGAAGGACCACCGAACACCCTCCTTGCTCAGCATTTAGCACGTCACAGCGAAGGACCACCGAACACCCTCCTTGCTCAGCATTCAGCACTTCACAGCGAAGGACCACCAAACACCCTCCTTGCTCAGCATTCAGCACTTCACAGCAAAGGTTGCCCAAACGAGCTGCTGTTCATTGATGTTCAGCGTCCAGCTATTACCCCCACCACACCATCCTTTGAGTGAATATAAGTAAAAAGACAATGACGTCCGTCAAAAGTGCTTCATTTCTGAAATATTTGATTTCAAGTTCATAAGTGTTCAACCATCGATTTAGGTTGTTGTACTACTCCTCGTTCACAAAGCCTCTAGCTCACTGTCAGAATCACTGGCTGATCTCATTAGCAATTCCAACTATGTTGTTATTTAAATATAGTTCGTTGTGTTAGCAATGCTGTCATTTAACGTCATGTGTGATGTAATATGTGAGATTATAGGCAGTGCATGATGGTGTTGCAAGCTATAGTTAGCTATGGATGGATGGATGGATGGATGGATGGATGGCTAGATAGATAGATAGATAGATAGATAGATAGATAGATAGATAGATAGATGTGTGTGTTGGTGAGGATACCTGTTTATCACACTGATCATTGGAAGTATAATTTGGAAAGTATACGGAGTGTACACCATCTATGTTTACAAACCGTTGTAGACATCGGCTGGTGTAGGGTTTCCACGAGTATGTGCCAGTCTCTATACATCAGTGTCTCTATCGGGAGGTGCTCGGTTTCAGCACGTATGTGCCAGTCTGCGTATGTCATGTCTCTTTCTGCAGGTGTCTGGATTCAGAAGGAATATGTCAGTCTGCATATATCAGTGTCTCTCTCAGTGGGTGCACACACTGTACACAAGATCAGCCTGGCTGGACATGTCTGGCGCGTAGGAAGGTTTCCAACTCTCTGCTCGAGCACCTCCCAGGTCCCTTTTGGTGTGGACCAGCCAGCCCTAAGCAGCCCCTTTGCTCGTATCACCCAAAGTCCGACTCAGTGTCCCCCCGCTTGGATGTCCCAGTAACCCAGGCCCCAGTACTTTCAGAAACACAACACCATCCACAGACCCTAAGGACAACACTTGCAGCCCCATGGCTGCACACCCTACCCCAAGAGCTTCGTGGTGCCCAGGGTGTCCCAGGCCCTCACTGTTGTAGATGGGAGCTTGCTATTGAGTAGGATATCAGAGAGCGCTCATCCTCATCACCACGCTGTACACTCATCACCTCCTAGAAGCAGCCATTCTTGGGTATCCCACAGGCGGCTGTGCAGATGAGATTGTGCTGGGACTCTGTGAGAAGCCCCCTGTATCTCACAATGGGACTGAACCTGCTGATCCACCATTAACCCACAGGACTCTCCCCGTGGATGCATATAACCCCAAAGTATGCTCCCTGCACATCCTCAGAGCTAGCCTCTAACCCTAGCACCCTCTTGTGGCCATTCAGCTGGAGGAGGCTAAGCTTGTACACCATTAGATCGCCATTATAACTCCTTCGCCCTCATGGGTGAGCGGGCGCCAACCACTGGAATCCCAGTTACCCAAGAGCATCCCAGCAACCAGTCTACATCTCTTAACCCTGCCATGCTGTCATGATTGGCAAACCCCATTGACAAACATACCTCTCATTGCTCCTATCTTGCTATGATGGCTGGCACCCTTAGAACCTAGCATATCGCCATTGCTTCTTCCTCGCTGTGAAGGATGGGACCCTTAGCACCCGGCGTATGGAAAATGTTTTTACCTCACTGTGTTGGCTGGCTCCATTAGCAACCGGCGTATCGCCATTGCTTGTACCTCACTGGGATGGCTGGAAGCCTTAGCACCCGGCATATCACCACTGCTTCTACCTCGCTGTAAAGGCTGGCACCCTAAGCAACCAGCATATTAATAATAATAAGAAGAAGAAATTGGATAAAGCACCTGGTTACGCCAAATCGGCCATTGCTCCTACCTCACTGTGATGGCTGGCACCCTTAGCAACCGGCGTATCGCCATTGCTTCTACCTCACTGGTATGGCTGGAAGCCTTAGCACCCCGCGTATCTCCACTGCTTCTACCTCGCTGTAAAGGCTGGCACCTTAAGCAACCAGCAAATTGCCATTGCTTCAACCTCACTGTGATGGCTGGAAGCCTTAGCACCCGGTGTATCGATAATGCTTCTACCTCGTTGTGATAGCTGGCACTCTTAACAACTGGCAAATCGCCATTGCTTCCACCTCACTGTGATGGCTGGAAGCCTTAGCACCCAGTGTATTGCCATTTCTTCTGCCTTGCTGTGATGGCTGGCACCCTTAGCAACTGGCATATCGCCATTGCTTCTTCCTCACTGTGATGGCTGGAAGCCTTAGCACCCGGCATGTCACCATTGCTTCTACCTCGCTTTGATAGCTGGCACCTTTAGCACCCAGGGTATCGCCAATGCTTCTACTCACTGTGATGGCTGGCACCTTTAACACCCAGGGTATCGCCAATGCTTCTACCTCACTGTGATGGCTGGCACCCGGCGTATCATCATTGTTTCTACATCTCTGTGATGGCTGGCACCATTAGCACCTGGCATATTGCCATTGCTCCTACCTCGCTGTGATGGCTGGCACCCTTAGCAACCGGCGTATCGTCATTGCTTCTACCTCACTGGTATGGCTGGAAGCCTTAGCACCCCGCGTATCTCCACTGCTTCTACCTCGCTGTAAAGGCTGGCACCTTAAGCCACCAGCAAATTGCCATTGCTTCAACCTCACTGTGATGGCTGGAAGCCTTAGCACCCGGTGTATCGATAATGCTTCTACCTCGCTGTGATGGCTGGCACCCTTAGCACCTGGAGTAGCACCATTGCTTCTACCTCACTGTGATAGCTGGCACCTTTAGCACCAGGGTATCGCCAATGCTTCTACCTCACTCACTGTGATGGCTGGCACCCGGCGTATCATCATTGTTTCTACATCGCTATGATGGCTGGCACCATTAGCACCTGGCATATTGCCATTGCTTCTACCGCGCTGTGATGGCTGGAAGCCTTAGCGCCCGGTGCATCGCTATTGCTTCTACCTCACTATGGTGGCTGGCACCATTAACACCTCGCATATCGCTATTGTTTCTGCCTCGCTGTGATGGCTGGCACCCTTAGCAACCAGTATATCGCAATTTCTTCTACCCCGCTGTGATGGTTGGCACCCTTAGCACCTGGAGTAGCACCATTGCTTCTACCTCACTGTGATAGCTGGCACCCTTAGCAACCAGTATATCGCCATTACTTCTACCTCGCTGTGATGGCTGGAAGCCTTAGCACCCGGTGTATTGCCATTTCTTCTACCTCGCTGTGATGGCTGGCACCCTTAACAACTGGCATATCGCCATTGCTTCTACCTCGCTGTGAAGGCTGGCACCTTTAGCACCCAGGGTATCGCCAATGCTTCTACTCACTGTGATGGCTGGCATATTTAGCACCCAGGGTATCGCCAATGCTTCTACCTCACTGTGATGGCTGGCACCCGGCGTATCATCATTGTTTCTACATCGCTATGATGGCTGGCACCCTTAGTACCTGGCATATTGCCATTGCTTCTACCTCGCTGTGATAGCTGGCTCCCTTAGAACCCAGCGTGTTGCCATTGCTTCTACCTCGCTGTGATGGCTGTCACCCTTAGCAACTGGCATATTGCCATTGCTTCTACCTCACTGTGATGGCTGGAAACCTTAGCACCCGGCGTATTGCCATTGCTTCTACCTCGCTGTGATGGTTGGCACCTTTAGCAGCCAGGGTATCGCCAATGCATCTACCTCACTGTGATGGCTGGCACCTGGCGTATCATCATTGTTTCTACATCGCTGTAATGGCTGGCACCATAGCACCTGGCGTATTGCCATTGCTTCTTCCTCGCTGTGATGGCTGGCACCCTTAGCACCTGGTGTATCGCCATTGCTTCTACCTCGCTGTGATGGCTGGCACCCTTAGCAACTGTCATATCGCTATTGCTTCTACCTCACTGTGATGGCTGGAAGCCTTAGCACCTGGTGTATTGCCATTGCTTCTACCTCACTGTGATTGCTCGCACCCTTAGCAGCTGGCATATCGCCATTGCTTCTACCTCACTGTGATGGCTGGAAGCCTTAGTACCCGGCGTATTGCCATTGCTTCTACCTCGCTGTGATGACTGGCACCTCTGGCACCCAGCGTATCACCATTGCTTCTACCTCACTGTGATGGCTGAAAGCCTTAGCACCCGTCATATTGCCATTGCTTCTACCTCACTGTGATGTCTGGCACCCTCAGCAACTGGCATATTGCCATTGCTGCTACTTCACTGTGATGGCTGGAAACCTTAGCACCCGGCGTATGGCCATTGCTTCTACCTCGCTGTGATGGCTGCCACCTTTAGCACCCAGGGTATCGCCAATGCCTCTACCTCACTGTGATGGCTGGCACCTGGCGTACCATCATTGTTTCTACATCGCTGTGATGGCTGGCACCATTAGCAACTGGCATATCACCAGTGCTTCTACCTCGCTGTGATGGCTGGCACCCTTAGCATCCGGAATATCACCATTGCTTTTACCTCACTGTGATGGCTGGCACCTTTAGCACCCAGTATACTTCTCTGTCTTCAGCACTGGCCCCCGCCAGTCACCCTAGCACCCTTCTGGCACGGTAGACATCTTCGTCACCTAGTGTAGTTGCTTTCATTCCTGCCTTAATATAACAGTAAGTAAGGTTGAGTTTGTACTCCAGTAGGAAGACCATGCACCACTGGGGAAGATTCCGCCAGCCTTGAAACCCTACATAGCCCAGCGACAACTTTGTGTTGTCTCACTTCCCCGACTAGCCCCTCCAATAAGGGTGACTTTGTTCCCTGGAAGGATGCCCATGCCCACGGGGATGGCCGTGGTAAGGAGTCCCTCAACTACTGTCAACAAGCATTCCAGCACACCTCCAGGTACTTGTATTGTCCTCTGCACTCACGGCATACTTCCAGTTACCCCTAGCGCTCACTAGTATATCACCCACCCTCACTCCAGTGCACCTTCCATCACCTTCAGCCTCCCGAGCAGACCTCCCATCATCCCTAGGACGCACAAGCATAGACAGAGCCCATCATCCCTAGCTTCCCATTTTCCCCAGCATGCACAAGCATAGTTCCCTTCATCCATACTACATACAAGCTTACCTCCAAACGTATTTAGCTTGCACAAGCATAGCTCCCGTCGTCCCTAGCACGCACAAGCATACCTCCCATTTTCCCAGGCCAAGAATACCTCCCATCGTACCTAGCATGCACAAACGTAGCTCCCATCGTCCCAGCACTCACAAGTATACCTCCCATCATCCCTAGGTAGCACAAGCATAGCTCCCATCATCCCTAGCTCACACAAGCAAACCATTCATCCTCCCTAGCTAGTACAAGCATGCCATTCATCATCCCTAGCTAGCACAAGCATAGCTCACATCATCCCTCGCTCACACAAGCATAGCTCCCATCATCCCAAGCGTGCACAAGCATACCTTTCATCATCCCTTGCTAGCACAAGCATAGCTCCAATCACCCCTAGCTAGCACAAGCATAGCTCCCATCGTCCCAAGCATGCACAAGCATACCTTTCATCATCCCTTGCTAGCACAAGCATAGCTCCCATCACCCCTAGCTTACCCAAATATACCTCCCATCATCCCAAGCGTGCACAAGCATACCACCCATCATCCCTTCAAGCATAGCTCCCATCATCCCTAGCACCCACAAGCATACCCGCATCATCCCTACAAGCATAGCTCCCATCATTCCTACAAGCATAGATCCTATCATTCCTACCACGCCCAAGCATACTTCCATTTCCCCAAGCACGCGCAAGCATATCTCTCATCGTCCCTAGCATTCACAAGTGTAGCGCCCATCATCCCTAGCTAGCAGAAGTATAGCGCCCATCATCCCTAGCTAGCAGAAGCATAGATTCCAACATTCCTAACTTGCCCAAGCATACCTCCCATCATCCATAGCATGTACAAGCATAGCTCTCATCATCTTTAGCACGCACAAGCATACCTTCATCCTCCCTAGCAGGCACAAGCATAGATAGAGCCCATCATCGCTAGCTTCCCCTTGTCCCCACCATGCACAAGCATAGCTTCCATCATCACTAGCTTGCACAAGCATAGCTCCCGTCGTACCTAGCATGCACAAGCATAGCTCCCGTCGTACCTAGCATGCACAAGCATAGCTCCCGTCGTACTTAGCATGCACAGGCATAGCTCCCATCGTTCCTAGCATGCACAAGCATAGCTCCCATCGTCCCAGCACTCACAAGCATACCTCCCATCGTCCCTACCACTCACAAGCATTACTCCCATTGTCCTCAGCCAAGCATACATTCCATCCTACCTAGCACGCACAAGTGTAGCTCCCATCATCCCAACACTCACAAGCACAGCTTCCATCATCCCTTGCTTGCACAAGCATAGCTACTGTCGTCCCTAGCAAGCACAAGCATAGCTCCCAGCATCCATTGACAGTGAAGTACATCCCCATCATCACTAGAATGCATAAGCATAGCTCCCATCAACCCTAGCTTGTACAAGCACAGCTCCCATCGTCATTAGCACCTACAAGCATAGCTCTCCATCCCTAGCACGCACAAGCACAACTCCCATTATCCCTAGCACGCACAAGCATAGCTCTCATCATCCCTAGCACACACAAGCCTATCTCCCCATCCGTAGCATGCATAAGCATAGCTCCAATCATCCCTACCTTGTACAAGCATAGCTCCCAGCAACCCTAGCTTGCAAAAGCATAGGTCCATCATCCTTAGCATGCACAAGTATAGCTCCTATTATCCCTGGCATGCACAAACATAGCTCCCACCGTCCCTGGCTTGCACAAGCATAGCTCCCATAATACCTAGCTTGCACAAGCATACTTCCCAGCATCCCTATCTTGCACAAGCATAGCTCTCATCATCCCTAGCACGCACAAGCATAGCTCCATCGTCCCTAGCATGCACAAGCATAGCTCCCATCGTCCCTAGCATGCACAAGCATAGCTCCCATCATCCCCAGCTTGTACAAACATAGCTCCCATCATAACTATCACCCCGGGCATAGTTTCCATCACAGACAACACCCCCTGCATATAGTACCTTCCTTATCACCCCAGCACACACGAATACCCTAGCATGCACACGCATAACTCTCAATAACTCTCATCATCCCTAGCATGCACAAGCATAGCTCCCATCGTCCCTAGCATGCACAAGCACGCTTCCCTTCGTTCCTAGCATGCACAAGCATGCTTCCCATCATCCCTAGCATGCACAAGCATAGCTCCCATCGTCCCTAGCATACACAAGCATAACTCTCAATAACCCTCATCATCCCTAGCACACACAATCATGTTTTCCATCGTCCCTAGCACGCACAAGCATGCTTCCCATCGTCCCTAGCATGCACAAGCATAACTCTCAATAACTCTCATCATCCCTAGCATGCACAAGCATAGCTCCCATCGTCCCTAGCATGCACAAGCACGCTTCCCTTCGTTCCTAGCATGCACAAGCATGCTTCCCATCATCCCTAGCATGCACAAGCATAGCTCCCATCGTCCCTAGCATACACAAGCATAACTCTCAATAACCCTCATCATCCCTAGCACGCATAAGCATGTTTTCCATCGTCCCTAGCACACAAGCATGCTTCCCATCGTCCCTAGCACGCACAAGCATAGCTCCCATCGTCCCTACCACATACAAGCATTGCTCTCATCCTCCCTAGCAGACACAACCATAGCTCCTGTCGTCCCTAGCATGCACAAGAATACCTCCCATTGTCCCTAGCTAAGCATACTTCCCATCGTACCTAGTACGCACAGGCGTAGCTCCCATCGTCCCAGCACTCACCAGCCTAGCCCCCATCATCCCTAGCTTGCACAAGCATAACTCCCATTATCCATACAAGCAGATATCCCATCATCCCAAGCACGCACAAGTATACCTCCCATCATCCCAAGCACGCATAAGCATAGCTCCCATTGTCCCTAGCACACACATACATAGCTCTCATCATCCGTAGCTTGCAAAAGTATAGCTCGCATCGTCCCTAGCTAGCAGAAGCATAGCTTCCATCATTCCTAACTTGCCCAAGCATACCTCCCATCGTCTCCAGTACCACAAGCATACCTCCCATCGTCTCTAGTACCACAAGCATACCTCCCATCATCCACAGCATGCACAAGCATACCTCCTATCGTCTCTAGTACCACAAGCATACCTCCCATCATCCCCACAAGCATAGCTATCATCATCCCTAGTACGCACACGCATAGCTCACCTTCCCTAGCATGAACAAGCATAGCTCCCAGCATCCCTAGCTTGCACAAGCATACCTCCCTTCATCCCCACAAGCATAGCTATCATCATCCCTAGTACGCACAAGCATAGTTCACCTTCCCTCGCATGAATAAGCATAGCTCCCAGCATCCCTAGCTTGCACAAGCATACCTCCTATCATCCCCACAAGCATAGTTCCCTTCACCCCGAGCACGTACAAGCATAGCTCACCATCTCTTGCACCTACAAGCATAGCTTCCATCATCCCTAGCAAGCACAAGTATAGCTCCCAGCATGCATTGACAGTAAAGCACATCTCCCATCATCGCTAGAATGCATAAGCATAGGTCCCATTATCCCTAGCATGCACAAGCATAGCTCCCATCATCCTTAACATGTACAAGTTTAGCTCCTATACTCCCTGGCATGCACAGGCATAGCTCCCATCGCCCCTGGCTTGCACAAGCATAGTTCCCAGCATTCCTAGCTTGCACAGGCATAGCAGCCATCGTCCCTGGCATGCACAAGTATAGCTCCCATCATCCTTAACATGTACAAGCATAGCTCCTATACTCCCTGGCATGCACAGGCATAGCTCCCATCGCCCCTGGCTTGCACAAGCATAGTTCCCAGCATTCCTAGCTTGCACAGGCATAGCAGCCATCGTCCCTGGCATGCACAAGTATAGCTCCCATCATCCTTAACATGTACAAGCATAGCTCCTATACTCCCTGGCATGCACAGGCATGGCTCCCATCGCCCGTGGCTTGCACAAGCATAGCTCCCAGCATTCCTAGCTTGCACAAGCATAGCACCCATCGTCCCTAGCACACACAATCATAGTTCCCAGCATCCCTAGCATGCACACGCAGAGCTTCCATCATCCCTAGCATGCACACGCATAGCTCCCATGATACTTAGCTAGCACAAGCATAGCTCCCATCGTCCCCGGCTTGCACAAGCATTGCTCCCATAATACCTAGCTTGCACAAGCATAGCTCCTAGCATTCCTAGCTTGCACAAGCATAGCTCCCATCATGCCTAGCACCTGCCAACACCCCAGAATACCCACGTTTCCACTGGCACACAAGCACAGTCCACGCTGGCACCCCGACGCCCTAGCACCCCCAGCGCTGTTGTAACCACCCCTCTGCGTGTCTCCTGGCACACCAGCACAGCCCACCCCCACGAGGCACCCCGACGCGCGCGCACCCTGGCACCCCCGTACCTTGCTGTCGTGGTGGATGAGGTTGAGCTCGTACTCCGGCAGGATGTCTCGGCGGTTGTTGACGTCCTCCAGCGCCATCTCGACGGAGGGCTGGCAGGCCTGCCCCCCGGGCCAGCCCCCGCTCATGGGGAAGAGCGCCCCGATGTGCAAAGCCTTCTTCCCTAGGCCGGGAGAGACGGAGAAGAGTGTGAGAAGGACCAGTGTCCGGAGGAGAGGGGGAGCCCGGCTCAGGGCCGGGGGCAGCATCCCACCGCCGGGGAGGGAAGGCAGGGGGTGGGAGCGGGCAGCGCAGGCCTGGCTGGGGAGGGGGCTGCACGCTACGGAGCTACATCTTCATCCCAGGGCAGGAGTGAGGAACGGCCGGGCAGAGGCGCGTCTACACTCATCACAGACGCCCCCCGTCTCAGCACAGTGCACAGGTGGGGAGAGGGATGCGCAGGCCTTGGTCCCGGGATAGTCAGTCTGAGCACCGCGAGGGTGATCAGTCCTCAGTCCCAGACTCCCAGGTGTTGCTCGGTGTTCCCAGTGCTCTCCCTGCTCCCCAGGGGCCTCACAGCTGAGCCTTGGGTGCCAGAGATTCCAGGGGTGCTCAGTTATCAGTCCCAGGCCTAGCAGGATGCTCAGTCATCAGTCCCCGGCAGTTGGGTGCTCAGTTCCCTCCCCAGAGCGGTTCTCAGTTCGGGGCCCAGGAGTTGCAGGTCCCAGGAGCTGTCCAGCCCCAGGTCACAGGCTCTGGTGGTCGGGAGTTGCACAGCCCTGGGCTTCCGGGGTCCTCAGTCCCAAGTCCTCAGAGGGCGTTCAGTCCCAGCCACGGAGGGTGCTCAGTCCTTAGTTACAGCTCCGACTGGCACTCAGTCCTCAATCTCAAGCCTTGCAAAAATACAAAAACTCAAGGGACTGCCCCGAGTGCCAGGCCCCAGAGATGGCTGCGGGCCCTGCTCCTTCCTCTCCCAGGGGTGCTCCGGGGTCTGTGCCAGGCCCCAGGGGTTCTGGCAGGCGGCAGCGGGTGCCGCCCCCTCTCTCTGGTTCTCAGACTCGGGAGGGGACGCTGTCAGCCCCGGGGATTCTGAGCGCCAGGCCTCAGGAGATGGCAGCGGGCCCTGCTCCTTCCTCTCCGGGGACTCTCAGAAGTCACTGCCAGCCTGAGGCTGAAGGCTCCGGCAGGTGCCGCCCCCTCCCTCTGGTTCTCAGGCCTGGGAAGGGCCGCTCCAAGTCCCGGGCGAGTCTCCGCTCTCACTGACAGGCCCCCGGGGATGCTGCCGGCACCCGGCAGGTGCCTCCTCCTCTAGCTGGTACCCGGGGCTGAGTCCGGGCGATGCTCCACTGAGTGCCAGCCTCCGCCCCCAGGGACGCTCCTAGGCCCCAGGAATCTCCCGCTCTCAGGCCCCGGGCTCCGGCAGGTGCCTCCTCCTCTCCCTGGTACCCGGAGCTGGCAGCAGCCGCTCCATCTTTGCAGCTTTTCACTGCAGTGAAGGATGGGGATGGTGGGGGCCGGGTGAGGGGGAGCGCGAGGAGAGAGGAGGGGGTGCTGATGTCACGGGAGCTGCTGAGATGAAGGCTTTGCAAAGAGAATCACAAATGAGGCTGGGGAAGGATGGGGGCGCAGGGGTGCAGAGGCAAGGGCACCCGAGACAGGGGGGCAAGGAGCGGGCGGGAGAGCCCCAGCCAGGCCTGCAAGGAGGGGTCGCGCGGGATGCAGGGGGCAGGATCAGGAGCACCCCGAGGCCATGGTACAGAGGAAGGGGTGCGGAGAGAGAGCGCCCCCATCCCCAATCAGGGTTGCAAAGGGGGCGAGAGGGGCCGAACACCCCCGGGCCTGCATGGTGGTGGGGGGTCAGAGATAAAGAGAATGAGAAAGCCCCCCGCCCCCCCGGCCTTTATGGGAGGTGAGATACACATGGACTGAGCAACCCCAGCAACTGGTGGACGGGGGCGGGGCGAGGGGGGGGGGTAGAGCAGGGTACGCCCAGCCTAAAAAGGGGGGCTTGAGAGAGAAACAGCCAAAGCACCCCTCTGCTATGGCTACAAGCCGAGGGATCCTTCACAAGGGGGCGGTGGGATTTGACAGAATACATGGGAAACAGACGGATACAGGTTGTGAAGTGAGACTTGGAGATGCAGGGGATTCATAGCAGAACAGGGTTCAGAGAGACAAAGAACAACACAGGCAGAGATACAAGGAGACCCCGAAAGACACACAGAGGGTGTGCGGAGTGCAACCGTGATATACAGGGGGCGGATAATGGCGCAGGGAAGCCACCACGGGCCCATAGATACAAACAAGTAGGCATGCCGGTAGACGTGGAGGCAGAGAGTAAAGAGGGATACAGGGGGCACAGAGAGGTACAGATGGGTAGAGCGGCATACAGGCGGCACAAGGCTCCAGTGCCCGCACAGCTACATGAAGTAAAGACATACATAGGCCCATAGAGGGTACATAGTGGAAGACACTGAAATGAAAAAATACATAGGCACACAGAGGGTACAAAGTGACAGACATTGAAGTGAAGAAATACACAGGCACGTAGAGAGTACATAGTGACAGAGACGGGAGTAAACGAACACATAGGCACATAGGGGGTACATAGCGACAGATATGGAAGAAAAGAAACACATAGGTACATAAAGGATACATATGACAGAGACTGAAGTAAAGAAATACATAGGTAGATAGAGGGTACATTATGACAGACTGGAGTAAAGAAGTGCATAGGTACATAGAAGGTACATAGCGACAGAGATGGAAGTGAAGAAATATACAGGTACATAGAGGGTACATAGTGACAGACTGAAGTAAAGAAATACATAGATACATAGAGGGTACAAAGTGACAGAGACTGAAGTGAAGAAATACAAAGGTACATAGAGGGTACATAGTGACAGACTGAAGTAAAGAAATACATAGATACATAGAGGGTACAAAGTGACAGAGACTGAAGTGAAGAAATACAAAGGTACATAGAGGGTACATAGTGACAGACTGAAGTAAAGAAATACATAGATGCATAGAGGGTACATACCGACACAAATGGAAGTAAAGAAATACATAGGTACATAGAGGGTACATAGCAACAGAGATGGAAGTAAATAAATACATAGGTACATAGAGGGAACATAGTGACAGAGATGGAAGTAAATAAATACATAGATACAAAGAGGGTACATCGTGACAGAGACGGAAGTAAAGAAATACGCAGGTACATAGAGGGTACAAAGTGACAGAGAATGAAGTAAAGAAATACATAGGTACATAGAGGATACATAATGAAGTAAAGAAATACCAAGATACAAAGAGGGTACATAGCGACAGAGATGGAAGTAAAGAAATACATAGGTATATAGAGGGTACAAAGTGACAGAGACTGAAGTGAAGAAATACAAAGGTACATAGAGGGTACATAGTGACAGACTGAAGTAAAGAAATACATAGATACATAGAGGGTACATACCGACACAAATGGAAGTAAAGAAATACATAGGTACATAGAGGGTACATAGCAACAGAGATGGAAGTAAATAAATACATAGGTACATAGAGGGAACATAGTGACAGAGATGGAAGTAAATAAATACATAGATACAAAGAGGGTACATCGTGACAGAGACGGAAGTAAAGAAATACGCAGGTACATAGAGGGTACAAAGTGACAGAGAATGAAGTAAAGAAATACATAGGTACATAGAGGATACATAATGAAGTAAAGAAATACCAAGATACAAAGAGGGTACATAGCGACAGAGATGGAAGTAAAGAAATACATAGGTATATAGAGGGTACATAGCGACAGAGATGGAAGTAAGGAAATACATAGGTACATAGAGGGTACATAGCGACAAAAATGGAAGTAAAGAAATACATAGGTACATAGAGGGTAGATAGTGACAGAGATGGAAGTAAATAAATATATAGATACATAGAGGGTACATAGTAACAGAGATGGAAGTAAAAAAAATACATAGGTACATAGAGGGTGCATAGCGACAGAGATGGAAGTATAGAAATACATAGGTACATAGAGGGTACATATGCCTAGATGCATCAACCTTTTTAGGAAGTGCAAACGGTGCGATTCGCAAAAATCGGCCTTTTGCACTTCCTAAAATGGTTTTTGGGATGCATCAAGCATTTTTGGAAATTCGCTTTTTTTTGCGAGTTCCAAAAATGCGATTGCTTTTAAGGAATCACAAATTTGCGATTCCTTAAATGCAATGCATCATTCTCATAACTTTTGCGATTTTCCAAATTGCAAATGCAAATTACCACGAAGTTGAACTTCGTGGTAATTTGCAAAACTGTTTAAAAACGCACAAAAATGCATTTTTTCAACTATTAAGTTACAGACACACATGTCCTTAGGACATGTGTGTATGTAACTTACATGTAAAAGTCCATTTCATAGATGCAGGGGGGGGTCCTTTGGACCCCCCTCTCCACCCTTGAAAGGCTTTGTTGAATTCCGATTTGAAATTGCGAATTCGCAATTCCCATTCATTCCTATGGGCATTTCAGCCCATAGGAATGAATGGGAATTGCGAATTCGCAATTTGAAACTCGCAATTTTATTGCGATCCGGTAAAAATTGCGATGTTTACCGAATCTCAATAAAATAGCGAAATTAATGATGCATTGCCATTTGCGATTCCTTATTTGCGATTCCTTATTTTTCGCAAATAAGGAATCGCAAATGACAACGTTGATGCATCTAGGGGATAGTGACAGAGATGGAAGTAAATAAATACATAGATACATAGAGGGTACAAAGTGACAGATGGAAATAAAGAAATACATAGGTACATAGAGGGTACATAGCAACAGAGATGGAAGTAAAGAAATACATAGGTACATAGAGGGTAGATAGTGACAGAGATGGAAGTAAGTAAATATATAGATACATAGAGGGTACATAGTAACAGAGATGGAAGTAAAAAAATACATAGGTACATAGAGGGTGCATAGCGACAGAGATGGAAGTAAAGAAATACATAGGTACATAGAGGGTACATAGTGACAGAGATGGAAGTAAATAAATACATAGATACATAGAGGGTACAAATTGACATATGGAAATAAAGAAATACATAGGTACATAGAGGGTACATAGCGCCAGAGATGGAAGTGAAGAAATACATAGGTACATAAAGGGGACATAGTGACAGAGATGGAAGTAAAGAAATACATAGGTACATAGAGGGTAGATAGCGACAGACACTGAAGTAAAGAAATACATAAGTACATAGAGGGTACATCGTGATAGAGACGGAAGTAAAGAAATACACAGGTACAAAGAGGGTACATAGCGACAGAGACTTAAAAGAAATACATAGGTACATTGAGGGTACATAGTGACAGAATGAAGTAAAGAAATACACAGGTACATAGAAGGTACATAGTGACAGACATTGAAGTAAAGAAATACACAGGCACATAGAGAGTACATAGTGACAGAGACGGGTTTAAAGGAACACATAGGCACATAGAGGGTACATAGTAACAGACACTGAAGTGAAGAAATACTTAGGTACATAGAGGGTACATAGTGACAGATGGAAGTAAAGAAATACATAGATACATAGAGGGTATATAGTGACAGAGATGAAAGTAAAGAAATACATAGGTACATAGAGGGTAGATAGCGACAGAGAATGAAGTTAAGAAATACTTAGGTACATAGAGGGTACATCGTGTCAGAGACAGAAGTAAAGAAATACACAGGTACATAGAGGGTACATAGCGACAGAGACTTAAAAGAAATACATAGGTACATTGAGGGTACATAGTGACAGAATGAAGTAAAGAAATACATAGGTACATAGAGGGTACATAGTGACAGAGACAGAAGTAAAGAAATACATAGGTACACAGAGGGTGCATAGTGACAGAAAATGAAGTAAAGAAAGACATTGGCACATAGAGGGTACATAGTGACAGAAAATGAAGTAAAGAAATACAAAGGCACATACAGGGTACATTAGGAAAGAGATGGAAGTAAAGAAATACACACGTACTTAGAGGCCACATAGTGACAGAGACTGAAGTAAAGAAATACACAGGTACATAGAGGGCACATAGTGACACAAACTAAAGTAAAGAAATATATAGGTACATAGAGGGTGCATAGTGACAGAGACTAAAGTAAAGAAATACATCGGTACATAGAGGGTACACAGTGACAGAGACTGAAGAAAAGAAATAGATAGGTACATAGAGGGTACATAGTGATAGAGATTGAAGTAAATAAATATATAGGTACATAGAGGGTGCATAGTGAAGGAGACTGAAGTAAAGATATTCATAGGTACATAGAGGGTACATAGTGATAGAGATTGAAGTAAATAAATATATAGGTACATAGAGGGTGCATAGTGACAGAAACTGAAGTAAAGATACACATTGGTACATAGAGAGTACATCGTGACAGAGACGGAAGTAAAGAAATAAATAGGAACATCGAGGGAATATAGTGACAGAGATTTCAGTAAAAATTATATAGGTACATAGAGGGTACATAGTGGCAAAATGAAGTAAAGAAATGCATAGGTATATAGAGGGTACATAGTGACAGAGACTGAAGTAAAAAAAATACATAGGTAAATAGAGGGTACATAGTGACAGAATGAAGTAAAGAAACACATAGATATATAGAGGTTACATAGTGACAAAGAATGAAGTAAAGAAATATATAGCTACATAGAGGGTGCATAGTGACAGAGACTGAGTAAAGAAATACATAGGCACATATAGGGTGCATTGTGACAGAGACGGATGTAAAGAAATACATACGTACATAGAGGGTGCATAGTGACAAGGATTGAAGTAAAGAAATACATAGGTACATAGAGGGTACATAGTGACAGAATGAAGTAAAGAAATACATAGGTATATAAAGGTGACATAGTGACAGAGACTGAAGTTAAGAAATATATAGGTACATAGAGGGTACATAGTGACAGAGATTGAAGTAAGCAATCATATAGACACCTAGAGGATACATTCTGACAGAGACTGAAGTAAAGAAATACAGAGGTAGATAGAGGATACATAGTGGCAGAATGAAATAAAGAAATACAAATTTATATAGAGGGTACACAGTGACAGAAAATGAAATAAAGAAATGCATAGGTATATAGAGGGTGCATAGTGTCAGAAACTGAAGTAAAGAAATACATAGGTACATAGAGGGTACATAGTGACATAGCTTGAAGTAAGCAATTATATAGGCACCTAGAGGATACGTTCTGACAGAGACTGAAGTAAAGAAATACAGAGGTACATAGAGGATACATAGTGGCAGAATGAAATAAAGAAATACATAGGTATATAGAGGGTACACA